>NW_006408682.1:4022170-4073145 GCF_000296735.1 Chrysochloris asiatica
ATAGCTTGTTTCATTACATTGATTATTATCCCCTCCATATATCATCAGTTAACAGTGTTTCTATCCTCTTTAGCTTTTTTTTTTTTTTTGGATGGGGGGGACTTGCCTTTTTGGAATTTAGTCTCGGCTTTTGACTGGTACACTTTCGAGAAGTTGACTCAAGCCCCTAACTCTCTCATGAACTGTTCCTAACATCCTGAAGAGCCTAAGCATTTGCTCATCATCTCAATGGCAGACACTGTCAGTTTCCTATGCAATATTCTTCCTTGCTAAAAGGACCCCAATTTTATTCACTGATGAGTGATCACGTATGTCACAGAAGCCTGGAGCCCTGGGGTTGCATCTTCATTAGTAACCCACGCTTCACAGCATTCTCCTTTGTAATGATTGGTTACAGAATCAGGCAGTGATGGCAGTCTGGCTAGGGAGACAGGAGGGAATCTGCTGTGCAAGCTTTCTTTGCTCTTAAAACAAGACACACACACAGAAAAGAGCATTTCTTCTGTACCTCTAGTGCCTGGAATTGTGGCAGGAATACCAGGATGGGGTACACCAGCCTAAATGGAGAGCAGAGTGGACAGGAAGACTCTCATCAGTGCCACTGTCAAGTCACTAAATTCAGCAGCCCAGGCACTTCCACCTCTCGGCTTATTTTGTAAGAAGAGTAAAATGTCTTTACTGTTGGGAAGAGAGATTTCTGCTACTTGTAAATAATCTGATGCACTTCCCTTTTACTGGAATAACATAACCTATCTTAAATAGTACACATACTTTTTACAACTCACTCTTGCATGACTACAAACTTCACCTCCCCCACAAATCCATGCCCCTTGAATGTAATCTCTGTCTGGTACACCATCCTCCACAGCACTGCCCTTCACTTCAAGGCCCAGGCCAGAGTCTATCTTCTACAACAGGGGTGGGAATGCCAGGCCTGTGAAATCGTTTGGTCTGGCCATACACCAAGGCAACTGTAGTTCCAGCCATCACATTAAGGGTGAGTTAATTAAATGTTTGACCAAATATAGCAGGCTAATTTTTAGGTTGCTTTGGTAGAGTAGTGGCTACAAAGCAGGCTGCTAACCTCAAGGCCGGCAGTTTGAAACTACCAGCTGTTCCGTGGGAGAAAGATGAGGCTTCTTGCTCCTGTAAAGATTAACAGCCTCGGAAACACTATGCAGGGTCACTATGAGTCAGAACCGACCCTACAGTACTTAACAACAACAACAACAATTTTGTATGGCCCACGAATGATGTTATAAATATCCAAATGGCCATTGGCAGAAAAAAGGTTTCCCATTCCTGTCCTATAAGAAGTTTCTATTATTAATCCATGCCCATGTAAACACTGGGGTGCTGGTGAGGCACTGTAGGATAAGCACTGCAGGGTCGGTTAGAACCACAAGGTCAGTGGTCCAAGTTCATCAACTGCTCCTTGGAAACACTATACATGGTCGCTGTGTATCAGAATCGACTTGATGGGACTTAACAACATATGAACGCTAGGAATCCTGGTGTGGCACTGCAAGTAATATGCTGGACTGATGGTCGGTTTGAACTGCAAAGTTGGAGGGTCAAACTCACCAGCCACTCCTCAGAAACCCTATATAGGGTCGCTATGAGCCAAAACCAACTCGACGGCACTTAACAACAATAACATATTAACAATAGC
Source organism: Chrysochloris asiatica (assembly GCF_000296735.1). NCBI lineage: Eukaryota > Metazoa > Chordata > Mammalia > Afrosoricida > Chrysochloridae > Chrysochloris > Chrysochloris asiatica. The sequence goes on from NW_006408682.1 coordinate 4,023,843, forward strand.
ATGTAGCATTTACTGTCTCTTAGTCCATCTGTTTTTTGTTGATTTGGTGTCTCCCTATCAGTAATTACCACTTTGAGCACATGGCTGTTGTTAAGTGACGTTGAGTCCGTTCTGACTCATAGCCACGATGTATAGGGTTTCCACGGAGTAGCTGGTGGATCTGAACTGCCAACTCTGTGGTTCACAGTCCAGTGTTGATCCTATAGTGCCACATATAGTAGGTACGTAATTTACAGTGACTGACTGACTGAAAAATATATTAATCAAGGAATGCAAAGTACTGTTTTCCTTCACCTAAAACTTGGGCTTTTCCTTTCACCTTTTCATCCTTGTCTTTCTTCATATTACTTCTCTGTAGGTTAAATTACCAAAATTGAGATAAAAGAAATTCAGAGCTCAGACTCTGAAATACGGTTAAGTATTTCTAAAGACAGCAACAGTGGCATGCCGCACCTTTCTAGGAGTTACAGGTAAGTGAAACAACGGTGATAGTTTGGGGGGACAACAGCACAAATCACACTCTATCTTTATACACAGAAGTACTTGGCTGCTAACTAAAAGGTCAATGGCTAGAACGCACCTGCAGCTCTTCAGGAGAAAGACGTGGCAGTCTGCATCCATAAAGATTTAAGGAAACCTGATGGGACGGTTTTATTGCCTTCTGTAGTGTAGCTCTCTATGAGTGAGAATTGACTGTACAGCAAGAGATTGTGTTTCTTTGTAACATGTTAAGGAACCCTGGTGGCACAGTGGTTAAGCAATCTACAGCTAACCAAAAGGTGAGGACTTGAACTTACCAGCTGCTCCATGGACCAAAGGATGTGAGAGTCTGCTTCTGTAAAGATGACAACCTTGGAAATCTTATGGGGCGGTTCTACTGTTCTGTAGGGTCACGATGAGTTGGAATCAACAGCGAAGGGTTATAAGACAAGAACTCATTCCACTGTGGAAACTGGTAGGTTTGGGGTACATCCATAACAAATCACTAGCTACAACAGAAAATATAGTAAAGCCTAGCGTATAATTGTAGTTGTTGTTGTTGTTAGGTGTCGTCGAGTTGGTTCTCTGTATAGCGACCCTGTATAGGGTTTCCGAGGAGCAGCTGGTGAGCTTGAACTGCCGACCCTGAGGTTCAAAATGACTTTGCAGTCCAGAACATTAACCCACTGCACCACACCAGGACTCCATATAATAGGCATTCAATAAACGTTTCATGAGTGATTAAGAGAAAACATAGCATCCTATAGTTAAGGCTTTGGGCTTATATCTTCACATGATTCATTATGATCAAAACAGAATGAAATGTGGATACCAGTAGCAATACCTCTGTCTTGATGTAATGAACTTCTCAGAATGTGCTGACACAAGAACATTTAATCTAATATGGCCATCAAGCATTTTGGAAACAAAATATGAAATCTTAGGTTATTTTTGTTTATATTTTAAGACCCCTGTAGTTATTTGTGAAAGTTCAAAACAGAGGATCAGCAGCAGGAGATCTCCAGACCATGTGCAGAAAGGACTCCTCCTGAACATGCAACTGCATGTCAGATCGTGCTTCTTGGCCTCCATGTGACAAGCCTTGGCGCCGTACGTCTTAGGGTACGACAGAAACAGCATTGGCAAAGATCATGGTCCAGTGTGGGGACTGGCTCTTACCCCTGAAGGTACGTAAATACAATTCTAGTAAGCTTTGTACTTACTCCAGACATGAAAATTTAGTATAACTTTCATTAGGTAATATCAATCCAACACTAGAGACTTCTGCAAGACCTTTTATATTATACAATAAAGTAAAAATTGTGGTAAATGTTCAGATATTTAAATGAGCACCAAACACTACAAAGTACAACCAACATGGTTCTATTAAAAACTCTCTTTAACTGTGGCATTCAAGAATAGCAATACAATATTTTTTCTTTACATATAAACTAATATAAAAATTGCAAATGCCATAAATTCATCTTTAGGCTACTGTTCTCCTATAGGCATGTAATTAGACTTTCTTTTAATTCTTTCCTGAGGTATTTTTTCTTTTTATGGTTACTTTTATTGTACTGCTAGATGTGTTATCTTTGATCATCCTTCCCTAAAATGATTTTTGAAGACCTGCAAAATATTTTATTGCATAGGACACTATCCATGACACAGAGATTAGGAACTGCAAAACATGTGGCATTAGAACAAGTCTTACAAATGTGCATTTTAACAATCTGTTACATTCTTTTTTTTGTTGTTTTTTACAGTTTGTCTCTTTTTAAAAAAATAGAAGCTACAGTTAACAGTCAACTAAGTACAGTGAAGCATTTTAGGAATGTTAGAGATTAGAGAATACGATGAATGATACAAAAGGAAAAAAAGCCACAATTCTTGCCGGCTATATAATGTATTGCCTTCAAAAGCAACTGTACATGTTGTAATCAATTCATAGTTAAAAATTTCTACTAATCTGTTTTGGGAGAGCAAATGTCTTCCAAGGTTTCAAGTTCCTCTATAAGCTTCTTGTTCTGAACTTCCAGCACTGCAACTCGACTCTCCAGACATTTTACATATTCTTTCTTTCCACGTCGACATTCTTTTGCAGCTTCCCTGAAAAAAGTAGAAGCAAAAGGGCAAACAAAACATTTTGTGCATGCTATTGACAAACAGATTGAAGTAAGCTTGGTAAATGTGATCATGGTTGCATTCCAAATCTTGGAACAACATTCCCAATTCAATTTCAAACACTAAGCCAAACTGGATTCTTAAGGGTCACAAGTGTCCCTTCCAAAAGTCCACATGGCAATTAGTAGAATTACTGCATCTCCTGCCTTGATTAGAGTTCATAGTAAACAAGGTCCAAGCTAAAGACAGTTACTCTGCTTTATGGCAATAAAGATCTTTGAGGGCCTTGAGTTCCTCAATGAGAGTCTTGTTTTGGTTTTCAAGCACAGCCACACGATTTTCAAGACATTTGACATATTCTTTCTTCTTCCTGCGACACTCCCGGGCAGCTTCCCTGGAACCAACACAAGGCAAATGACTACAGGAACAACTCCCAGCACAGTCCAGAGTGGCTCAATGAACTTCTGTCCCCACCCGAAGGCAACAGCCATAACCAAACACATGACTTTTTGTAAGACACCAGGAACATGTTGTGAGCACAGTTTGCCCAGAATTCATCTCAAATGGTATTTTCTCAGTGCACATATTCCTAACAATGGCCAGATCAATCAACTGTGTTCAGCAATCCAAAAGAGTAAGAACACAGCCCCAAGTAGAATGTCTACAAAAACATTTAGAGATCCTTTCAGTTTAAATTATTTTTATCCTTTAAATTATTTTTGTCTAATAAAAGCTACATAATTCCATTACAATGAATTCAACTGTAGTTGATGAAAAGATGACCAGAAGGCTTAATCCTCAGAAAGCATAAATGTCAATATTGGAGACTTTTATTGTTCTGACTAAATCTCAATAAAACAAACAGGATCAGTCATTACTATAGGAAACAGTTTACTGACCAGAAAATGCACCACATATGAATATAACAAGCAATAAAAAAGGCAAATTTTCATAAGCCCAAATAAAGTGGACATTGGTTCTGAATTGAAAGAAAGAGAAGGCAGGCACACACACAATACAATACAATAATACAGATAATACAAACCCAAATTGAAATAATGAAAAGGAAGTTACTGAAGAACACAAAAGTATATTTCAAGATGATTCTCTAATGGCGTACATTTAACATCAAACACATGGAATTTTAAAGCACTGTAGGTAAACCCCAAACAAAGAACACAACAGCAGCCAAAGTAACAAACACAAATACATGGATGAGTTGAGTTAGTAATTTTCATGCAGAACACCACTAAAAAGACAGTGAATGAATATAGCCAACATTTTTCCTTGCCTATTGGGGGAGGGAGGGTGGTGGCAGCTACTTCAATGAACTCCTCCCTCAAACAAACCCTCTGATAACAGCTTTATTTTGGAGTATTCAAGAGTAACTTTCTTTGGGGGTGCACTGGTTACCAATCACTAGCTAAAGCCATCAAAAAAGTCCACAATGAAATAGACAGTGTAATTCAACTTTATGCTTTAACAAAAATAGTATTGTGTTTCTACAGTAACCGGTTACTATAATGCCAGTTAGCATTGCTGCAATCCTGAACCAAGGAGGAAACATACAACAGATTTGGCTAATTCTTTTATTTTTAGGATGGGTGACTCCCACTACCAACTGGATGTTTTCTATATAGGAAAGCAGAAAGAGACCTTGAAATCCTTATGAACTGCAGGAAAAGATCAACCCTTACACGTCCAGGACAAGAACAATACATTCGCCCTGTGAGCTTTGCAACTAACAAAAACAAAATAGAGGTGAATAACTAAATCTAATAAAAAGACCGATTAAGCTACAGGATGCATGGGGAAAAGTTAACAATAAACTCTAGCACATTTCTAATTTGCCAATTTGGGAAGATAATAAATTCTCTTCTACAACTAAAATTCACGTATGAGTATCAAGTCTTTCATGATTAATCATTACAATAAATGCTAAAGAGTAAAAGAAGGTAGTCATTTTACCAAAAAGTTTCCATTAGATGAAGTTTTAAATATCTAATACAGTATGATAAGGTGGTTAACTTTTAAATTTTTATTTTCCCAACTGATTACTGTAAACATCCTTAATTCTTAATTTAAACATTTGTGTGTGTGCGTGTGCATGGGCATGTGACTAGGGTCAAAATGTTGTAAGTACACAGATTTAGTGATCATTCCACTACATGGAAACTTTCCTAAATAATGCTCAGCTATGGAAAACACCTGTCTCTTCTATTAATAGCTCAATATTCAGGCCTAGCGCTTGTCTGGACATATTCTCAGCATGGAAAGAGGAAAAGCTGAGATGGCCATTAAGAAATAAAAATTGTTACTGGATTGGTAGGGGTATAATGAGGTATCTATCATAAATGTCAGCCAATGAATAAGAGAGGTACATACATAACAGGCTTTTAGCAGCATTATTAAGAAAAACATAAATACTTGCCATGAAGTTAAATCTGAAGCTTACATGCAGACCTATTGTGAGGTGACTTTCGTAATACTGCAGTGGCCAGGTTCTGGAATAAAGATTGCTTGATTGCATATCTTAGCTCTGTTCAGTTTAGACTATGTGATCTTAAGCAACTTATTCCTTAAAACTCTCTAAACCTCAGTTCCTCATCTGTAAAGCAGGACCTATTCTCATATGAGATTTAAAGGCACCATAAAAAATAAACACTTAAAACTTGCAAACAGTAACTACTCAAGAGATATTAAGCAACCTAGTTGCCATTTACAATCTACTTTTCTCTTGTTCTGCTCTGAACTCAAGATCAGAAAGGTAAAATATACCTTCTAGGTATCCCTAGGGACTAGAGAACTAGTCCAAGCCAATGAAATGTAGGTGAAAGGCGCTGGGAGGACAGATTTTCTGAAGGGCCAGACTCAGCCAGTGGCAACTTACAGCTCTAGTCTTTCACCTTTCTTCTGGTGTGATGCAATGTCTGGAGATGTAGCAGCCATGCTGTGATCATAGGAATGAATAGCACATGCTGAAGAAGCCAGAGCAGGAAGAGGGGAACCTGGAACCCTGATGACAACATTGAGCCTCTGTTCTGACTACACCTACTGCTAGACCAGCTATGACCAAAAAACTATGTACAAATTGTAGCCTGTAATTTCTAGACTTCTGGTTATTTGTAGCTAAAATAAAATTAATATAAATAAACTTATTGGTAGTCTATTACTTTTTTCAAATCTCAAATGCTATCTGTAGTTTACAGGAACCCACTGCCTAATATGTTATCTATTTCATTCTGGTAGTTCTACTGACAAAAATTTTTAAATATGAGTGGAGAAAAATAACAAAAGGGAAATAAGAGAGCTACTTCCAAGATCTTCCTTTTCATTTTCATTGGGAGAATAAGACATCAGTGAGCAATTTTACAGTTTTCATGACTGTCACATTTTATATTTGTAAACTGAACTTCACAGTGTACGTTCTATAACCAGAGAGGCAATTAAATTAATTGCCCGTGAGGTTTCTTATAGTGCCATTTGAAAGTACTCATATGCTTCCATCTGATGAAACTTTGGTATCAAGATTTATATAAAACTACTAAGACACTGTGTGCGCTCCACCCTTTCAGCCCTTCAGGAATTCGGAGCACCGTACTGACAATGAAGAGTATGAATCTAGCAAAGCTTAGAGAACACAGAACAGCTGCTGATAAAGATGTGTATATCTTAAAGATGGTTTGTGATCTAATAAGCTTGGATAAGACAGTCAGCTTAAGAATTCCTCTAACATACCAAATTGTGACCTCAGCAAGCTGAATATAGCTCCTTCTGGTTCCTACTTCGTTAAAAAGGGAAGGGATGAAATCAACAATCATGTCTAAATTTCAGAGACTCAAAGGCCACAATTTCTAGATTAACAAGGGTGCTTGTCATTGTCATTGTTAAGTATTGTGAAGTCAGTTCCAACTCACAGAGATCCTTTTAGGGTTTCTGAGGAGCAACTGGTCGGTTTGAACTGCTGACCTCGTAGTTTGCAGTCCAGGGCGATTCTACAGTGTCACCCCAGGAGTTCAACCAATTGATTGCTACCTGGTGGTCGCGATCACAGACAAGCCCACCATCCCATCTGATTTTTTTTGTCTTCTTGCACTGATACTATTTAACATTTAGAAATACGGTGGTCAGACTGCTAGTGAAACTTAGACCAATTCTGTTCATTTTGAAAATCAGATTAATTTGCACTTATTCACCATAATAAAAACTAAATCAAGAAATAACTTGCAAGTCAAATTTTAAAAAAAGAATTTCAAAAAACAGAATATTTTGTAATATACTATGGTTTTAAACAATACAACTACATAGATATGGAGTAAGAAGGAGAGAGAAATGAGGGAGAACAGACTGGAAATATATACACTATAAGAGCTTAATTTATACTTACTTTGCGCATCAAGAGTTAAAAGGTTATATTTATTAACTACATCTCAACATAAGTATGATATACAAAATAAATATTTGTAACAAAGTCCTTTCATCATCATTTAAAAAAGAATTCCTGTAATTACTGGATATTAATTACACTTACAACAAACAATAGTGTCCTTTCTGCTGATGAAATATATAGAGTTTAATGGCTAAGAACCCAACTAGTTAACATCACATGTTGAGCAAAAATAAACCTATGTAAAATGTTACATAACACTTCCCATGGAAGAAATAGCTTAGGAAAAGCTGAATCTTTTTAAAAACAGTATTGTAGTCTGTGTCCTATAACTGGTTGCTGATTTCGAGTGAGAAAGTGTACCTGTTCTTCATTAGCCTCAGCTCTCGTTTGCGTGTTGCTTCTTCTGCTAGCTGCTGGGGACTGTGCAAGCTCCCTGGTGAAGTAGCCATCACTACTCCCTGTGGCAAGGCCGTAGTAGGCGCTCGGATCTGGTAAGTTGGCATGTCACCAGTGGCGGCTGCAATGAAATAAAATATTACAAGCGTATATAAATAATTGACAATTTGATGTTTGACATAACACTGACCTGGAAGTAACATAATTCTTTTGGATGACCTAAGAGGTGATCTTGTTCATGTTTAGATCAATATACTGAAGCGTTATAGCAATCTGAGGTAGCACAGATCACCAGTACTGGGAACAATGACATTCAGTATGCTCTACACATGTAAAGTAGAAAAATGACCAAAGTCCTTTTGGCTTTTATCAAAGACTAGAAGTAGAGGATTTTCAGCTGGAAGTTCATTTAGTTTAAAATCAGTGGTGAGCTGATCAATGTTTAACAGCCAGCTCTCTGGGAGGAAAAGACCCCATCTGTAGCAGATGCCACTTTTCCATGGCCAATTTCCAGGTACCAATGTGGTGTCACTAACTGTACAGCTGGGAAGAGATGTGCGTTAAGTAGCACACCATGCAGACGAGAGAGGAGTAACCTCAAGAGTATAGAGGAAACAATTAGAAAACAGGACTTTTATGTATCTGTTAATGTGTTTTTTAGTGTAATTTATTTGTTAAGCAGACCTGTTCAATTTTTAATAATGACTGTTTTACCCACCAAGCTTACAAAGATCCTGAAAATGTAACCATCGGTTCTAGCATGCCAGTAGGAACTGGCTATAACACGCCACTGAAAAACATTCAAGTAAGCAGAGCATCTTCATTCTTGGAATATTCTAGTTAAGAGATTTTCCAATAGCCTAAATTGTGTCTCAACCAGTTCCTGAATCTCTTCAAGGTCAAACCCATTCCAAGAAAATGACTGAGGCACTGGAAGGCATCTAGCTTACTAGATTTTCAGGCAAAAACAAAACCAAAAATTAAACACCAAAGTTCTCCTTAAAGCTGGTTTCTCTGAAGAAAGGTAATTTTTGTTTTCCTTAGGTTTCTTGGGACACTAATACATTCCTATGTATTCATTTAAAAAAAATGTTTCTTCAAATTATTGTATAAATCATACAGCTAAAATATTTTATTTGTATTCAATTTGAATTAAGTGCTAAATGTGTTTTAGCTGTATACATCGGGAAAAAATCTTTTAGTATTCAAATTGAATACAAAATATAAGTATTTACAATTTCTTAATTTATATTCAAAATTTGTCAATCTACTGCAATAAAAAGAGCTTCCTTGAAGAGACAGATAGGTTTGAGTAATGGAATGGTTCAACTGCCAACACTTCAACTTTGAGAACTTACTGTCCAGTTTAATTTGACACTCTAATGAGATACTACATTAAACTCTCTCAAAGCTAAATGTAAGAAAAAGGTATATAATATATGTATACACACACACATACACACATATAGGGTTGCTATGAGTTGGCACCGACTTGATGGCACTTGACAACAACACACATATGTTATTACAACCTATAAAAACCGGTCTGAATCAAATGCTAATTAAAATATGAAAGACAGCATCATTTCATGAGTAAGACATGAAATTTTACCCAAATGGGAGGCAAAATCATTTTCACTTAAATCGCCTAATAGTTTTTTTTTTTTTTAATTAAAGTAAAAATGAACTTTCTATATAGGCTCTATCTGGTTTATACCAGTTTTTTTTTTCCCCTGAGTGCTGAAAAATGTGGTGAAAATAAAGTAATAAGAAAGACAATAATACTAATAAAGTAAGTAACAAAAAAGATAATAAATAATCTTTGCGAAAAGATTATTTAAAGGAGGGTCCTCAGAAGATTAATAAGACCACCAACTGCTCTTTGGAAACCCTACACAGGGTCGCTATGGGTCGGGATCGACTCGATGGCTCTTAACAACAACACCTTGATAAAATTACACTTCCTCTTCCTTTCTTACTTAATTTTGAAAACAAGGGTAATAAATAGCAACTGTATGAAATACAGTGACCATCAGCAAAATTTCTATTAATGAACTTGGATACAGTTCTCAGTTTAATTTTGTGACTACTGAAAATACTGTACACGCAGATGTCTCATTACATGTTAGTTTTGAAATGGTTGGGTAGTGTTTGTATGCCACCGAGTCAGTTCTGCCTCAGAATGACCCTGTATAGGGTTTCTGAGGCTGTAAGTCTTTAATGGAGCGGAAAGCCTCATCTTTATCGAGCAGAGCGGTGGTTGATTCAAACCAAACAACTGACCCTGCAGTTAGTAGCCCAGTTTGTAACCCTCTACACTCTCAGGGCTCCTTTAGTTTTGAAATAATTAAGGCAATTTAAAAACAAAGTCATCAACTGTTAACTTATTAAGCATTTGCTTGTTAAATATCTTAATCACATTCCTATTGTTGAGTAGAGTAGTAATGTATTCTTCCTGCTTTTCTCTTTACCCACATCCAGGAAAGAAGGTTATGGGATATTAAAGGTTGAAACAGCAGAACAGCTGGAAGTTAGCAGGCTTTCTAAAATTGGAACACCCACAGTGATGAGTAAGAATTGTACATGTCACTGTGCTGACATTTGCTGGCAGCCTGCAGACCTTGGTGTCAAGCTGTTCCTTCTAATCAAAACATGACTTTACAAAGAAGTACAACAGAATTAACAGAGAGGCATACAGGGGGGCTCACCATACTCCTTCTCGCTAGTTTAAACACACTTGCTATTTTCTGTCCCAGTTAGAGCACAGTGTTTATGTGATATACAAGATAGTTTAAGAGTACAGATGGAGGGAGGAGGGGAGAGAAAAGACAGGGGTAGGTGAGAACACCTCACAGAAGAGGAATAAAGTTCATTCACTGGTCTTCTATTACTAGAAATTGTTCTAAACAACTTGTTGCCTACTTCCCAAAACTGAAACCACCTTCATGGAACTAAATTTTGGTGCCATGGAAGATAATAAAAAGAATGTACCACGGCCAGTCTAAAATAAACATTTTTAAAACATTTTCAGCAATGGCTCAGAAAAAAATATCCCACTTTAAAAGTGATAACTTGAAAGGAAATGATACATTCAGATGTATTAGTTCAAGAATGTTAGATAAAAAATTGGGCTTTATTACTGTTTTCAGACATAGCATATATTCATTTTATTTCCTCCAATAAAAATAAAAAATTGATTAATTAGCTTAAGCCAAAATAGGAATCAGTACAAATTAGTGTAAAATTTATGTAATAGGATAAATTTGTATTAATGTCTGTAATATCCCAAATAATCTTTATGATGGTATAATTCTTATGGCCACTGAATAAATATCTATTGATAAATTCCATATATTCAAATATGGTCTTATTTTTAAAGTTTATGAAAAAAGATATGGGCAAAGAGAATCTTGTTTTGATGAAATCCAAATTTTGGAAAGTTTTATTTTTTAAACAAGTTAGAAAAAGTTTATCTGAGTTAACTTCAGTTTCCAATAATATGCATGAAGTGTGAAGATCAGCTCCCTATGGTTCCCAGTTGAAAGAACCACCCTGCAATCTCTAGTATCATGTTCTTATCCTGTACTCTTATAAAGGCAAGTTCTTGTTCCAACTAACAACTAAAAGTATCCTGTTATTTTTTAGTTTAACATTTCATTGAACAAACTATCGCTAAAAATCAATGAGTCATCATTGGGGTTTAAAAATGATAGGAGAGAGATAATAAGAAAATTGTGTGTACACTGCCATGTAAATTTTGAACATGCTGGAGTTTTGCATAAGCTCCTAAGTCATTTGGAATGCATATATGAACAAAACAAGCAGTCTCATACGCACTGCCAAATTGATTCCAACTCAAAGCAACCCACGGAGCAGAGTACAGCTGTTCGCTAGGGTTTCCGAAGCTGTAAATCTTTATGGGAGCAGAAAGCCTCATCATTCTACCAAGGAACGACTGGTGGGCTGGAACTGCTGACCTTGCAGTTAGCAATTCAATGTGTAACCAACTATGCCACCAGGGCTCCTTGTCTTTCTTATGGACTTACATAATTAATGCTAAGTTTTTAAGTCTTTAACGTTAAGACATGAAAGCTTTACAAGATGTTCTGTATTTACTCAAACTGGACTTTCTTGATACTATTCCATCTAATCTAGCACTGAAGAAGCAGAAGAGTTTTAATTTTAATGTTTCAAACCTTATGTGCTAATATTTAAAAAAAAAATTAAAATATTTTGTGGGAAAAGAAAATGCCTAGAACTCTTGAGTCCAGTCATTACTTCATACCTCTCTTTGCAAGCTTTAAACACAATACAGCAGAAAAAGCATGGGATTTGGAGTCTGGGTTCTGCTTCAGCTCTGTCACTTACCAGCCATGTGACTTGGGGCAAGTTCAGTTTCCTCATCTGTAAAATGGGGATACATTATCTCATTTAATACTCACAATAAACCCTGTAATGTATGTCAAAGTGTCTAGCACAGTGCCTGGCACAATGGTAGGCATTCAGCATATGTTAGTTCCCTTCCTCTTCCCTTCCTTAAGTTCTGAAAGACAATGTTCCAAATTATGCTTATACTTTATATTAGTTAAAATAACATCCATAAATATATTTTCCCCTAGAGTTTTCCTTCTAACAAACTTGGGTAATAGAATTGTTCAAAAATATGGCTACTAAGAAACTTTTAACATTTATATTTTGTCATATTACTTCAGATCATAAATTAATTAAAGATAAAATATCCTTTTCCATATGTATAATCATTTAAAATATAATCTCAAAGGGGGAGAATCACAAGTTACCAAATTATACCAGTCTGATGAGCATGTAATAAGAAAACTAAAAACCCCACAGGTTCAAAAGTAAGCAATACCAAAAGGAGTAAGAAACCCAGCCAAACGCCGATCTTGATAACATCCAAAGTGAAACAAACTGATCAAAACCCCAAACGATGGTGATTTGATTGGGTTGTTTATATTTTGAGAGTTCTGTAGGACTGAATAAAAACGTTTTTATATATGAAGTTCCTACCTTCATATGACATTTTACAACGTGCCACTAATCCTAAATGCACTTAAGTAAGCAATAGATATAACCCGGAAGTCATACTTAGAACTTTTCTCTCTAGCTCCACGAATAAGCTACTAACTCCATTCTTGTTTTTGGTTCTCTCCATCCCTAGTACCATACCAGTACCCTAAGATCGAAATCAGACTTACAACTGCCATGTCCCATACTGCCCCAAATTCCCACTTATCCATTGTTCCTTTTTCTCTAAGAAAAAGAAATCCTACATAAAATTGACTATTTAAGCACTGACCTATAGCACTGAAATTTAAAAATTTTATTACACCATAACAAATAGACGGCATAGAATTAAGTCATTCAGTATTTCTAAGTTACGACTTGTCTGAGTCGTTGAAATAAAAACTTTTGAGTCAAAACTATATAAGATGGGAAGTTATATTTACATTTAATTAATTAAATATTAATTTAATTAATAATTATATGCTCTATTGCACTGAGTGAAGATTAATATTCTAGAGTGAAGATAAATATTCACTAATAATTCTAGTGAAGAATTAATATTAATATTCATTTTGCTCAAATACTGCTAACTCTGTATTACCAACAGTGTATGAGAAGCTCTTCGAGCTCGTCTTACATAGTAGTAACTTATGAGTACCACGTGACTGTTGAGAAGTAATGTGATAGGTAGAGCGAGACCAGATTCCGACAAGGAGGCTGAAGAATCCAAACCACTCTACACTTAATAGTTCTTTACCACTGATTCGTATTTAGTTTTATGTAAAACGAGCACCATACGTGCCTTGTGTGTATCAGTAAAGATGTATGTAAAGTTCTCCTCTTCGTGTTTTTAAATACGGTTTCCGCAGAGAGGCCCTCCCAGATACGTGACGCTCTTATTATCTGCTTTCTATTGGTCTCTCACTGTCCCTTCCCTCTTAGTTTCCTTGATAGCACTTACCACAGTTTGGATTCATGTTTATATGGACATGTAGTATTTTTTAATTTTAAGGGTTAAATAAATGCAAAGCATTACCATGATTATTTTGCTGGACTACATATCAACACAGACAAATAAAACAGCACAAAGAGAAACATTTATCTCAAACAATATTTCATTCAGTTTTTTCTTCAAAAATGGTGGGGAAATAGCATAATGCCAATCCCAGTAAATCATCTGTAGGATTTGGAGATTTACTGAAACAAGTGATTGCTTTTCATTTCTAGAACATGCTTCAAGAAGCCATTATAACCCTATCTGAACCATTCCTTCTCTTAGCAGAAATTTCCCACATAAAAATCATTTCCAGTAGTTCCTTTCACAAAAGGTACATGTATCCTTGCTATTATGCATCAAAATATTAACTAAGATATTATTTTCTAAACTTGGGATATGTTTTCAATAATTCAGAAATCCAGGCTAAATGCAACATATTAAAACTCAAAATCTAATACATGTAGTTACACTCCTAATACAATTCGGCTATGAACAATCCGCCTATGAATAATTGTTTAACAAAAATCTAAACTATACTTAACAGAATAATATAATCCTATAAACCACATCAACTCACTTTTCATAATGGATTCTATGACCCTGTAGATAAATGCACCGTTTTGTAGGAAGCCTCATTTTGTTTTAGATCAGAGTTTTTAAAACTATTAACTTGTAAATCATTAGTAGGTCAGAAAATCCATTTGATGGTTCAAGAACAGGAAGGAAGAAAGAAGGAAGGAAAGAAAAGGATGAATATATGATATAAAGTTAAGGCTATGTACTTGTTTGCTTTATATACTAAACACAGGGTACACACACACACACACACACACACACACACACACGGTTCTATTGCCATGGTCAACAAATTTGCAAGCCACTAATCTAGATCAATCCACCTGGTTAGCCCAGAAATGAGAATCCAAGGCCTAGATCCTAAAGCTGCTTCACCATGGCTGAGAAAAAGCCCCTTTAATCCTGTGTTATTTTGGTTCTTTAAAACAATAAAAACAAGGAAATAATTTTCATTTCCAAATAGCAATGATTCTGTGAGCACGACTAGGTTTTAAAAAGTTGTTTCAGCATTTTGAAAGTTTAACATTGAAGAGAGTAAATGAAGTATCAGCATTATTGATAAAACTGATTGGGAAAACCAAAAACTCTTCATTGATGCTATGTTCATTCCATAAACATCTAATGTATTAAAAAGATCATTTATTTACAAGCCATGGTAAAATTTTCATACAAATTTTACCTTCAAGTTTCATTTACAAACATTCTCAAAGTTACTTTATTTTACTTTGTTATGATTCTCTCTCATGCTATTTAAAGTGGTGACTTGGACTTAAAGGTTTAGAAAAGGCAAATTCAAGTATAAACTTACAGTAGTTTTTAGAAAATAAATAACTACAGAAAAGTACCTTTTGTTCCTAAGAATCATATGACATCCAGTGTTTTAGATTATTTATATCCTATAATAAACCAGTACACTGAGAGCTGCTGCCATCTATACAATCTGCATAACGTCACTAAAACGCTCCTGTGAGAAAAAAAAAAAAAAACCTCCGCAAGGCAATTAAAAAATATATTTTAATAAAAATTTGACTTGCTTGTTAAATGTTGCATTTATGAATGATCAAGATAATCGAGTGTTCCATCCAGGAAGACGACTAAGTAAGATTCACTAACTCAGAAGAGCTTTAATTGTGGTTAAACTGTTGAGAATCATGCATTCATACTGAATTCAACTGAATTCTACAAGACACCACTAAATACACAATGTGCAGCCACATAAAGGGCATTAGCCATTAAAGTCTTTCAAAATCCCTATCTGAAAAATTACTATGAAAATTAAACCAGGTACAGAAGTACAGATTACAAACTGAAATCCCAGGCACTGAGGGAACAATGAAGAGACAAGCACTTCCCTGGCTGAGCACTAGAGAGCGCTCTGAATTACTTCGGTACTTCGGTAGCTAATTAAAGGTAAAGGAAAACCTCCAGCGACGTACGTTGACAACTTCTCACACAGGCACGTGTGGGACTGCTTCTCAGGAGGCTCAACCTTATCCTAGACACTGGTCAGGCAGCACTCATTCCTTCCTACTCGGGCAAAGCATTACAGGTTCAGGAAAGGTGCCCTCTCAAGCAGCTACTTACCTCCACAAAAATGTGAACAAAATGAGGTTTACAAGAAAAAGCTATTCGGTGTAAGAGCGATCTTGGAGATAGAGGCAGTGCAATGGCTCTAAATCTGTCAGTAGCTCTTGACAAAACAAAAAGGAACTGACTAAATCACAGCATGACTCGGAGCTGACGTCAATGTGCAGCTCCCTTGGAGTTTAACTTTTCCACTTCCCTGCTGAAACACGATTCCAGGAAATGTAATGACGTCAGCCCTTTGAACTCAATTAGCAGAGGAACAGACCATTTTAAATACAGGAGGAAAGAAACAAGTAGGCACACAAACATCCACAACCCGCGGGCTTTTCCTATTCTGTTTGGAGCTGCATCTGTACACAAGCAATCAAATCGGAAGCTTTATTTTTGTTTTTTAAACAACTTGAACAGTATGTATTTGTAGGCGGGCAGTATTTGCAACAGGTTGCAGATGAAGTAACAGCTTATTTTAGTAGAGTGGTATAGCAGAGGGGGAGGAGTAAGAGGGGGGAGGAAAATACGAGTTGGAGAGCGAACACCCGCTAGATAGAGAAAGGCAGATTGTTGCCAGGGTAAGTAAGCAGTATAGCTCTAAACTAAGAAGTAATTACACTAAGATTCCTTAGCAGAGCGAGCTGAAGATATTGAGGAAGAAATTAAAAGAAACTACTTACTACTACCTGAGTATCACCACTTCTAGAAACACTCCAGACATGATAATAATTTCTTTTCAAGAACTTAAAAACAAAAATCTGCAGAATTAAGATCCCTCTTTAAAATTCTTACCAGTTTCATCTCCAGTTACAGCCATGATAGGCTTCTGCATACGGAGTTGTCTTGTTTCCCTTATCACGGTTTAACATAAAATGTTCCAACTAGCAAGTATGTACAGGGTAAGTAGGAGGTATTGACATCACAGTGACATCACTAGCCTATCACTGCAATCAATTTTCTCTGTCACACAAGAGCTCACTGAAACCAAAGCCTATAAAAATTCTCAGGACAAACTATTTTAATGTTCTTGTTTCTCACTGTTGCATAGACTCTGTGGAGACTGACTCTGACAAAAATGCCTCATGAGCAATAGGAGTAACATGGCTGTTTCTAATGAGGCTACTTTGTTATTGTTGGGTCTAAGGTTTCTAGGTAAACATCGGAGGAAAAAAACACCACAGATTGTTCATAACTAAGAAGAGGAGATAAAAATGAGATTTAAATGTGGGAGATTAAAAAATTGACAATCACCACAGAAAGCCTTAAGGTATTTTATATACAT
Organism: Chrysochloris asiatica; assembly: GCF_000296735.1. Lineage (NCBI taxonomy): Eukaryota > Metazoa > Chordata > Mammalia > Afrosoricida > Chrysochloridae > Chrysochloris > Chrysochloris asiatica. The sequence continues at coordinate 4,040,691 of NW_006408682.1, forward strand.
TTCTATTCATTAATCAAAAACTACTAGCCAACTTTGCTCATTTAAATGATTTTTATTTGCTGGACCATCTGATAACACACTGTAAAATCCAGCTGTTCCTATAGTGATATGTTGTTAAGTGCCATTGAGTCGGTTCTGACTCATAGTGACCCTGTATAAGGTTTCTGAGGAGCAGCTGGTGGGTTTGAATTTCACTAGAAGGGTGTACACAATTAAAAAAATAAAAAGCTGTGCCAATGAAAAATTATATTCTATAGCATTCTTTATTAAATATTAGATTGAACCATATGAGATTCTAGCACTCAATCTTTTTTGGCCTATAAAACAGTAATTGCATGTGGTTCAATCTAATACACTATCTTATTAAAGACCCTTGAAAAGAGTTTTGTGATTTAAAAAAAATCATAAACTACAACTGCTACTAGTAAATTTATTTCAAATTTCATAAAGCTCAAAATGATTTTTATCTTAACATTTCTCTAAATTGGTATTCAGGTGCTTAATAAGTACAAGAATTTTGTGGGAAAACTCCATTATCTTCTAATTCTGTTTGTCCACAAACTTTTTGTAGTGTAAAGAAAGGGTAAAGGAAGGAAAGAAAAGAGGAGGTTGGTTGCTTAGTGACTTTACCATCAGTAAAGTTTTAATAGACTCCCTCGGACCAGTTAAACTCAGTTAACCAGCATTTGGAAATAATAACATATTACCATACAGGAAAAGGATTTCACTTTCATTCATAAAATGTTCACTGAGCATTTACCATATGTCAAGGACTGTCCTAGGTACCCTGAAAACAAAGATAAATACAATAAATACCCTTTGCATGTCCAATCAGAACTTACCATCTAGAACAGGACAGGGCCACAATACAGTGTACAAGTTGCCTAAAGAAGGGAATTAATTCACCAGGGATGCCTCACCAGATTTGGAAGATCAAGGAAGTCTTCCTGGAAGAAGTGATATGGAAGATGAGGCACGAAAACTACATAAACTTGAGGACAGCGTTTCAGTCCCAGCAAATAGCCTCATATGAAGGTCAAGAGAGAAGGGAAGAAGAAATCAAAGAAGTTCAGCACACACCAGCCTACACTAAGCAGGCAAGCGAGCCATGCTAAGGATTTTGAACTTTGTCTAGCAGTTATAGGTACTTACTGAAGGGCTCTGAGCAGGAGAAGCTGGTACAATTAGCAGCTCATTTTAGAAATATACTGAACTGAAGAAACACATGTAATATTGGTGGTTAATTGTCTAGGAGGTAGGCACAGGGAAAGTAGTACAGCAAAGAAGAGTAAAAGAGATATCTGAGAGAGCAAACAAGAGACTGCAGTACTAAAGAGGGGAAAGAAGCAGCAGTCAACAATGTCCAACACTTAGAAGGATCAGCCAAGTTTAGGCTTGACAACCCATCAATGAAATGGATGTGACCTTGATTTGTGATGACAGAGTGGAAGGTGGATAGGAAGTAAACAATCTCTTTGAGTTCAGTAAGATAGGGCAAAAAGCTCATTACTCTTGCTGTGTTTAACAGAAAACTGGAGCTCTGGGCCACTATTAGAAAGAGAAAAAGAGAGGGGGAATGGAGTTAAGAAAAAGGAAAAGAATTACAGATTGAAAGGCAAGAAACAAAATATCATCATTTGTATATGATGTAAATATTCACATAGTATTATCACAGATTGATTCACAGATAATCAACAGAATATTAGATGGGTTTAGCAAGGTTAATAGATATAGATAGCATCAACTTAAAATCAATAACATTTCTCTATGCCATCAATAACTAATAAGAATATGCAACAGACAACGTACCATTCATAACTACAATAAAAAAACATTAAGCGTTTAGGAATGAACAAAACAAAGAATATGCAAGACCTCTATAGAGAACAATATTAAACTGTTAAAATAAGATCTGAATACATGAAGAGACATTCAATGTTTTTGAATAGGTCAATTTAACATTATAAACACTACAATCTCCCTAAATTAATCCATAAACTAATTCAAAATTATTCCTAATTAATCCTCCCCATATTAATCCAAAACTCAAGTTCACTTCTGGTTTTCTTTTACTATTATTTAAAAACTTTGTAGAAACTCAACTTATTCCAAAATGCATATGAAAGATAGTTCATAAATACCTAAATCAGCGCTAAAAATAAAATGTAAAGACAGAGAAAAGGAATTTGTCCCAGGAAATAACAGTACGACAAACATAAAGAAAAATGGACAATGTTACAGAACTGAGTTCTGAGAGAGAGGCAAGTACATGTGCTAGCCTACTTCGAATTAAGGTTATTCCATAAATTCAAGGAGAAAGGACAAACTATTACAAAGGGGCAGCCGGCTTCAAAACAAGCACTACATACAGAGATGGATCCTAGCTAAAGTAAAAATTTAAATGTGAAAGATAAACCTAGGAAGCTAATAGAAGATAATGTAGATAAATATCTTTCTGACTTATAGGAGAAAAACATTTCTTAAATAAACCCCCCAAAACACAAACTTTATGTCTGTATCATCTGTGTAAACAGAATAATGCTTTAAGTTCCCCTTGCTGCTAAAGAATCAAGTTTGTGATAGATTTTCCATGAAAAAAGGTAAATTGATAAGAAATGATTATTCTTTAAGATGGTTTACTTAAACGTATAAGGTCCATGCACATGAGGGAAATATAATAGGTGGTTTTTTTTAAAAAACATTAAAAGTACTGGGTAAGTACTATGCATTTTTTATTCTAAAATGCCACCATTTAAGTTCTTCATATACTTTAATTTTATACTAGCCCCCAAAATACACAAGATTGAAGCTTATTATTAAAAGATTTACCAATTAAAAATCTACTTTCTTCCATACATAGGATGTTTAACTAAAAAAAAAAAAAAAAAATCTTAAAATTAGTAAGCAAATAGAATTAAAGAGAAATAAAATTAAATTAAAACAGATTTTTGAAAGTTGTATTAAACACACCTATTAGTGCGACTGGAAGAAGCTCTGATGGTGCTGTAGTTAAAAATGCTCAGCTGCTAACCGAAAGGTGAGTGGTTCAAATACACCAGTCACTCAATAGGAGATTTCCATAAAGATTAACAGATTTTTGAAAGTTGTATTAAACACACCTATTAGTGCGACTGGAAGAAGCTCTGATGGTGCTGTAGTTAAAAATGCTCAGCTGCTAACCGAAAGGTGAGTGGTTCAAATACACCAGTCACTCAATAGGAGATTTCCATAAAGATTAACTACCTTGGAATCCGATGGACCGGTTCAACTCTGTCTTATGGGTTACTATAAGACAGAGTTAGAATCAACTTGAAAACAGTGGATTCAGTGTTTTGCTATAGTCATCATAAGCAAAGCTGAATGTAATTACAATAATGTATAATTCAAATTTAACTGAAATCTCAACCCACTGCAGTAGAGTCCATCTCATCCCAAATCTACAGGACGAAGTAGAAGTGCTCCATAGGGTTTCCACGGCTGTACTCTTCAGTCGTGGACAACCATAACTTTTCCTGCAGAGCAGCTGGTGAGTTCACCCTTTAGCTAAACAACCAAGTGCATAACTACTGTCTTACCAGGGCTCCTCGGAGTCATGAAATTAGGGAACCCTAAAGGAGCTCTGGTAGCGTAGTGGTTACGAATCGGGCTGCGAACCTTAAGGTCAGCGGTTCGAAACTACCAGCCGCTCCGCAGGAGAAAGATGAGGCTTTCTACTCCCGTAAAGATTTACACCCTCGGAAACCCTATACAGGGTCGCTATGGGTCGGAACCGACTCGATGGCACATAACAACAACAATAACAACAACATCAGTTTAGTGATATATTCCAACTGTTTTATTTCATACTGTCAGAACTAGAATGGGTACCTCAGAATTCAAAGAGAAAGGTCTAAAGAAACATCAGCAACTTTTAAAAAGCAGTTTTCACTTGAGTGTAAAAGCTGGGTGGGTAGGGAAAAAAACACACAACAATTTTGATTTCTCATGGACTGAATACTTAAGTCTTCATAGGTTAGATAATGTTAGAAATATATTAGGAAATATAAGGGCAAGTCAATAAGTATTGCTAATAGGGCTCCAGTTCATACACGCACAGGTTTATTCCAAACAAAACGTGTTCACATTTGTCCCTTTTATCAGTGGATGGCTGAAGACAAGACTCTTAGTAATACATTTGTCTTAAGTCTCAATCGAGTGCCTTCCCAAGAAAAAGATACTTTCTATGCTTGGCAAAAAAATGATTTTTGAGGTCAGGGTTAAAATCAAAATTTTCACAACACTCAAGGAACATGTTACCTAATTACTGAGGCTTTGCAACTAGTTACCAGGAATGCTGCCGCACATAAAACAACACTTTTTTAGATAGATCAAACATTTTAAGGAAGGTCAGGAAGACCTCAAATTCAAGAGAGGGATGACTGTTAACCAGGACAAATTAAAAAAAAAAACAAAAAAAAACTGCGGCTGAAGTCCAGAACCTGGTAGAAAAAAATAACAAATTACCATTGCTATGATTGCTAGTAAAGCTGTGATCTCACATGGTTTGGCATTTTCAGTGTAAAGCTAACATCTTGGCCTTAGCAAGCTTTCAGCTAGATAGCGTCAAAAGCATTAAGTGAAGACCACCGAGTTCCAGGAGCTCATCTTTCCAACAGTCTTTTAAGCAAAATCAGAGGTAGTGAAGACAATCTTATGAACTAATCATAGCTGGGGGTAAGTCTTGGATCCACCAATACAATCCAAAGAACAAGGTCCAGTAAGCAAAACAGTGGCTTCTGATGGAAAATGCCAGGTCAATTAAATTCAAAGCAGTGAGGTCACTTCAGAAGGTTTAGGCAATTGTTTTTGTGAGGATTCCAAAAGATTGTCTCAAAGGATATGGGATGATCAAGTGGATATATATAGAAGACATTTTAAGAAAACGCACAACTGCATTGGTGAGAATAGGGCTACTACACCAAGGCGTATTTTTCCATCACAATAATGCACCTGCTCATTCAAGGGTAGCCAGGCTTGTCCTTACCCCATGCACTCTACACAGCCTGATTTGCCCCTTTTAGAGTTCTTTTTGTTCCCCAAGCTCAAAAAACATTTGAAACAAAAATGATCTGAATCCCTCAAGGATGCAGAAACTGCCTTTTGACATAGTGAAATTAAAGAGCATAGAATTGTTTGGGAAGAGTTAGATAGAAACACTGTCCTTAAAAATGCACAGACACAGATAGAGGATATGTCTACAAACAGTAGCTTCAAATACTGATCTCTTTGTTTAATATGATTTCTATGATTTTATAGTAATACTCTTTGACTTACCCTTGTATATTTGAGATAGTTACTTAATTTAAAAATTCATTCATATTGGTAACTCCCTTTTGCTATCATCCTACCCTGAATTTAACCTTTTTTTAAGAGTTGCAAAATCTGTTGAAAGTGAAAACCATGTAATTTAACTTGTTGTTTAATGCACTAAATTAATGTACTAAATTTATGCATTAATCAAGCTTCAAGTGCCTCCCTGCCACCCAAACCCCCAAGAAAAGCTACCTTCTGTGTGTTTCAGAAAACTCTTAATGTTACCACTAAATGGTGTGATATAGTTAAGCCATAGGTATTCTAAATGTATCAGATTAATAAAATATACCTTGAACAACAACCTGGCTGCCTGGGACAAAGAACTGCTGTGTGCCATCAGCTGATTGTGCTGCATACTGTACAATTGTAGCACCTGGTGGAGGACCTCCTGAATTTGTCATTGTTAATGCCTGTAGTCCCTGAACACCATCAGATCCTGGGTTAGAAATCTGGATTGTTCCACCTTGTGCTATAGCAACTTAACAGAAAAAGAAAAGAAATATTAGAGAGTTTCAAGATTCATTGTTAATAATCCCATACTGGGAGAATATACTCTGGGTCTGTTCATTTTCATTGCTTCTCATTCTCAAATTACCCTTATTTCTATATACTGAATCAGTAAGGATGATCAGTTTCTTTATGGGACAATAGTCTCAAAAGTTCTTGAACACTTGGAAATATTTTAATATTCAGAACAGTTTGAAATTCATAGAATTCACCTAACTCTCCTCCTTCTGGTACCCATCCAACTGAATTATTTAAGACAAAGAGTGAAGATGCAGAAAGGAAGAGTCAAGCATCTTGATTTTCTTCATTCACTTAGATAATTGAGACATAAGCCACATTCTTCCAACATTTAAGAAATGGCCCATGAGATTTGTATTTGAGCAACACAATCACAATTAATTTGTACCTTCATTCAGCTAACAACTTTTCTAATTTATCATTTAATAAAGTATCTTTTAAAAGAATAAATACTACACATTTTGGTTTTAAAGTTCAAGTCTAGAAAACTGTGGTGTTTACCATCTGGACTATATCAGGAGAATCCTGGATTTTAAAATATTAAGTTGGAAAAGACCTTAAAAGGTAATGTTATTGTAAGAATTTGTGCTACAATATTTACCTCTACAACATCTTGAAAACAACTACAGGTAATGACAACAAACAGAGTCCTGGTGTGGCGCTGTGGGTTAATGCACTGGACTGCAAGGTCAGTTTGGATCGCAAGATAGGCAGTTCAAGCTCACCAGTAGCTCCTTGGAAACCCTCTACAGGGTTGCTATGGGTCTGAATGACTCAGTGGCACAACAACAACGACAACAAATATGTGAGGCAGACGTATGCTAAATATTGAAAAGTGCCAGGTATGTTTAAAAGTAATATTAAATTACAGGCTTCAAAATAATAATCAAATGTCTTAAAATTTCACTCCAATTGACAAATATCTGCTGAGTTTGTGTATTTTAATATGAGGACTATGCGTTCTAGTTTAAGCACAAGACATCAGTAGACTCATGTAACTAACTAGACTTTATAATGAAGAAAAAGAGTCACATCATTAGAATAACAAAACACAATATATATGCCTTATAAAAATGGATTCCTGGTGTGGCACTGTGGGTTAATGCGCCAGACTGCAAAGCCATTTGAACTGCAAGGTTGGCAGTTTAAGCTCACCAACTATTCCTCGAAAACTCTATACAAGGTTACTATGTGTCGGAACCGACTCGATGGCACTTAACAACAACAAGAACATAAAAATGTTATCAAAATCAAACCCACTGCCACTGAGTTGGTTCCAACTCATAGCAATCCTGCATAGGGTTTCTGTTATGAAATCTTTACAGAGCAGCCAGCCTCATCTTTCTCCTAAGGAGCCGCGGATGGGTTTCAACTCTCAACCTTGCAAGCAGTAGTTCAGTGCTTATCCTATGATGTTACCAGAGCTCCTTAAGAATGTTAGGTTGTTATGAAGTACCATAGAGTTGGTTCTGACTCACAATAACCCATAAAGGGTTTCAGAGGCAGTACATCTTTGTAGGAGTAGAAAGTAACATCTTTCTCCTGCGGAGCAGCTGGTGTGCTCAAACTTTATGGTTCACAGTCAAGTGCTTATCATATAAAGCCACGATGCTCTCCTAAGAAGGTATTTGTTGTTGTTGTCATCCAGTTGGTTCCAACTCATAGTGATCCTGTATAGATTCTGAGGAGTTGTTGGAGGTATGAATCGATGACCTCGTGGTTCACAGACCAGTGCTTACGTGATGGCACTTAATAACAACAACAACTGATCACTTAAGTGATGACTCAATTGGATAAACCTGTCAGAGCTATGGAAAAAGTAACAAAAAATTTTAACAACAGATTTTCGGTTCTTTGACCTGTTTCTAGCGTGTAACAGAAACATGGATAAACATTTTTAAACATCTTGATACAGACAAATTCTCAGCGTTTTTAGTTCACGGATTGCCATATTAGAATACCAGTGACGGAAACTGAAAAATCAGTTCACAGAATGTCAACAGTGCCAAAATTGAGAAATTCTGTTTGCTATCAAAATCATGTTGTACTATTACTTTACTATCTGGCTTGTCTATTTCTGTACACATTTTCTTTCTTTCTTTTTTTTTTTTTTTAATTTTTAAGTAGTGGTTTAATTTGACTGCAATACTGCCAAGAACATGTTTCCAGGGAAGACTATCAGAAAACATTAGGTAGCTATTCAGCAAACATGAACTCTTAAAGATCCCAGTTTCCTTATAGAAACACACTTTAAGTTGGTGGTAGTGTTTTTTTCAGCCTATCTGATACATAAGATCCTGTCTCTGTGTGCATTGGTCCTATACTTCAAAACATGACACTGAAACTAAACCTTAATTATTTTTATGGCTTCCTTTTGCTGTTAGGGGCCATCAAGTCTGTACTGATTCATAGCAATGCTATGCACAGAAACACTACTCTGTATACATTTTGAAAAGATGGTTTCAATTATTATTCTTTAAATATTTCAAGGGTCTCAAGATTCACCCTGTATAATAAAAGAATTTAGGGGAGATCTAACTGTGTCTAACTTTTTCAAAGAGACGTATGAAAAACACAAGAGCGATTGGATCTTCACAGCTGGACGTGAATGGATTTTCTTTGTTGTGATGTATGAGGGGACTTCAAAACTTTTGTGTAAAAATTCTGTTATTTTTAATTCCACTTTTCCATGAGCTTTTTGCAGCCCCTTTGTATCTGAATGTGTTTTCAGTTGACAATTAGCTTGATGTCACAGAAATTGTACCTTTTAGAAAGCACAGTCAGAGGTGGTACAATCACAATAAATAATGATGAATGGATAGCTACCATTTCCTTAAGGGGAACTGTATTACAATCAATTTAAGCCACCTGTGAATCCAGTAGTGTTAAATAAAGTATGGTATAAAATTCTAACCACAGAACTTAACTGGTCAACGCTAATATAAATATCAAAACTTTGGATTAGTAAATATTAGGTGAGAGCGGCTGCTTTCAAGGATAAAAACCCTGAAATATGTAGCTAACAAAGATCCTTCCTTTGTTTTACACTAATCTTTCCCCATAATTCTGACCAAAACGTTTCTTCTTTTCACTGTGCAGAGCTGATATATCAATAATCTGTTCTTGGAGCTATTCTCTGTTTGGTCAAGTCAACATATAATTAGATGTGGGAAACAAAAGCTAAATACAACACACATTGATTGAAGGTGAAAATGTTCCTGGACTGGTAAGTGTCATACTGTAGCTTAACTTTTATTGTACCGAAGAAGGCATTCTTGATTTTGTCATTATCAAATGACAGAGGACCTTCCCATTCATAATGTTATCACTTGTTTGACAGTAAATAAGACTTCCGAAGACTTCAGAATGGAGTCCTGGTTTGGCAATGTGGTTAATGCACTGGACTACAAAGTCAGTTTGAACCACGAGGTCAGAGGTTCAAGCTCACCAGCCACTACTCGGAAACCTTATACAGGGTTACTATAAGTTGGAACCAACTCAATGGCAGTTAAAAACAGGAACAACAACAGTGCTTCAGGATCTATCAGGAATAAGCTTTGCATGATATGTGTGTGCATTCAAACAAGTTGAAAAGAAACTAGGTTGCAAAATATTTTTGAAATAAAATACATCAATATGAGGACAAATAAGATTTTAAAAATTAACTAAATAAGTTTAGTCATACATCTTTTGCTTTAGCTAATTATTTTTTTAAATTATGGAAAATTTCTTTCTATTTAAGTGCTGTGGAGTCAGTTTTGACTCATAGCGACCTTGTATTGAGTTTTCCAAGGTACAGCTGGTGGATTTGGATTGCTAACTTTAGCAGTCCAGTGCTTATTCTATAGTGCTACACCATAACTTCATGGAAAATTTCTGACAAACATAAAAAGTAGAGAGTGTTTTCTATTTTTTACTTTTCCTGCCCACTCACCCCTAAGCCTTTCTTCCCCTCCCCACCCCCTCCCCCCCTCCCCCCGGGAGTATTTAAAAACAAAACCAGGTATCATCAGATCTAACATTTTAAAATAAAATGATTGGCTCTTATCAAGGTCATTAGTGAGCAGTGAAAATACGATACGTTTGTATTTCTTAAAGTTAACTTTAGGGGCTAACTTTCAGTAATGCTTTCTTTTTTCCCCCAGCAATGCTTTCTTGAACTGACACATTACTATATGTCATACTGGCTTATACCCATGGCCGTACACATTTTTGTTGCTAGAAATTGAGCCCAAATTGGTCTATGAATACTGACTAGGACTCAAATAAAATAAATGTTGTTGCTGTTGTTTTCCAGACTATACACATAACTTGGAGTCTTAGTGTGGTGTTGTAGGATAAGCAATGGACTGCTAGCCGCTAGGTCCATGGTGCAAACCCTATATAGGGTAGTTGTGAGGTGGAACCGACTCAACAGCACTTAACAGTAACAACAGCATACACATAACTTAATTTGCCTATGAGTAATCCTTAATAACATTAGTTTCATAATATGGATTAATATTAAACAGCTAGATTATAAACCAAACCCACTGTCGTCAATTCAATTTTGACGACATGGACATGATAGAATTGTCCCATAAAGTTTCCTAGGCTGTCATCTTCACCAAAACAGACTGTCATATCTTTCTCCTGCAGAGTGGTTCATGGGTTTACATCTTTTAGTTAGAATTCAAGCACTTAACCACTGTACCACCAGGGTTCTTTAGCTACCTTCTATAATCTATTGAACTTGACTTCAATTTCCATTATTAATTCACTTGTTTGTTAATATGTCATTTTCTTCATCATTAGTGATAAGTACAGACAGGTTTTATTGTCCTAGTTGCTCTGAAAGTTACCTAAATGATATTTCTTCCCCACCTCCCCATAATTAAGTAGGTTACTCTGTATTTACTGTTTGAATGTTTAACCCACTGCTCTTCAACTAGGAGTGAGTTAGTCTACATAGAAAGAGTGTTAATAAATTAATTTTCTGTGTATATTTCTACAACGCTACTTTTAGTGGGTCATGTTGTTGTTGTTGTTAAGTGCCGTCGAGTCGGTTCCGACCCATAGCGACCCTGTACAGGGTTTCCAAGGGTGTAAATCTTTACGGGAGTAGAAAGCCTCATCTTTCTCCCGCGGAGCGGCTGGTAGTTTCGAACCGCTGACCTTAAGGTTCGCAGCCCGATTCGTAACCACTACGCTACCAGAGCTCCTTGTCATAGAAACATCTTAATATACATCCTTATATAATCATAGTATTTAGTTTCAAATAAGTGTTAACACAATCATAAGGTTATCCCACCCAATTTATCATCTAACATGGTAACTGGATGGTATCATATTGACAAGTCTAGATAATAATTCCTAAAAAAGTTCTTGGGGCACAAAACGGCTTAAAAATATGCTACTGACATTGACTACCAAAAACTGGGGGTGGGGGACGAGGACGGGGGGGAAGGGGTGTGCTACAAACGCACAAAATGACTGACTTATATAAGTTTTCAAGAGGGAGCCTAGTTTCAGAAGGTGCAGAGGAAGCTAGTACCTCCACTGAGTGGTTTCCAACCTGTCTAGACTGGGCTGGTGAAAGGAGATGGGGATAAGACTCTTGTGGTTCAATAGTGAATAACTGATATCAGGACTGACTGTGAATGTTGCAAATGTAAAGGTAGACGTTTTGTAACATAAAGAAAGGAGTGACTGATCTTGCAGTCCAGGAGCAGAGGACCTTGGGACCATTAAGGGAGAAGGGCAGAGTGTGGGACCTAACTGAATAAGCAGTGATGCCAGAAACAGAGGCAGACGATGACGTGGAGAGATGGAGTGGCTAGGGACTCTAGACTCAAGGTGGCTCGTGGGGTAGGCTTGCAGGGCATGCCCTCTGTTTGAATGGTTATAGATTCCTGAGTGCTTTGGTGTACATAAAAAACAACAACAACAACAAAACAGAGGGAATGGAAGCAAATGCTGTTGAATGATGATGCATGGAAGGAATTGTAATTATTGCAATGAAATGAAATATGACAGGATGAGTGTAAAGCTGATGTTCTCCCATGTAAACTATTACTCAATTCACAATAACAAAAATAACAATAAAAAAACATGTTACTTCCATTACTGATTATCACTGAGTACTTCTCACAAAAAGCAATTAAAATGACTAAAAGAAATATTACTATGAGAACAGTTTTTATCAAAAATGTTTTCATTTAATAGGTAATAAATAGTTCAATGTTATGTATAATCAATAAAGAAGAAGAGAAAGATGAGTAAGAAAAGGTTGGAAGGCTTGAAACAGATAAGTTCACGACCAGATGAAGAAGGAAAAGCCCTTTTATAGATGAAGCTTTTGTCTGAGCTCTTTTTATTGATGCTAACACCTCAGCTCTGAACATATACATAGGCTAATTCAAATATCTATCGATCGAAATGCTCAGCCTGGTTTAAAACCACTTTCATTCCAAATTGCAATGAAAAGATTCAGCAATAAAACCTCACTGCATTAATTTTAAAAAGAAAAACCTTTTTCCCAAAGAGTTCTCAGCTTTAAATTAAAACAATAAGCACAAAAGAGTAACTGTAATTGTGCCTTAAAAGGTACATACAGTAGAAGGAAGGCACCAGGATCAGAAAGCCAGATTTATAGTAAGTAGGTACCTGCTGTTTGCTTTGAAATGGCTACCTTGGGGATTTTTAGTGAACTTAGCAGACCTAATAATAATGATATTAATAATAAAAGCCAACTCCAGTTGCTTTAGAATGTGTATACCTCTCATGTGCAAATTCCATTTATGAAGAAATGGAATTGGTGTTTATTTGTATTTGTCTCTTGAGGATTCTGAATTCTCTAAGAATTCTACAAAGTGCACATTCTTCCTAGTGGTGGATTTTGGATTGACCTTACCTTTCATGAAAAAAACAATCCAGTAAAGATGAGTCAATAGAGACTCATTCTACTAAGGAACCTAGTAAAATAAGGTAAAGTAAGGTAGAAGCAAACTGAGAGACAAAGGATATGTTAGAGATATTGCTTGAAGTCTTGAATGATAAATAGTTCTTAAATGGTAAAGCTAGGGGGTAGGATATAGTAGAGTGAGGAATGAAATAAAAAAAAAAGTGTCTTTAGAGAAATTTAATTCATCAAACATTTCAATTTCTTTAGTTGCTTTTACTATGCTTTTAGGAATTCACTCTCATTTGATGCATGTTTTAAATGTCTTATGCAGCAAGTAACATTCTTTGCTAATTTTAGGACTATCTGAACCACCATGGGGATTCCTTCTAAATAAGAGGTCTTCTTTGAATCAGTTATTAAGTTATCAAAATCTGTCCCTAAAATCTGGACTTACAGTGAAGATGTTGTAAGTGAAGTTCACTTATTTGGTGTTGCAACAGTGAATCCCTGCCTACCTTAAGTTATTTTTCTTACCTCCAGCTAATAACCAATTCCAACTTTCATTTTTAAAAATTTTTCTGATAAAAAAGTTGAAATAATGAAGCCAACTTGTCAGAAACATCTAACTTACAGCTACTCAAAAGTTTAATTGTTTATATATGCAAAAACCTAAGTATACTTATTTTCCTATCAACTTTGACAGATATCTAGTTCTTTTTGTTTTTAATTCTAATTGTCACTATTAAAAATAAATAATTAATCTAAAAGAATAATATGCTGAAAAGAAAAAAAATCAAAATTTTGGGTAAAGTTATTCATGGATAAATGGTGAACTAGGAAGTAAAACTAAAAAGTTATATACAAGAAAAGGTCTCAAAAAGAGGTTCATATAAATAAACATAAATAAGTACACAAATACTCTAGTACAATATACTTTGTTATTTTAAGACCAAAAGACATCAGTCTCTGTTTTTATTTCTAGATATTTTGGCACAACACAAAAAGCAAGTTACTGCTAACAGACGTATGATTAGTGAAAATGGGTCTTACATATGCGTTTACTCTCTAATAAAAGTAAATGTCTTCTAAACAGTTCAAATTTTAGTAATCTTTTCTCAAATCAAAAACAAAAACAAAAACATATATAAACAAATGTCACTAAACTATAACCAAACCCAATCCACTGTCATCCAGTTGATTCGGACTCAGAGCAACCCTGTGGGAGCCCTTAGAACTGCCTCAAGGCTGTGATCTTGATGCTAGCGGACTGCCACATTTTCCCCCTCCCTGAGAAAAACTGGTGAGTTTCAACTGCTGACTGTTAGTTAGCAACTGAGCACTTTAACCACTGTACCACCAGGACTTCTAAAAGTCATCGATGCTCTACAAAAATATTTTTCCAGAGGCAACTGACAGCTTTGGAATATGTTTATAAGAACAAGAAATGCGATTCTTGACCTGTAGCCTGCACACGCAGAATCATCACTGGTGATTCCCTTTCAAGTAAGGGTCAGGGTTGTACTATATTGATTCAAATTAAGAAATCCAAGTAGAGAGTCCATGACCTTATGTGGCAGAGACACAAGTATCTAACTTCTAAACATTTGCTTTTATAGTTCCCAACCAGAACTTGAGTCCACTCCAACCTCCTAGTGAGGTTTAAGGCACTAAGAAGAGAGCACCAGGAATAAAGGTGCTGGTGGGAAGGCACAGTTTAATGACCGTGAGTGAGGTGGTCACAGCTAACTTACATTTCACTATCTGCTAGAATAGTAGTAGCATGGTCTTTTTTGTCCTCACATGTAGCTGTTTTTGTTTTTCCTTTTGTCCCCACACTAACGTCAGAGATTTGGCAATTTTGTATTATTCCCATTTAAACAACTGAAAACCTGAAATGCAAAAATAAGGCTTCTGGTCTCAATGATTTACATTTGCTGAGATCAGAACCAGAAGCCAGGTCTCTGAAACGCAGATCCAGGCAGGGTTTCTTTCCCACAGTGTCTCTAGCTCCCATAGCTTTCCTTTTCAGCTAACAATCTAGGCAAATTAACCTACACTTTTCCCCTTTCATTGTTGTTGCTAAGTGTCACTGACCCTGTATAAGGTTTCTAAGGAGCGGTAGGTGGGTTTGAACCGCTGACTTTTAAATTCAAACTGACCTTGCGGTTCAGTGCATTATCCTGCAGTGCCACACCAGGACTCCCCTTCCATAGCACTGTGTAAAGTGATTGCAGCTTGCTTGTCTGAGACTTCCTAAGCAGCATTAGGATATGCCAGAGAAAATGTTAACATGACAGCATTTTAGATCATCTCTAAAACTTTGAAGGTAGCTTAGTGTCATTCCGGCAGTAGTTTCCAACCTTTCCTCTGCCATAACACAAATAGAAAATGATAGCATGGGTACAGCTGTTCAAAGCCACAGCTGACCAACCAGGAGTTCTGGCAGTTCCAAGCCCTGGCCAGCCCGTACATCAGGGACTGGGAGGAGGAGCTCAGCACTCCTGTCACCTGCTGGCTGCATTTTGGAGCCATACTGGTTGGCAAACTCTGGTTTACAGTTTTAAACCTCCCACCATTACACAGTCCCACTTGGCACAACAAGAAAGAAATCTCAAGGCCCAGTTGTCAGTCGGGTGTTTTTTTTTCCTAACATTGATTCAAGGCATGTTCATTTGGCACTATGTAGAGATTATGAGCAAAGGACACCCCAACTCTGACTGCTATCATGCTATCAGAACTACCAAGGGAGAATTAGTTTAATAGTGTAATCTACCAACATTACAAGGAAACAAAACAGTGACTATATAAAGTCTCTTCAGTATCTCCATGAAGATTATAGCTTGCTTTAGGAGCCATGTCTTAAATTACAACTTAAGGCTTTTACCAGGTGTTATTACTTTTTAAAGAAAGGAAAGAAAATATATCTAAAACATCTTATTTGGAACAACACATTGTTTCATTTTACAGATTCCAGTACCTAATTTGCTATCTACCGCATGAACTCCTGCCCTTTTTAGGTTTTTGTTGTTATTGTTTTACTAAGTATTTTTATGCATCAAACTTATCCTTTGTTTGGGAAAAAACAGTGCTTTAATTACAGCAACAAAGCACAGAAATAATAACCATTAAAATGCACAAGAATAAACATGAATGCATACATTTATTTAGAGCGTTCACTGCTTAAAATTTCAAATAAAATGATCTTTTCAATTGCTGTACTTTAAAAAGACATAAATTTTCCATTCTCTTTTAAGAAAAATGGTAGCACAAATTAACACAGTAAAAAATAATGAAAACAGAATTGCATTTAAAACAATCTTAAAACACAACTGTATCTTCCTTTAGGTTAGTAAGTATAAGTAATTGTTGGTATCAACAAGAATGCAATACAGACATTTATATCTTAGGATGCATATTTATATGCTCCAGAATGACAATCAACAAGTTTTACATTTTTACTAGAGATAAATATAAACATATAAATAGGAAAAACAGGCCCTTTTGCCCCTATTTTTCCTACATTTTAAAATATTTTTTCCTACATTCAGTAATAAAAATGTTTACTTTTAAAAGGTGTATCACAGCTGCTAATATAAATCTCTTAGTTTATATAACAAATACTTTTCATTCTAAAATATATAGTCTAGACCTACTTTAAGTGGACTAATTTAATACCAAGCCCTGAGTAGTTCCAGTGCTAGTTACAGAGGAGTGGACGGTAGAGGTGGACGGTAGCATACTGTAGCATACATACTGTATTGGCCCGTGCTAGTCTGATAAATGCTAGTCGGTACTGCCATGGTAGCAATGTGAGGTGGCGTGCCTTCTTCCTCTGATTT
The DNA here is from genome assembly GCF_000296735.1 of Chrysochloris asiatica. Lineage (NCBI taxonomy): Eukaryota > Metazoa > Chordata > Mammalia > Afrosoricida > Chrysochloridae > Chrysochloris > Chrysochloris asiatica. The sequence goes on from NW_006408682.1 coordinate 4,057,290, forward strand.
TTCTTCTTCAATCTTGGGAATACCAGGCACATCAGAGGAAAGTTCATTCAGTATTTTTCTAAAACAAAATGTAATCATATATATCACCAAGGTACATGAATGAAACCACAAAACAGACAAAGAAAAAACAAACAAAACTACTGGAAGAATAGATTTGGTGTATAATTATTCTTTAAAAAAAAAATCTTATGAAAGTAGGAAACTTCACTAACTTACCTATAAGAGGGTCTTCGTGAAAGGATTTCTCTACGTTTATGAGAATCAATTACACCTTCTGATTCTGCAGACTCATCTGTCTCTGCAATGGTTGCTACCTATAATACAAGAGTTTCTGAAATGCATCATAAAATAGATGATCGTATCCCTCAATCAACCAACAGTGTAGGGGGTAGGTGTGCAACACTAAGCCAGGTGCTGTGGGGGATACCAAACTACAGAATGTGGGGAACCCACAGTAAAAGAGCGCATGATCTTGCATACGAAAGGCAGTAGAGACAAACATGCAAGGTGTAAACTAAGACTACGGGTTAGTATGGAAATGAATGGTACAGATAATAGAATCTACAGAAATGTGAAGTAAGAATGTTTGAGATGCCAGTTGAGGATGTACAGTAAAGGACTAAACATAAGATGCACATGCTCAAAGTTCCTAACCCTGAAAATGCCCTTATACAAATCTAACAGGGAATGAGTGAGCCCAGTAAGAGGCAGGAAAAAGCACCAAGGTTTCATATTCATTTTGTTCTTCTAGTGGACTTGAGCTGGGTCTTCAAATTAGGGATTAGAGATACAAAGGAGAAGGACTATTTACGTAAGAAACAAGTAAATAAAGAAGTGTGGGTAAAATTAGTATATATTTGACCATGTAGTTCTGGCCATGGATATTCAACACATAGAAACAGTCATATGATGAATAATAAGAGTTAGTGGAAAAACTGTTGGTGCAATGAGACCATCTTACATTACCACCAAATATTTATCACTTTACACTGAGTTTTTCTCACATTTCTCATGTAATCATAACCATTCTTCTAGGCTATAATTTACCCATTTTAGAGGAAATTGAAGTTCATACTATGTGATTATGTGACTTGCCCATTTTCCAACAGGCAGAAATCTGAAGACAAGCTGTACCAGCACCTATCTGTACAATAATAATTATATCTTTCATTTAACAAAAACAAAAGCCTACTGAATAGAAGACGGAAAGATCCTTTCCTCCAATAGCAGCCAGGTTAAAAAGACACCTAAATAAATATCTATACCCAATAAAAGTTAGAATATAAGTAGGGCAGTGGGAAGACGTCCTTGTTTTATAAATTGGGTCAGAAAGAGACCACAACTCTTGGAATCAAGGGCTATCCTAGAAAAACCAAAGACAGCACAGGAAAAGATACCTGTGACTAAAAGAAGCAAGCCTATAATGTCCATAGGTTTATTACTTTAAATACCATGTTGCAACCCTCATCCGTATTAACATGGACTACACTCAAAACATGCAGGGAAAAGACAAGACTGTTTAGGAAGGTCAGCACTGTTTTCCTCAGATTTTTTTTTAAGTCATCAATTAGGTTCAAATAACACCAACAGTTAAATGATAAAAACAAACTGACCTAGAAGAGAAATAAAAATAAATTAAGTAAACAAGATGAGTATGCTTAAAACACTGCATCCATGAAAAATACATATTTAATCATTAACATCTACTTAGGTAAAAAAAAAAAAGTTTCATCGTTAAGGAATTTTAAGGACTTATGACCAGCCGTGATAATAATAACATACATCTCTGGATCACAACCACAGTAAGAATGATGTCTAAAAAACTCAGGGTTTAAACTGAGAGGAGCATGGACTATGTAAGCAGTACTCCAAGGTGCCAATAATTCTCCTTTCTAAGCGTAACGTATTTTTCATTATAAGAAAACTTGTATCTATCTACTAGCCTGAGTATTCGTGGAAACTGCATAAGAAATGCAATCTTCATATTTACCAGACATCTTCTCCAAAGAACCCTCAAAATATTGTTAAACGCCACTGACAGCGCCGTTAAATAAACCAGAGTTTGAACACAGAACAACACTGGAATGACAAGTAAACTGCCATCTGAAAACTACTCATTCTGCAAATTAAGCACTAATCACCCAAACTTTAACTCGTAAGTTATGTATCTAACAGGACACAGTGCTCAATACATAAAAAAGAAACTCCCCTAAATGTCTAACTAAAAATATCTGAGCATGAAAGTTTCACAAAGAAAAATATGGCAAATAAATGACAAAATTAGTTAATAGGAAAAGAGGCTCAAGAAGGTCAGAGACAAGTCATTCCGGAGGGAAGCTAACCTGAACAGTTTGTATTTGTGGTGAGTGAATAACCGATGGCTGTGGTGTCTGAATGACTCCCTGGACATGTACAGTTTGGCCCGAAGGTAACTGCACTAGAGTTACAGCTGGGGAGCCTCTTCCGGTGCCTGATCCAGCTACAGAAACCTGCAAAAATGATCATCATTGAGGATTACAGCTGAGCCTGTGTTGATTGGTTCTTTTGATTTCTGAAATATCATTAGCTATTATGACTGGTCAATTTTTCGTTTCTTTTTCCTGCTTCTAAAAAATGACCAATAAGCTGTGGTACTTACTTACCATGAGGAGGTGGTTACTGCCCTAGAACAGTCATTCTCTGATGTGACAGATATTAAAGAACCCAAGCTCCTCATTTCGGTTCCCATGCTTCGGGTGGCTAAGAATGTTCCAAGCATAATGTTCTAAAGCAGTTTAACTACCTCACTACGTATAAGACCTCATGATGATGAACAGTGAAGCCTTTTTGAGGCCAGAGTATAAAGTACTCCCTCTAACTTCTTTTTTTTTTCCCCCCCCCTAACTTCTTTTTAATGTCAAGTCTACTTAAGAGAAATGGGGGACAGAACTTAAATATGCTGAATTATCTGGCATATGATATTTTATGCTAGATGCAAGCTAATCCCTTGTCTGGCGTACGATAAAAATCACACTTTCATGCCCCTATCATATTAGAAAATGCACAGGCCAAAGAAATGGCTATTTTTATCAGGACCTTAGATGACCTTAGCATCTCTGAGCCAAGTCAAGCTCTTACATTGGACTCAGTATGGCCTTTTCTCACTTTTTGTCTCTCCCAGCTGGAGCATACTGAGACAGGGGTACACAATCACTTAGTAAAACAGGGTGAAGGCAAGTACGGCCATCTAGCAGCACTTTCAACTGAGATCCCTAACTGCAAAAATGCAACAATACCTCTACTCCTCTGGGTTCAAAACCTGCCAAGTTTTCTAATTCGTAGTAAACAACTCCGTCCTATGATTGTTGTTGTTGTTAAATGCTGTTGCGTTGATTCCAACTCATAGCAACCCCATATAGGGTTTCTGGTGAGTTTGAATTGTCCATCTTGCAGTTCAAACGAACCTTACGTTCCAGTGTTTATCCTACAGCACCACACCATGGCTCTGTCCTAAAGGCCAGTGTAATATTAGAAACTTTTCCTCGTGATGCTAAGATTTACCATTCATATTATTATAACTTATTCCACACAAAGACTGGAAATGAAATAAGCCACCAGTTTCAATCACAAGTCATAGTAGAATCACAGGATCTCTGAAGGAAGTCCCTGTGTGACCCTATTTTAAGCAACACCAAAGATTTCCAACTGCTTATGCTTACATAAAAACTAGGTTTATAACATAACTACCTATGTGTTGAGTGTTGCACTGGGGAGCTAGGATAGAAAGTAGGATGATCAAATGAACACGTAAGAAACAACAGCATACCAAATAATAAAGAACTATTTTCTCAATTGCATAGGCCGAAAATGTTATATTGTGACAGAATAGAAAGAACAGTATGAACCTGAACAATAAATGAGGCTTTGTCTGGAAGCCAGAACTTGAGCTGAAGCTTGATCTGAGTCTGGATAACAGTTGGATAGAAAGTGAGAAACTAGGGCACAGATACACAGCATGCAGCCCAAGGGCCAAATTCAGCTCATCTACTTTTGTAGTAACATTGTCCACCTTAGATTCTAGAGGAAAAGAAAAACTTTATCCTATAAGGAAGCCAGTAGATTTAATCACTGCAAGTCTTAAAACATTACAAAGATTTAAAAGGCAAGTTTGTGTAAATTACAAAAAGGAACACATCTGTACAGTCCGATCATCAAATGGCACTGTTCTCTGTATACCACTAATTCTCTAAGATTTAGTCTTAGAACTCTTGAAAACTTCTGACCTCAAAGAGCTTTCGACTATGTAGATTACATTCAGTTGTTGTTAAGTCAGTTTCAACTCATTGAGATCCTTTTGCTATGAGTTGAAATCAGCTTGAAGTTACCTCAGCAATAACAGGGTTTCCAAGGTGCAGCTGATGGCTTGAACCACTCATCTTATGGTTAATAGTTCAATGCTTATCTTACAGCACCACACCAGGACTCCAGGAGGATGGTAGTAATGCTTAACAACTGACTGTTGGGAAGGGGCAACATGGATTTGTAGTTTTTGCTAATTTCAATGAGGTAAATTCTCCTAGTATGGCTCATGACTAACATGACACTGAACACAAAGTTGGAAAACTATGCACAGTACAAACCAGCTCCAGCACCCCAAGGGTTACATGTACTGATGTTCTCAAGTTTTCAAACTGAGAAAATTTAAGAATATTTAGTGACTCATTTAAAAAATAAATTCATATGGGTAAAAGAGGGTAATAATGTTAAGATGCTTGGCTGTCTTTTGAATCTTGGTTTCCTTTGCCTACCATTGTAAAATAGACACTTGAGAGATTGGGTAAAGGAATAGCCAGAAACATCACAACAGGAAGCTTGTAAGTCCATCTTCAGCCTATAACTGACTGGAATACCTTAAAGGGGCTAGAAGCTGCCCAGTGAAAGAGGCTTCCTGTGGAGCTTATGCATTGCATAAGACCATAGTGGAAACCAGAACCCCATCCAGAATTATCTGAGATGGGAAATTTCCACTGGAAAGGACAAGTAGACCAGCCTGGAGCGGGTAGAAGAACAGAAGATACTTCGTGAAGAAAGACCAGCAGGAAAAATCGGAAACAATAATGACAGTCTATTCACCCAGGAGTCATCAAGGCAAGTGGTCAGAGCAAACTCCCTTCCAAGACTGGGACTCAAGGAGAATACACTAGCAAGCATGTGGTCTAGCTGGTGACCATGTTGGTCACCGATAAGGGGAAGGGGGTAAAACACAGCAATGAAGTTGGGATCTGAGTCTGACCACCTTCAATAGACTCCTGGGTGGAGACCTGGATGGCCAGCAGTACAGCAAGACCTGGGGACTCCTGGGCCCAGAGGCAGTAACATGGCCACAGAGGACTAGAGCGGAGAGTGAAGCATCCAGCTGATATGAAGTGAGAGGAGATGCACAAGAACACCTATACTTGGAGATAGTACCTGTCTGACCTGGCTTCAATGGATGGATGATCAGAACTCGACTAGAAGAAAGAAGAGGGAAAGAAAGAAAGAAAAAAAAGTAACCCATTACAATTTGATGAACTTTACGTATACCTAGAGATGTAGGAGCTCAAAAAAGGGAACAAATCTTTAGAGAAACGATCACTCCCACCCCCTCAGTACACCGGGGTGACAGGGATGGGCAACTTGGACATTGGCTACCCAAAATGGGGGTGGGGAGCTATGAAGGCAAGAAGTGACAGGCTTACAAGCTTTCAAAAGGGAGCCTAGTTCCACATGGGGTGGGGGAAGGTAGAATCTCCACTGAATGGTTTCCAATCTGTTGGGATGGGGCTAATGAAAGGAGATGAAGGTAAGACTCTTGTGGTACAACAGTGAATAACTGCCATCAGGACTGACTTTGAGGGTCGGAAACGTAGAGGTAGATGTTTTCTGACAAAAGGAGGGGAGTGATTGATTTTGCAGCCCAAGAGAGGAGGTCCCTGGGACCATCAAGTGATAAGAGCGGAGAGTGTGACCCTACCCAGAGAGGCAGTGATGCCAGGGACAGAGACAGAGGATGATGTGAACAGATGGAGCAGCCAGGGACACTGGACTCAGGGAGGCAGAGAGGCTGTGTGCTGACGGCCAGGGGGGCAGGCCTGTGGGGTGTATTCTTTGGTTATTTGATGATGCAGGGAGGGGATTGTAATCATTGCAATTAAATGAAATACAATAGGATGAATGTAAAACTGATGTCCTCCCATGTAAACCCACATAATTCACAATAAAAACTTAAAAAAAACTTCATTACATGCTAACAAAGCAAATATTTTATTTTAAAAATCACATTAAAAAAAAACAAGAGTGACATTGTTTTATATTTTTGTTAATTTCTAAAGTGTCTGGCTTAACTAAGTCAACTGGATTCTCATATCTACTTCAGTGAATCTGTTAAGATATACTGTTTTAAAGCATGTGAAGAAAAACTGGACCTTATATAGATATGTAGTTGAAAAGGGAAGCATATTTTAATAACTTTTCTTTTAAAAATGTGGATATTCCTTAATAATACACCAAAACTCAACAAGTGGTAGTCTCTTTTAAGGCTAGTTGCAATGTAGAATCTGAAACCACATGAAATTTTCAAACTATAATCCATTGGTCCTTCTTGTACTTTGACCCATGTAAATTTTCATAATACTGTACAACAGTCATTGGAAAATAAAGACTTACTGAGTTAAGCAGGTCTTCCAAATATTGAGACTTTTCATGATGTACTATTAGAAAATCATACTCATTAAAATTACTGTCAATTTCATCAGCAAAGTCTGTAAATTCTGGGAAGCTGTCAAGCTCACAGTGTCAGACACAAGTTTTTAATATTCAAAATTTTTGTTTAAAACTTTGAATATTATTATTGACAATCAACACTGTCAGATGGTTTTCTTTTTTTAAACTTTTTATTGTGAATCAAGTGAAGGTTTAAGAGAAAATCATCAGTTTAGCATTCAACAAATCATATATTTTGTTTCATTACAATAACTGCAATCCCCTTCATGTAGCAACAGTCATCCCACTTCATCCCTGTGGCTTTTATTTCCATTCCACCCTCCTTTACATTCCGTCTCAACTTTGTCCTTAGGTAAACATTGCCCTTTTGATTTTGAATAGGTGAGCATTCCACAATGAGCATACCTTGATACAAATTGACCTACAAGGGTGAGTTCTGTTCCAGACTTGAAGGGTGGTCAAGGGCCATAGTCCTGGGCTCTACCAGTCTTTCTAACCAATGGGTCCTGTCTTTTTTTATAATTTGAGCTTGTCTCACATTTTCTCCTACCCTATCTAGGACCTTCTTAGGTGATCCTTTTCAAATAAGTTGGTACTGAGAAGTAGCCAGATCTTCTGGTCTGAGTAATGCTGACTGATATTCGTATGTTTCATTGGTCCATTGGTCTAATTGATTCCAATCATCTTCAAGTTTTCATCACTCTTCTTTCTTCCACATATGAAGAGACCAATAGTTGTACCTTACATGGCCACTCATCAACTTTTAAGATCCCAGTTGCTACTCACCAAAGTAGAACATTTCTTTGTGGACTGTGATATGCCAGTTGACCACGGTGTCCCTGGAGACTATGGTCCTGAGACCCTCAGATAGTGGGACTTTATCCCAAATGTGCTATCATTTGGGATATTACATTTTAAACAACTCATTGCCTTAAGATGTTTAATGTTGTTGTTGTTGTTGTTGTCAGGTGCCATCGAGTTGGAACCGACTCATAGCGACCCCATGCACAGCAGAACGAAACAATGTCCGATCCTGGGCCAACTTCACTACCGCTGCCACACTTGAGTCCATCAATGATGCCACCTGGCTGATCCATCTCGTTGGGGGTCTTCCTCTTTTTCTCTGACCCTCCACCCTACCCAGCATGACATCCTTCTCCAACGATTGAATAATATCTAAGAATTTTCATCATTTTGCCCTTATATGTTCCACCACATTCCTAGGAGTGTTTGCAGCAAAGTTAAATTCCCATGTATAAATATCCTCTGTAAACCATATTTGTGCGTATACTCCCACTCTCCCTCCCATACCCATTCAGCCTGTGTACCTGTCTATGTATCTACACTGTTCTGATGATGAGACAGGTGAAGATAGAGTCAAATACTGTTATATACACAGCCCTGCAACAACAGGACATATACACTGAATGTGTATGGGTGGAAGAGCAGGAGATGGTTTTCTTGAATGAAAGTTTATTTCATTCATTTTGAGAACATGTCTTCCAAATTTTGTTGTTGTTGTTGTTAAGTACCGTGTAGTTGGTTCTGACTCATAGTGACCCTGCACAGGGTTTCAGAGGCTGTAAATCTTTACGGGAGCAGAAAGCCTCATCACTCTCCCACGTAACGACTGGTAGTTTCGAACGACCAGCCTTGAGTTTAGCAGCCCAATTTGTAATCACTACGTTACCAGGCTTCCAAATACTCAAAAATCAAAACAGCTGTATTGTTGTTGTTGTATGCCATGGAGTCGGTTCCGACTCATAGAGACCCTGTACAGGGCTTCTGAGGCTGTAAATCTTTACGAGAACAGAAAGCCTCATCTTTCTCCCACGGAACAGCTGGTAGTTTCGAACTGCTGACCTTGAGGTTCGCAGCCCGATTCGTAACTGCTGACCTTGAGGTTCGCAGCCCGATTCGTACCAGAGCTCCTTAAAATAGCCATAGGGTGGCTGTTAGTTGTTCTTTTGAGAAAATGATCCATGAGGGGGAAAACTACCCACTAGTTAGTTCATCTAAGCACTCAAGCAATAAGAAGTGTTTCTCAAGAACATCAAACTTCAGAATGCATAGAAACACTCTGTGCACATCCCATTCCATTACAAAGGATGTTTAAATAATTCATGTATCAGTGGTTAAGACTTAATAACGTGATAATTTTTACTCCTTCATCAAGGATATTCTTAAGGTAAACATTTTATTTTACTGCAATGAATACTAGTACAGTTTGGTACTAATGACTTAATTTATGCTATGATGCTAGCAGTTCTGCTCCTCCTCCCCTATTGCTTTTGTGACTTGAGTACAAAGGTCCATACAGTAAAAAAAAAAAAAGAAAAGAACATCTTAGCATTATTTCAGGGTTCCACATAATCATACTTTGAAAACTGTGATGGTGGTAGTGGCTATGTATTGTCAAGTAGGGTTTTAACTCACAGTGACCCTGTACACAGGGTTTCTGAGACTGTAAATCTTTAAGGAGGGGCTGGTGGATTCGAACTCCTGAACTTGTGGTTAGCAGCCTAATGTGTAACTCACTATGGCACATGACGACAACAACAGCTACTCTTTTACAGATCAGAGAACTGAGGAAGACTGTGGTTTCACTTTCACTATGGAAGCACTGAAAGGAACCCTGGTTGGCACAGTGGTCAAGAATCTGGCTATTTTCCATGGGGGAATGGTGTGACAGTCAGCTTCCATGAAGATCGCTACCTGGAAAACCCTATATGGCAGATCAACCACACAGCACCCAACTACAACAGTATTTCAATTTTTAAAAATTTAGAGTGTGCTATCTGCATACAATTAACTTGACACTAGAAGCAAACAACTCAAGAGCGCTATATACATTCTCACAAACTGGACCTAAGGATCAAAATGACAGGCAGTGCTCATGTACACCCTTGTATGGAAACGTCTTGGGTTTAAAGAATTCACATGTTTTGAAAAACAGTTCAAGAAAGATTCACAGATTTTTTTATATATAGTTATGAATGAATCATGCTTTCAATTGCTTTAAGCTGTGAAGTACAACTTGAAAAATTTTACATTGTTAAACAAAAAAAAAAAAGCAAAGCCACTGCCGTAGAGTGGATGGTGACTTACAGCAACCCTAGACAGGGGCTCCAAGATCAAATCTTTACTAGTGCAGGCAGCCTCGTCTTCGTCCTGCAGAGTTGACTGCTGTGCTTGAACTTCCAACCTGGTAGTCAGTAGTCCAGTGCTTATCTTTTGGCACCGCCAGCTTTATCAGAATGGCTTAGTGTCAAGAATGCCTGCTGTAGGAAGGGAGCTATATCCACTAATACAGAATCCTGAAAATAAAATCTGCAAATTCTATAACTACAAAGAAACACCTAGGTGTCCAAATTGGGCAGTGCAAAAGCTCATGAGACACCTCTTTCACTAAACTGATAAAGACCGAGAACTGGCATTTGTGCCGAGAACTGGTACAAATGACACCTCAAGTTAGAATTACAGGAACCCTGTTGGTGCAGGGGGTTAAGTGTTGGCCTGATAACTGAAAAGTTGGCAGTTTGAACTCAGCAGCCGCTCTGTGGAAGAAAGATGAGACAATATGCTTCTGTAAAGAATTACCAACTCTAACCCTAGGAGCTCTGGTAGCATAGTGGTTACGAATCAGGCTGCGAACTGCAAGGTCAGCAGTGCAAAACTATCAGCTACTCTGTGGGAGAAAGATGAAGCTTTCGGCTCCCGTAAAGATTTACAGCCTCGGAAACCCTGTTCAGGGTCGCTATGGGCCAGAACCGACTAGAAGGCACTTAACAACTACGATCCTAGTAGATCTGGAAGCACAAAATACGGCTGCCTTTGCAGTAAAGTACAGTAGAGATAGTACAGAAGAAACAAAGGCAATGATTCAAGAGCAGGCATGGTAGCTCCAAAGTAAGAAATGGGTAGGAAGCATTTTTGCTGTTGTTGTTTTCTGTAGGCTGATAAAACTCAGTTTTAGATAATGTTAGTTGAAAACAATGTTATGTAATTGTAGGGCAAAAAGGTGGATATGTTTATTTAATAAGTAAGGACTGTGGGACCAATGCTCGGGTTAAAACTCAGACAGGAAATAATTCTATTCATAATGGGCAAATAAGGTTCTACAGAAGCTCTGGAAACAATAGGGTATTAATTAACTAAGAAGTCCTTCTTTCTCTTGGTCCAAGAGATTTATTTAATAGGTTATACTGGAGTCCTGGAGGCCTGGTGTGACACTGAAGGCTATGCACTGGGTGTCAAGGTCAGTTAGAACCGAAAGGTCAGTGGTTCAAATCCACCAGTTCATCCTTAGAAACCCTGTAGGGGTCCCTATGAGTTGGAACCGACTTAACAAGCACTTAACAACATAGTAAGACAAACTTAAATTCACTTGAATTAAAATACGCACACTACAAGTAAAAAGAGAAATCTTTACGTTTCCATCCCAAAACATTTTTTATAAGCACAAATCTGACTCAACAGAGACACAGTAATGCCAGAGATGGAGGCAAAGAGGATGATGTGGAGAGATGGAGTAGCTGGGAACTCTAGACCCAGAGAGAGAGGGGCTGTGTGCTGATGGTCAGGGGACAGGCTTGCGGGGGGTACCATTTGGTTGGTTGATGATAAATGGAGGGGATTGTAACCATGACAATGTAACGATATACAACATGATGAAGGTAAAGCTAATGTTCTCCCATGTAAACTATTACATAATTCACAATAAAACATTAAAATAAGACACCAAAATTAAAAACAAAAAACAAACCAAAAAAAAACCTGACTAAAATTTTTACTGCCAACCAACTCTATGGACCAATATAGACAAATGGTACACGGCAGTGACCAAGAAAAACTTCTGTTCTCCTAGATCAGAGAGAGACACTGAATAGATGAATAAACCAAATACAGAATTCTGGGAGGGGCTAAATTCTATAAAGAAAATAAAGCAGTACAAGGGTTCAGAGAATGACAGTAGGAACTAGGAAGGAAGTTACTGAAGATATACAAAGTTTCCCAGAAGAGGGCATGTTTCTGAGCAAAAAGCATAAATTAAAAGGGAGAAAGTCATAGGAAGATCTGGGCTACAGCCATCCTATTCCAATAAACAAGTAGATAGCTGCTTTAAAAAATAAACTTAGGCATTGAATGGATGAATTTTGTATTTCAAATGATCATAGCTCTATTTTAATAAGTCTCTAAAAGTGGGGAGCATGAACTCATAGAAGACCTAATTTACCTTTTGTTCCAGGTCTCCAGAAGAATAGTCCTCTTCTGCAGGATGCCTGAAACATAGATTATGCTGATGCCACCACATCCACTGAAAACCCCACTGCTGGTTGGATAGTACTTAATGTGAAGAAATAAATTTAGATGATGCAACTGACAGCCTTACTGGGGTTTATAATAATAATGACACACACAAAAATCACCTAACAATCACACTTAAATCTGGGAAAACCTCACAATGTTGTAACACAGCATTTGATTAGCACCTAGTAGACCAGCTCCGATCTGTAGCTAGGTTCCCTTAAGATGGGATTTATGATGTCACAGTATAGCTACCAATGTCACAGAGCTACTGGCCGGGGTTGAAGAGAGTTGATGAAAGATGAAAAAAATGGGCTGAATTCACAATATAGCAGATTGCAGTACCAAGTCTGCTGCTTGAGAAATCTAATCTCTCTATATAACAATGTTTAATGTCAAGGACAACAAAAATCCAGTGAAAAGCTAAGCAACACATGTGAAACCCCTCCTGATTTCTGTAAATTAAAAGACAGAAAAAAAAAAAAATCAAGAGTCTGTTTCTTCTAAGGAAAACAACAAAACAAAACATTTAAAGGATATTTCAAATATTTTAAGACAGAAATAAGAATATTGCAAGGGTGAACACAATATAAAATCTATTAGTTTTTAAAAACCCTCATTTAGTTATGCTAAGGAAAAACATACACAAAATGAAAAATGCAGAGTTTGATGCCTACCTATCCCATTGACATGTTTGGGGTGTTTTAGACAATATGGAAAACAAATCGCAAAATCAATGGTGTTTTAAGTTTACTTCATTTTACCTGGACAATAGCAATGGAAAAAATATGTTGATAACAGAATCAACCAAGTGAGACTAATAGTTTTATATTTACTATCTGCTATGATTCTAACGAACTCCATGATGGTGTCACTGCCTCAAATCCTGTTTGTATAGGTTGTTGTTAAATACTGTCAAGTCTAGTGACCCTGCATAGGGTTTCCAAGGAGCAGATGGTGAGCGTGGACCACTGACCTTGCGTTCACACGGCTTTGCAGTCTAGTGCATTAACCCAGGTAGAGCATACATAAATAGTCATCTAAAATCCATAATCAGAATAAAACAAGAAGGGAAAGAGGAATTGCTGTTTTCAGTATTATATATATATAATCATGGCTGAACTTTATGTCCCTAAAAAAATTTACCTCTTGAAAGCAAAGAAAACATCAAAATTAAGTCATTCTAAATTATACAGAAGAGTTTTTGAAAAGTTTATTTTGAAAAAGCAAGACCTTAAAAAAGTTCGTAGGAAAAAATCCATTATCTTTTCATTCTGTATTTCTGTGAAAAAATTTTTTAACTTTTTACTGTGAATTGAATGAAGTTTTACAGAGTAGATTATCAATTTTACATTCAACAAATCATATTCATTTCATTTCAACGATTGCAATCCCCTTTGGTTCCTGTGATTGTTTCCATTACTTATTTTTCCCTAAACCTTCTGAATTTCATCCTTAAAGAAATGCTGCCCTTTTGATCTCAAATGGCTATTCTTCAGTATGTATACCTTACTAATGTTGTTGTCCCTCCTATATGCACAGCTGTTGTTGTTAAACGCTGTCCAGTTGGTTCCTATCCATAGGGACCCTGTATAAGGTTCCTAAGGAGCGATTGATGAGCTTGAACCACCGACTTTGTAGTTCAAACGGCTTTGCAGTCTGGCGCATTAACCCACAACGTCACACCAGGACTCCATATACCTAGCTACTATCTACTAATACCTGTATGTACTACACATCTATCTATGTATCTGGTGCTTGGCTGAAATTTGGCCATGAGGGTGAGGTCACTTTCAAACCAGAAAGGTAGCCGAAGGCCATAGTCTCAGGTTCCTTCAGTCTCTTTCTGACCAGCAAGCCTAGTCTTTTTTATTAATTTTCAGTTTTGTTCTACATGTTCTTCTATCTAACATTCAGGACCTTCATTTGATGATGGGGCACAACTCAAAATGGAGAGAAACAGCTGTAAACATCCATTAATAATTAGAACATGAAATGTATGAAGTATGAATCTAGGAAAATTGTCAAAAATAAACATCGATGTGTGTTGAAGACTGGGGGGTGGGGGTTAGTGTAGGGGGCAGGCTTGCAGGGTATACCCTTTGGTTGGTTGATGATGCATGGAGGGGATTGTAACCATGGCAATGAAAAGATTTACGATAGAATGATGTAAAACCAATGTTCTTCCATGTAAACTATCATAGAATTCACAATATTAAAAAAAAAAAAAAACCCTCAAAAAATAAACATCGATATCTAAGGCATTAGTGAGCTAAAATGGACTGGTATAGGCCATGGTGAATCTGACAACCACATGATTTACTATGCCAGGAAAGGCAAATTGAAAAAGAATGGTGTTGCATTCATTGTCAAAAAGAACATATCCAGATCAGTCATGAGGTACAACGCTGTCTGTGATAGGATAATAACCAAGCACCTACAGGGCAGACCAGTTAATACCACTATTACTCAAATTTAAGCACCAACCACTAAAGTCAGTGAGGATGAAACAGAAGAATTCTATCAACTTCTTCAATCTGAAATTGACCAAACATGCAATCAAGATCTATTGATCATTACTAGCAAATGGAATACAAAGGCTGGAAACAAAGATGAAACATCAGTAGATGGAAAATATGGCCTTGGTGATAGAAATGATGCTGGAGATTGCATGATAGAACTCTAAAAAGCCAATGATTTGTTCATTTGAAATATCTTCTTTAGATAGCATAAGGGAAGACTATACACATGGAACTCACCAGATGAAATACACAGAAATCAAATTAACTGCATGTGTGGAAAGAGACAGTGTAAAAACTCCGTATCATCAGCCAAAACAAGGCCAGGAGCAGACTGTGGAACAGACCATCAATTACTCATATACAAATTCAGACTAAAGCTAAAGAAAATTAAAAGAAATCCACAAGAGCCAAAATATGACCTTGAATATATCCCACCAGAATTTAGAGATCATCTGAAGAACAGATTTGATACATTAGACACTAAAGACCAGAAGAGCAGTGGGATGACATCAAGAACATCATACAGGAAGAAAGCAAAAAGTTATTAAGAAGACAAGAAAGAAGGAAAAGGTCAAAATGGATGTCAGAAGAGACACTGAAATTTGCTACCCAGCGTAGAGATGCTAAAGCAAATGGAAGAAGAGAGGAGGTACAAGAGCTTAACAAAAAATTTCAAAGGTCAGCTTGAGAAGACAAGTCAAATATTACAACAAAATGTGCAAAGATCTGGAACCAGAAAACCAAAAGAAAATGCTCAGGATTTCTCAAGCTGGGGGAACTGAAGAAAAAATTGAAGCCTCGACTTTTGTTAGTGGGCAAATTATTGAATGATGCAGAAAGCATCAAAAGAAGATGGAAGGAATACAGAGTCACTGTACTAAAAGGAAATGGTTGATGTTCAACCATTTCAAGAAGTAGATATGATCAAGAGCCAATGATGCTGAAGGAAGAAGTCCAAGGTGCACGGAAGGAATTGGCAAAGAACAAGACACCAGGAATTGATGGAATTAAAATGGAAATCTTTCAAGAAAGTGAAGCAGCACAGAAGGCACTCACTCATCTCTGCCAAGAAATTTGGAAGACAACTATCTGGCCAACTGATTAGAAGAGATCCCTATTTATGCCCATTCCAAAGAGAGGTGACCCAACGGAATGTGGAAATCATCAGACAATCTCTTTGATATCCCATGTGAATAAAGTTTACTAAAGGAGCTCTGGTAGTGTAGTGGTTACGAATCGGGCTGCGAACCTTAAGGTCAGCAGTTCGAAACTACCAGCCGCTCCGC
>NW_006408682.1:4078509-4079037 GCF_000296735.1 Chrysochloris asiatica
TGAAAAACATCCTAAAGGAAGTTCTGTGGACTGAGAACCAACAAGAACAGACAACTACAGAATGACGTACATGGCAACATCAACCTGAACTCAGTTGACACACATGAAAGAGTCAAGAACAGAATAAATTTATAAGAACAGAGGATCTGGGAGGTCAGTCTATGATCAAAACAATTACAATGTGAAAGAATGTACAAACACAGAGTAACAGAGATTCAGGTGGTGGGAAGGTCAGGTAGATTACTGGATAAAATAGACTGTCTTAAATGGAGAGAAGAACTAATGGAGTATAGTAAAGTAACCACAATGGGGTTAGGGTGTGGGGTTTACTTTGGGTGTTGGGGAGGGCAATACCAGAAGGGGGGAGTAGGCAGAAGAACAAGATAGGGGAACACTGAGACAGGTTTGCATGGTCTAGTGGGACAGAGGTAAACAGTGATGCATACTCAACCTTAGAACAACAGAGCTCTGGGATACAGGGATCTAGGTATAGCTTGAAGAGGGTAAATAATACTAAAATCCTTGACT
>NW_006408682.1:4079137-4091685 GCF_000296735.1 Chrysochloris asiatica
GATTTACACCCTCGGAAACCCTGTACAGGGTCGCTATGGGTCGGAACCGACTCGACGGCACTTAACAACAACAACAACAAAGGTAATCCAGAAACAGCTACAAGCATATATTGACAGAGAACTCCCGGAGGTTCAAGATGGATTCAGAAGAGGCTGTTGAACAAGGGATATCACTGCTGATGTCCAATGGATCTTGGCTGAAAGCAGAAAATACCAGAAAGATGTTTACCTGTGCTTTATTGACTACACAAAGGCTTTCGATTTTGTGGATCATGCCAAGCTATGGACAACATTGCAAAGTATGAGTATTCCTGAACACTTACTTAATTGTGCTCATGAGGAATCTATACCTGGACCAAGATACAGTTGTTTGAACAGAACATGGGAGCACTAAATGGTTTAAAATTAAGAAAGGTGTGTGACAGCGGTGTATTCTTTCACCATACTTATTTAACCTGATCAACTAATCCGAGAAGCTGGATTTTATGAAGAAAAATGTGGCATCAGGTTTGGAGGAAGACTCATCAACTACCTGTGATATGCAGATACAAAGTGAAAGTGAAGAGGACTTAAAATACTTGCTGAAAGTGAAGAGGACTTAATTACTGATGAAGATCAAAGACCACAGTCTTCGGTATGGATTGCATCTCACTGTAAAGAAAAAAATCCTCACAACTGGACCAATAAACATTCTTATCAACGAAGAAAAGACTGAAGTTGTCAAGGACTTCAGTCTTCTTGGATCAACCATCAACACTTATGGAAGCAGCAATCAAGAAATCAGATGACGTATTGCACTGGGTAAATCTGCTGCACAAGCCCTTTTTAAAATGTTGAAGAGCAAAGATGTTAGCTTGAGGACTAAGGTATGCCTGACCCAAGCCAGGAATTTTCAATAACATCATATGCAAGTGAAAGCTAGACAGCAAATCAGGAAGACCATTGAAGAACTGATACATTTGAGTTACGGTGTTGGAAGAGAATATTCAAAGTACCATGGGCTGCCAAAAGAACCAACAGATCTGTATTGGAAGAAGTGCAGCCGAAGTGCTCCCTGAAGGCCAGGATGGCAAGACTTTGTCTCTCATGCTTCGGACATATTGTCAGGAGGGACCAGTCATTGGAGAGGGATATCGTGTTTGGTAAAGTGGAGGGTCAGAGAAAAAGAGGAAGACCCCCAGCAAAATGGATTGGCAAAGTGGCCGCATCAATGGACTCAAGCATGGCAACAATTATGAGGTTAGCCCAGGACTGGGCAGTGTTTTGTTGTTTTGCATAGGGTTGCTATGAGTTGGTACTTACTTGATGGCACATAACGACAATAACAAGGATCTCCTACTACGATCCCTTTCAGAGTAGCTAGTAGTGGTATCCAAGGCATCATCTAGTTTTCTGATCTCAGGGGCAATGCTACAAAACTTTTGAAGTCCCCTCATACTTCCAGTAAGCAGCGATGATCAGAAGTTCTGTTGGCACAGTGGCTAAGTACTCAGCTGCTAAGCAATTAACTTTGGCAGTACAGTATGGACCATATTATATTAACGCATTAGATATTGACTATGTACGCATTTTTTTTAAAAAGGGTATTACTTGTTATTATTAAGTGCTATCAAGTTGGTTCTTACTCACAGCAAACCTTTAGAAGGTTTCTGAAGAGCAGGTGTTGGATTTGAACCACTGATCTTGTGATTCACAGTCCAGTGCTTATCCTATAATGCCACACCAGGGTATTTATTATCTGATAAAACAAACAAGAGCTATGTCTCTATAGGATAGGCACTGACTGTGAACCACAAGGTCCACGATTCGAGCCCAGCAGTCGTTCCCCAGGAGAAAGATGTGGTTTTCTGCTCCCTCAAAGATTTAACAACACCCTGATGTGGGGCGGTGAGTTAATGAGCTGGACTGTAAAGTTGTTTTGAATTGCTAGGTCAGTGGTCAAGCTCACCAGTTACTCCTCAGAAATCCTATAGAGGATCACTATGGGTAGGAACCACCTCGATGGTGCTTAACAACAACATTTCTATATAGAGCACATGTCTACGGTAGGTTTTTTCCCTGACCAATCTATCTGCATCATCCACATTTGATGTTTGCTCTACTATACATTCAATACCATAACCAGGCTTTCTCTTTCTGGGAAACTACTCTCTAGTTGTTATATATGTATTGCGAGTCCTAGTGTGATGCTATATTAATAAGCACTGAACCGCAAGATCCATTTTAACCACAAGGTTGGCAGTTCAAACTCACCATTCGCTTCTTCATAACCATATACAGGGTGGCGACTATGAGTCTGCACTGACTCAATGACACTTAGCAAAAAAATACGTATTTATATTCGTAAGTATAATCTCAGGCTCCCTCCCACCTGTTCAGCCTGAATGTCTATTGGTGCATCCCACTTTGATATTATTGCAGGATTGTGTATATAACAGTATTTATATCTCTGTTCCCTTTAGCCAAGATCTTGAAGTCCTTCCCCTGCTTCTGTGATATTTCTTTGGACAGAGGATATTTCTACATGTATGTTTACCTATGCAGCAAATATACCTGGAGTTCTGGTATGGCACTAAGGGATAATACACTGGACTGTACAGTCAGTTTAAAACACAATGTCGGCAGTTCAACTTTCCCAGCTGTTCCCTGAATCCATGAATGTATAAATGTAGTGGAACATATATAGGAGACAAAGTTATGAAAATTTTTTGGACATAACCAAGCACACCTTGAGGCAAGGAGTTACTGGGCCTGAGGGCTCAGGATCATGGTCTCGGGAACACCAACATCAGTAGAATAACAGTCCACAAAGACAATGTACTGCATTTTACTTTGGTGAGAAATGACGGGGGTCTAAAAACTCATGAGTGGCTATATAAGGCACACTACTGGTCTCTCCCCATCAGAAGAAAAAAAAATAAAGAAAATCAAAGACATAAGGAAACAATCCAATGGGCTAACGATCATATGAACCTCGGTCTCTACAACCCTGAGACCCAAAGAACTAGATGCTACCCTGCTACCACTACCAATTGCAATGAAAGGAATCACATTAGAAGGTCAAAGATAGAGAGGGAAAAAAATGTGGACCAAAATTCAAAATCATAAAAAGGCCAGGCTTACTAGCTATATTAGAGAGTTATAGAACCCTCAAGATGAAGGACTGGAAATGAACTTAATCGCATGGCTCAATCTTCTGCCAAACAACAGACAGGTCTATAAAGGAACAATAATATTAGGGAAGTACTCACTACTTAGGAGCTCTGCAGCATAGTGGTCACTAATCGAGCTGCTAACCCCAAGGTCAGCAGTTCGAAACTACCAGCCGTACCGCGGGATAAAGATGAGGCTTTCTGCTCCCGTAAAGATTTATACCCTTGGAAACCCTGTGCAGGGTCATTATGAGTCAGAACCGACTCCACGGCAACAACACTCACTGCTTAGAATAATCCACTATTTGAGATCAAAAGGGCAGCATTTGCCCAAGGACAAAGTTCAGAAGGGTTGGAAAAGATGGAGGAATGGAAAGAGGATACAGAGGGAGGAAATGAGATAAGTGATGCTATATTGTAGGAATTATATGGACATATGAGTATGAATACCTGAATGGAAACTCATTTGCTCTATAAACCTTCACCCAGTTCAAAGTAAAAGGTTAAGAAAAAAAAAGTATTCTAGAATATTTTTTAAATAATAAAGTGCCAAAAAGTTCCCTTTAGCCTACTCTGTTACTATAAGAAACTCATAGAAAAAAGATAAATTAATAATTGTGTTTCCACTCTTGTTTTGACATTGTTGTTAGGTGCCATTAAATTGGTGCTAACTCATAGCGACCTTACACACAAAAGAATGAAAAGCTGCCCGGTCCAGTGCCAATCTCATAATCATTGCTATACTTGAGTCCATTACTGCTGCCACTGTGCCAATCCTTATCATTGGGGGGTCTTTAACCGGCCATGCATTTTACCAAGCATGATGTCCTACTCCAGGGACTGGTACCTCCTAAAAATATGTACCACGTATGAGATGATGTCTACCCATCCTGACTTCTAAGGAGCATTCTGGCTGTACTTATTCCAGTACAGATTAGCTTGTTCTTCTGGCAGTCCACTGTACTTTTTAATATTCTCCTCTAACACCATAAATCAAATGCATCAATTCTTCTACAGTCTTCCTTATTCATTGTACAACTTTCACATGCATATGAAGCTATTAAAAATACCATGGTTTGGGTCAGGCACACCTTAGTCCTTAATGACATCTTTGCTCTGTACACTTTAAAGAGATCGTGTGCAGCAGATCTGCCTAATGCAATATGTCATTTGATTTCTTTACTGCTGCTTCTATGAGCATTGGTTATGGATGCAAGCAAAATGAGGTCTTTAACAGCTTCAACCTTGTCTCCATTTATCTTGATATTTATTTGTTCATTTGTGAGGACTTTTGTTTTCTTTACATTGAGCTGCAACCCAAAACAAAGACTGTGGTCTTTGATCTTCATTACTAAGTACGTTAAGATTTCAATTTATTTTCCACCAATTCCCAGGACCTTGTTTTTTGCCAATGCCTTCAGTATACCTTGGACTTCTTCCTTCAATATAATTGGCTCTTGATCATCTGCTATCTCTTGAAATGGTTGAACATCGACCATTTCTTTATGGTACAGTGATTCTGTGCATTGCTTCCAACTTCTTTTGATACTTTCTGTATAGCTCAATATTGTTTTATGCTCTTTTTCCAACTTTCGCTTACTTTTATAGATAACTCTAAGTGAATAAAAACAATACATTTAAAAGAACACAATAAAGGCAAGAAAAGAGAGCCCATGGAAGGAATTACATAAAAATAAGGGCAACAGAGGGTAAGGAAAAAGAATAAAGAGATTAATAACCACAAGGTCGGTGGTTCAAGGCCGTCAGGTGTTCCAGAAGAGAAAGATGAGGCTTTCTGCTTCCACAAAAATTTAAAGTCTCATAAACCCTATGCAGGGTTACTTAGAGTTGGAATGGACTTGATGGCACTTAACAACAACAATGAAATAGTGCCTTGTCTTGCACCATTTGCACTATTGTTGAGTTTGAGCCCATTGTTGCTGCCACTGTGCCAATCCTTCTCACTGATATCTTCCTCTTTTGATGGCTCTATACTTTACGAAGTATGATGTCCTTCTCCCCTTTAGGTCCTTCCTGACAACATTCCAAAGTATGAGAGACAAAGCCTTACTATCCTGGCTTCTAAGGAACATTCTGGATGTACTTCTTCCAACACAGGTTTGTTTGTTTGGCAGTTTACAGTACTTGTAATATTCTTCCCCAACATCATAACTCGAATGTGTTAATTCTTCTGCATTTGTCTTTATTCACTGTCCAATGTTCACATGCATATGAGGCTATTAAAAATAACATGGTTTGAGTCAGGAGCAACTTAGTCCTCAAACTGACATCTTTGCTCTTGACCACTTTAAAGAGGTCTGTGCAGTAGATTTACCCATGCAATGTGTCATTTGATTTCTTGACTGCTGTTTCCATGAGTGCTGATTGTGGATCAAGCAAAATGAAGTCTTTGACAACATCAATCTTTTCTCCATTTATCATGATGCTATTTATTGGTTCAGTTGTGAGGAATCTTGTTTTCTTTACATTGAGGTTAAACCCATAATGAAGACAGTAGTCTTGATCTTCATCAGTATTTAAGTCCTCTTCACTTTTAGCAACAAGGTTGTATCATCTGTATATCAAAGATTGTTAATAAGTCTTCCACCAATCCTGATGCCAACGTTCTTCATATAATCCATCTTCTCAGATTATTTGCTCAGAATACACTGAATAAGTATGGTGAAAGAATACAACCTTGACACATACCTTTCTTGATTTTAAACCATTCATCTCCTTGCTCTGTTCTAACAACTTCCTCTTGGCCTGTGAGCAAGGTTCTCCTGAACATACTGAAGTGTTTTGGAATATGCATTATTTGCAATATTATCCAGAGTCTGTCATGATCCATAGTCAAAAGCCTTTGCACAGTCAACAAAACACAAATAAACATCTCTCTGGTATTTGCTGCCTTCAGTCAAGATCCCATAATATCCCTGGTTCCACGACCTCTTTGAATATGTCTTGAACTTCTAGCAGTTTTCCTGTGGATGTACCTGTTGCAACCACCCTTGAGTTATAGTCAACAGAATTTTACTTGACTCCGGTATTAATAATACTGCCCAATAATTTCTGTATTCCCTTGGACCACCTCCCTTTTGAATGGGCAGAAATATGGATCTCTTCCTATTAGTGGTAGCATTTAAAAAATTTCTTGGCATAAATGAGTGAGTACTCCAGTGCTGCATCAGTTTGCTAAAAGATTTTAATTTGTATTCTGACAATCAACTTAGTTGAAAGTAAATATGCTATATTCAAATGCTAATCTGAAACCTGTCTACCATTGTTGACTCTGCTGGTATTTAAATACTGACGGTACAAAATTCCAGCATCACAGCAACACAGAAGTCATCACAGTATAACAAACGACAGAGGACTGGTGGAACATAATACAGGCCATCATTAATATACAAATATAATGTTTTTAAACCACTAATAACAAATGTGGCCTGAGTCTTGTGTCTTTATCTGATAGCTATCTTTATCCTTTCTGGTCCTATTCATGACCAAGAAAATGGATTTTGGGTACAGCTGGCCAAAATAATGAAAAATGCATTCTAATTTTTCCACTAGATTGAAATAGAAAATTTACATCTCTTATATTAAAATGCATTTCTTAGTATACCTTTTCTAGTCATTCAGACTTCATTCTCTCACCATATGCCAGGTCCATATGCAATTAGGAGGGAGAGATACAAAAAGAGATTAGCATAATCTCTGAACAATAATCATCAATGGCTTTCTCTGCTCCTGAGAGGTTTTTTCTTTCCAATATACATAGAACCTCTCAAAAGTTAAGGTTTATATTAGGACTAATTCTACCAAGGCTGTATGACACTGATGGTCTCCAGAATTTTCTTCCAGCTCTAAGACACCTGGGATTCTTGTTCCTTTCATACTGAAACCTTGAGAAATAGTCATTTAGCTTTCATGGTTGAGGTGTCATGTTCAGGGCTCATAGACTTCAGCAGCAGCTTTAAGGAATTACTTCAAAAAGCCAATTTTAAAACACATCCTCTTTCTAGTGGTTCCATCTGGGTTGTCCCACCCACACAGATCTTCATGGCAAGCTTACTGATTGCTAAGACACTTGGAAAAAGAAAAGTTCAGGGTATCATCACTATGTCTTCAGAGGAACATTACACATTTAATAGATAAATGCAGAAATGTGAATGTGGACTGTATATTAAGTTAAGGGATTATTGCTGATTTGATTAGGTATGATAATGACATTTAGTTATGTAAGAAAATATCTATATTATAATTTTTTTTTACATGCAGCACACCCAGAAGCAAGTAGGAGTAAAATGACATGACGTCTGAGATCTGCAGAGCGGCTTAAAATATTTCGACCAAATGAAAAAAATCAAAAGAGCTAGATATCAAATGCTATATAAAATCATGAATTATACTACTCTTGTATATATGTGTCATTTTTCATAATAAAATAAGGCTTCTAATGGTAACTTACCATTACCCATTAAGGATTGTATTATATTCAGAAGATGCAAGTGTAAATATTTAAAAGCTACTTGAATATACACTATTCTCCTTTCCATCATTGGGTTTTTAGAAAAGGTTTCCAGAACTGGTTATTTAACAGACTCTCCAATTTATCACCAAAAGTTCTTCCATAAACAGAAATCTGGGAGATGAGGGAGGGGAAGGATAGAAGTAGACTAGTCTTATATATCAACATATGCACGTAACAACAAGCTGCTAGTTTCCATTAAAAATAAAGCTCAAGCAAGAAGGAAGGGCACTTAAAATATACAGCCCTTGATTATTTGCCAGCCCACGTTTTGTTAATGGCAACTCATGCTTTCTACTTTTGACGTTGTCACCATTAAGACTTCCTCAAGATGAAGAAAATGATCACTGATACTAACAGTTCCCAGCAGAGTTGCGGGATGACTGAAAATCATAAGAAAGAATGAGATTTATGCAGGACACCATGAACATCGTACAGGGCGACTTCCGACAAGATGGTGGATAGGCAGACACGCTACACAGACCCTCCACAAAAAAGAAATGAGAGGACTTATGAAACCGACACAGAGAACAATCCTGGAACCCTGAGCTTCACAGGAGAAGCTTAGGAGGGACAGTGAAAGGAGGAGACTGGCTAGTAGCCAGAATGCTGACCATATGGAGTGTGGCCATCTTGAACTTTTGCATGCAATTTTGGACAGATAAACAGCCACCTGATGCACAGATAAACATAGGCGACAGACAAGTTACGTTTCCTTTTTGCTCTCCGTACCCCCTTGAATAACAGAGGTGAGGCTGGCCCATACTTTCATCTGTTCCCAGCATAGACCCTGCTCTCTAGGAGTTTTGACCCATGTGGTTTGAGTCAGTGTGAGTATTATGCCCCATGTACCACCTTGGCACCTGGATCCAGGCAGACTCTGCTTCAGATCTAAAGTACTAACAGCATCTCCAGGCTAGAATTAGACTAGTAGAAACCTTCATAATCAGCCATCCCTGGCCCCAGCTGTTCTCTGGTTCTGACAGACACTACCACTAGCAACCTGAAGGGCATTCATGACCTACTTTGGATTGGATGCCTTTAAACATAGACAACACCTAGGCCCCACAGGAACTCCTCTAAGGCTGAGTACTCAGCCATCACATCCAACCATCTCAGGAGTTCCTGGGCTGACAGAGGCCTCCCAGAATTTTCTTTTCTCTGAGTCCAGCAATTGCACTGATTTTGGTTTATTTTTCCTTTTGTTGTTTGGTTGCATTTATTTATTCTTTTTCTCCTTCTTCCTCTCTTTCTCTTCCATTGATTTTTATCCTATGCTTTTGATTTTTCTGCTTCTGTTCTGATTCTCATTTCTACCCTCATCTCCATCCTTTTTCCTCTTAATTTTTCTTTACTACATCCTAAGTTTTCTCTTTTCATCTTTCATCTCTGTATATTTCTCTCCCTTTTCTCTCATTTAGCTGTTTTCCTGTAAAACCTCTCTCCTTTACGCTATTATATATATTTTTATGTTGCTGTCTGTTTTTTTTTTTAATTTGTCTTTAATTATATTGTTTTCACTGTTTGCTTGTTTGCTCTGTTTTGTTTTCCTATGTGTTTTCTTCCCTTTCCCCACCCAATGGGAGACAGCATCTGTGCCCATACAGCTCAACTGCAACCATACCCTTTGTAGCTCCACCCATGAGAAAAAAGACAGTATCAGCTACTATCCAACCTCATCAACAATAGACACCAGCCAAACCAACCAAACCCACATTATACTGAGCTGCAAGAGCTGCAAGAACAGTGAACAGAAAATGGGACACACACTTCCATTCTGTAATCAAACCCACCAAGAGACAGCTGGCAAGAGCCCATGAACATTCAATCATAAATTAAATACACATACGATGACACCACAATGTCTTGGAGACAAGAGACAATTTTAGTTTAGTTACCATGAAACAAGAGACAGTGGTTCAAGTAAATGACCCAGAAAACATTTCTAAGGAAGAAAAGGTAATGTAACTACCTGAGAAACAATTCAAAATAATGATATTTATGTACCTTCAAGAGATTGACAGAAAGATTGAGAAAATCAAGTAGAACTTGGACAAAACAGAAGAATTTAGGAAATTTCAACAAGACCAAACAGTCAAGTAAATATAAATTTTGAAATAATACAAAACCTGCAAATAGAAATTCAGAAAATTAATCTTAAGATCTCAGAAACGGACAATACCACTGAAAGGACAAAGAAGTGGATCTGAATCAATGAAAGTCCAAATCTGTGACCCTGACTCAACACTAGCAAGCTAGAAAAACAATCAGAAAAAAAAAAAAAAAAGAGAGAGAGAGAGAAAATCATAAGTAAGAATGAGATTCATGCAGGACACCATGAAGAGAAGTAACTTACGGGTGACTGGAATTCCAGAACAGGACGAGGCAATAAAAAGCATGGAGAAAATTGTCGAAAAGTTGCTGACAGTAAACTTCCCTAACATAATCATTGAAGTAGCTGAAGGAATCCCACATAGGGCAGATCCCAAAAGAAAATCACCAAGACGTACCATATCCAAACATTCCAAAACTAAAGACAAGGAAAAATGAAAAGTTCTCTAATTTCTCAGCAGAAATCATGTAGGCAAGACAGAAATGGTATGGCACATCCAAAAGTCTGAAAGAAAACAATTTCCAACCAAGAATCATATAACTAGCAAAGGTGTCCGTCAAACACAATGGCAAAATCAGAACATTTCCAGATTAACAAATTAAAGGAATTTGTAATAATCAGACCAATGATACAAAAAAACCTCAAAGTGTGCTCTTTTGACTAGGAAACAACAACAGCAGAGAGCAACCTGATGTTAATGTACATCACACCACCATCCAGAACTCAATCCAGATAGAGAAATATCTTAAATAAAACAAACCCAAAAGACAGAAAACAGGGAACCAGAGATATCAATTTGTAATGAAGTCAACTACAAAGCAAAAACAGGGTACAGTGTAGATAGATATAGAACCACAAAATGGCAAGGAAGTCAAGTCAATTTCGAGTTAAAGCATACTGTTGTAAACTGGGGGGAAAAATAATAAATTACAGGGACTCTTGGTGTAGCACTGTAGGCTCAACACTGGACTGAAAACCACAAAGAAACCTCAGAAATCCAATACAGAGTTGCTGAGTAGGAACTGACTGGACAGCACTTAAAAACAACAGAAAATTAATATACCATTATATCAAAATAAAAAAGAGGAAGCCCAGAAGAACAAACAAGATGGCGGATCAGGTGGACGTGTAGTAAAGAGCTCCAACAACAACACCGAATATCCGACCAAGCAGGCTTAGGGGATGGTCCCAGAACTCTGAACCATATATAAAGGAATATTTACAAGGTTGGAAGGCTCAGCTGGGGGAATTTGTGACAGAACCAAGAACTCTATTGCTCACTAGTCTGTGACGCTCGGCTGCACCAGGAGCCAACATCTTGGGTGAGACCAAGCGGGGAAAGGATCAGAACGGCCACAGATGCCTGGTAGAACCACAGAGATAAAGGTATGGACATTCTTTTATTTGGTATCTGTTCATTGGTCCCTTGCTGTCTGTGCACCTCCCTTCTGGTAACTATAGGGGTGCCTAAGCTAGTGGGCACTCCAGCCCCACCCTCAGAGGGTTCTAGTACGCATGCTCACAGATCTTCTCAAAATTTAAATAGACAGTTTCCAATTAAAACCAAACGGCCACAGCCAGCCCTGAACCGTTTATAACTTTAAAAAGTGCCTGAATGGAGACTGTGGAGCGGGACAAGCAGACAAAAAAGAAAATAGGCCAAAAATTAAATCCTAAATTATGTCAAAAAGACCAACAGTGGCATCTAGGAACTTCTCAGGAAGAAGAGTGAAAAGGGAAGCCCATTTTCTAATCACATCTACCTGGAGGCAATCAGAAAGCATTAAAAAAAAAAAATCAAAATACACACCCATCTAAGTATTAAGGCCACAGATAACCCCTGAATATGCCCAAAAAACAGAAGCAGATGACCATATCTGCACATGTCCAGAAACAAGATAAAGTGACTGAGGCAAAAGAGCTAGAAGTAGACCTACACTCCATACTGGAAGATGGGCAAGCTTTGGAAATACCTGAGAAGGAATTCAGAAAAATTATTATAAAATTTATTGAAACACTATACAAAGGAGTTGAGAAAAATAAGGAAGAAGTCAGGAAAGCGATACAGGAACAATCAAATAAGATAGATACAGCATTGGAAACAATTCAAACCCTACAGAAAGAAGTCCAAACGATTACTAATAGAATATCAGAAATGGACAATACACTGAAAGGGCAAAGGAGTAAAATTGAAGAGATAGAAGCCAGAACTAGTGAGCTAGAAGATAAATCTCTCAACACTACTAAGATAGAAGAACAAATACAAAAAAGGATAAAACAAATCGGAAGAAAGCCTAAGATTCACGTTGGATAACATGAAGAGGAATAACAAGAATCATTGGCATTGCAGAACAGGAAAAATCACACGAGTCCACAGAGAAGATAAGTTGAAGAGCTCCTGGAAGAAAATTTTCCTAACATTCTATAAAACAAAAAGATAAGCATTCAAGAAGCTCAACGAACCCCAGGATGGATAGACCCTAAAAGACAATGACCAAGACATATAATAATCAAGCTCTCAAAAATCAAAGATAAGGACAGGATCTTGAAAGCAGATAGGGAAAAGAGAACTATAACATACAAAGGCAAGCAAATCTGATTAAGCTCAGATTTCTCAACAGAAACCATGCAAGCAAGAAGGCAATGGGAAAAGATATATAAAACCCTGAAAAAAAAAACTTCCACCCAAGAATCCTCTACCCAGCAAAGCTGTCAATCAAATACGATGGTGTAATCAAAACATTCCAGGATA
>NW_006408682.1:4093215-4102009 GCF_000296735.1 Chrysochloris asiatica
TCAATCCATAATAAAAACCTTAAATTAAAATAAATAAATAAATTTTAAAAATTGGAAAAAAAAGAGATTGTATGATATAGTGAAATATTTGAGGAAAAAAAAACAACAGGAAGCTCATAAAGATTTTGTAAACATCAGCAATAAAGAAATGAAAAGAAAATCCACAAAAAAAATGAAATCAGCACAAAAATTTACTTGGAACAAACAAACTAGCAACACTACAAAAACAAAACAAAAAACACACAGCAAAGTGACAATAATCAATTCTTTAAAAATTACAGTAAATATAACTGTAATTACATTTATTTGCAATTACACTGTAATTGCACCAGTCAAGAGATAGAGAGTAGCAGAATGGATAAGAAAACAGGATCCTTAAATATGCTGTCTACAAGAGAAACACCTTACACACAAAGACAAACATACACTAAAAATCAAAGGATAAAAAAACATATGCTAACTGCATTCAAAAAGCATGCAGGAGTATCAGTATTTGTCCCTGATAAAATAGATTATAAAGTAAAAGCCAGCATAAGGGACAAAGAACATTGTACCTTATAATCAAAGGTCAAATGAACACAACATACCAAAACCTTTGGAATGCAGAAAAAGCAGTGATCTGAGGGCAATTTATAGCAATAAACACACACATAAAAAAACAAACAAAAAGAACCAAAAGCAATACCTTAATGCAACATCACCAAAAATAAGAAAAAAGCAACAACGTAAAGCTACTGATACCAAAAGAAAAGAAATAATAAAGTTTAGAAAAAAACAAACCGGAAACAGAAAAACAATAGAAAGAATCAATAAGACAAGAAGTTGGTTCTTTGAAAGGATCAATATAATTGGCAAATTATTAGCATATCTAACAAAAAGAAAGATGTACATAACACAAATAAGAAATTATAAGGGTGACATCACAACAGAACAAACAGAAATGAAAAGAGTAATAGAATACTATAAACAATTGCACTCCAACAAATTTCGCAAACTAGAAGAAATGAATAAATTTCTAGAAACACATGACCTCTCTTAAACTAACAAAGACTGCAGTAGGAAACTTAAACAGATCCGTAACAAAAGTAGACATTCATCAAGCCATTAAAATAGTCACAACTAAAGAAAGTCTGAGCCCAGATAGCTTTACGAATGAATTCTATCAAATATTCAGAGAAGCTGACATCAATTCTACTCAAACTATTCCAGAATATAGAAAAGAAAGGAAAACTTCCAAATTCATTTTATGAAGCAATTATAACCCTGATACAAAAACCAGGCAAAGACGTCACTTAAAAAAAAAAAATATCCCTCATGACTGTAGATGTAAAATTTCTCAGCACTATCTCGGCCAATACAATCCTACAACATATCAAAAAATAATACATCTTTGCCAAATAGGATTCATAACAGGAATGCAAGGATGGTTCAATACTAGAAAAACAATCAATGTAATCCACCACATAAATAAAACAAAGGAAAAAAAAACATAAGAATCATATCAAATGATGTGGAAAAGCATTTGACAAAATCAACACCCATTCCTAAAAAAAACAAAACAAAAACCTGACACAATAGGAATAGAAGGGAAATTCCTTAACATAACTAAGGGCATATGTACAAAATCAACAGCCAACATCACTCTGAATGGAGAGAACCTGAAAGCATTCCTCTTAACAACACACACCAGACAAGACTATCCTTTATTGCTATTCCTATTCACTATTGCTCTGGAAGTCTCAGTCAGAGTGGTAAGGTAAGAAAGGGAAATTAAAGTCATCCAAATTGTCAAAGAAGATGTAAAATTCTATTTGCAGATCATATGGTCCTATACATAAAAGTACCAAGCACTGAACAAGAAAATTATTGTAACTCAGTGAAAGATTCAGTAAAGGGATGGGGTACAAGATTAACTTCCAAAAAAATCAGTTGGATTCCTTTAAATTAATAAAGACAACTTTGAAAAGGAAATCAGGAAAGCAGTACCATTCAGAATAGCCATCCAAAGATAAAATACTTAGGAATAAATCTAACCATAGAAACAAAAGACCCATACAAAGAAAACTACAAAACACTACTACAAGAAACTAAGAGAGATCTTCAAAATTGGAAGAATATACCATGCTCATGGATAGGAACACTTAACATTGTGAAAATGTCGATATTATCTAAGGCAATCTATAGATATAATGCAATCCCAATCCAGGTTCAAACATCATTCTTTAAAGAGATGGAAAAACTAAATACTAACTTTACATGGGAAAGAAAGAGATCTCAGATCAATAAAGCATTATTTACAAAGAGGAACAAAGTAGGAGGTCTCTCACTTCCCAATCTGAAAACAACACTTCCCGATCTGAAAACAATGAGAGGAACATAGATCGGTGGAAGAGAATTAAGAATCTACAAGTAAATCCATCCACATACAGTCAGTAGATCTTTTGGCTAAAACCCGCTAAATGGAGAAAAGAAAATCTCTTTAACAAATGGTGCTGGGAAACCTATCTGTGGACAAATGAAACAAGACTCATATCTCACACCAGATACAAAATGGAACTCAAAGTGGATTAAGGACCTAAATGTGAAACCTGGAACTATGAAGGTCATCAATGAAAAACAAGGACAAATTTAGGGGCTTTGATAACGGCATAAATGCACATCATACATAACAAAATACACAAACAGCAGATGACAAAATAGATGACTGGGACCTCCTAAAAATTAGATATTTAAGTGATCAAAAGAATTCATCAAAAGAATAAAAAGAGAACTCATAAAATGAGAAAAATTTTTTAGAAAAGACATATCAGACATGGGACTACTGTAAAATTTATAGAGCACTTCAACAAATAATACAATCAAAATGGACAGAGGACATGAACAGACACATCACTAAAGAAGAGATTAAGATGGCCAACAAACATGAAGAAATGCTCAAGATCATTAATCATCATTGTTGTGAAGTGCCTTCCAGTGGATTCCAACCCAGCGGCCCTGTATAAGGGTTTCAGAGAGGTACCTGGTGGGTTTGAACCAACAACCTTCTGGTTAGCAGTCCAGTGCGTATCCTACAGCACCACATGAGAACTTCCATTAACCATGTATGTTGTTATTGTTAAGTGCCATCAAGTCCATTCCAACTCATAGCAACTCTGTATAGGGTTGCCGAGGAGTGGCAGGTGAGTTTGAACTGCTGATCTCGTAGTTAAAAACGACCTTGCAGTCCAGTGCTTTGCGGTGAAATTGTTTCCAACTCAGTGATACAGTGTAGGGTTTCCAAGGATAGACTGGTGGGTTTGAACTACCTACCTTGTGGTAAGCAGCTCAGTACTTATCTTACAGCATCATATCAGGATTTAGAGAGATGCAAATCAAAACAACAATGAGGTATCATCTTATCCCAGCAGTGATAATAAAGTTAAAAAAAATAGAATACAAAAAATGCTGGTGAGGGTGTGGAGAGACTGGGATCCTCCTATACTGCTAGTGGAACTGTAAAATGATACACTCACTGTAGAAAACAGCATGAGCCTTCCTCAAAATGTTGGAAATAGAAATTACTGTATGATTTAGCAATCCCTCTCTATATTGGTGTATATATCTTCAAGAAATGAGAGCTGTGACAAGAAGAGATATATGCACACCCACACTTACTGCAGCTTTGTTGGCAATAATAAAAAGATGGAGACAATCTACATGCCCATCAACAGAAGAATGGGTAAACAAACTTTGGCACATATTATGCAATACTGAAGAAAAATTAATCTGCCAAATACCTCATAACATGGATGAACCTGTAATATATTTATATATCTCTATGCTGAGTTAACTTAAGGAGCTCTGGTAGCTTAGTGGTTACGAGTCGGGCTGCGAACCTTAAGGTCAGTGGTTCGAAACTACCAGCCGCTCCGCGGGAGAAAGATGAGGCTTTCTACTACCGTAAAGATTTATACCCTTGGAAACCCTGTAAAGGGTCGCTATGGGTCGAAACCGACTCGATGGCACTTAACAACAACAACAACAATGCTGAGTTAAATTAGTCAATCATAAAAGAGCAGACATTTTATGAGACCACTGTTGTAAAAACTTGAGAAAAGATTTTCTTGCTAAAATAAACACTGCATGATAGTTACTAGTGGTGGGTGGTGGTGGTTATTCATAGGATACAGGGTTGATGTTAATGTTAAGTGCCATTGAGCCAACTACAACTCATAACGACCCTGCACAGTGTTTCTTAGGAGCAGCTGGTAAGTTTAAAGAGCTGACTTTGTGGTGAGTAGTCCACTACTTATCCTACAGCACCACACCAGGACGCTAGAGTCAACTTGGGTGACTGGGGAAGGTGATACAAAGCAAGAGCAAGACTAGCACAAGAAGGTAATGGAAGATACAGAGGGGAATCTAAGAGTTAATGTGAACTGAGGTAAATACTATTCACTGATAATACATGGAAGGGACTGCCAATCACTGTAATAACAGGAAGTACATGATTTGTTTACTGTGAGACTGGTGATCTGTTTTTTAAAACCTTCATTCAATTCACAATAAAAAGTTAAAAAAAAAAACCAGAAATGGAAAAGATCTGAATCAGTGACAAGGAAAAAAAAAAGAAAGAAAAAAGGAACAATATCATCATCATACAGAAATAAAGCAAAAAGTCGTTAAAAAGACAGGACAGAAAGAAAAGACCAAAATGGATGTTAGAAGTGACTCTGAAACTTGCTCTTGAGTGTACAGAAGCTAAAGCATATAGAAAAAATGAAAACGTAAAAGTTGAAGAGAAAATTTCAAAGGGTAGTTACAGAAGGCAAAGTCAAGTATTATAATAAAATGTGCAAAGACCTGGAGTTAGAAAACCAAAAGGGAAGAAAATACTCAGTATTTCTCAAGATCAAAGAACTGAGAAAAAAATCAAGCCTTGACTTACAATATTGAAGAACACTATAGGTAAAATGGGAACATGGTGGCTCCATACAACAAGTACTAGACTATAAACCACAAGGTCCATGGTTAAAGTCCACCAGTCACTCCTCAGGAAAAAGATGAAGCTTTCTGCTCCGACAAAGATTTAAAGCCTTGGAAACCCAATACAGGATTGCTATGAGTCCTAATGGTCACCAAGGCACTTAACAACAATGGGTAAACTGAATGATGCACAAAGCATCAAAAAAAGGAAGGAATACAGAACGACACTGTACCAAAAAGAAATGGTCAATGTTAACTCATTTCAAAAAGCAGCATATGATCAAGAAACAACTACACTGAGGAAGAAATCCAAGCTGCATTGAAGGCATCAGTGAAAAACAAAGCTATAGGACTTGACAGAATACAAACTGAAATCTTTGAAAAAACTGATGCAACATTGGACATGTTCACTAATCTATACCAAGCAATTTGGAAGACCTGACCAACCAACTGGAAGAGATCCATATTTGTGTCCATTCCAAAGAGAGGTGACTCAATGGAAAATGGAAATCATAGACCATCATTAGCATCAAATGCAACTAAAATTTTGCTTAAGATACTTAAAAAATGGTTGCATCCCAATCCAGATTCCAACAACATTCTTTAG
This sequence comes from Chrysochloris asiatica, assembly GCF_000296735.1. Classification (NCBI taxonomy): domain Eukaryota; kingdom Metazoa; phylum Chordata; class Mammalia; order Afrosoricida; family Chrysochloridae; genus Chrysochloris; species Chrysochloris asiatica. The sequence continues at coordinate 4,098,788 of NW_006408682.1, forward strand.
AGAGATGGAAAAAACAATTACAAACTTTATACAGTAAGGAAAGAGGCCCAGGATAAGCAAAGCACTGCTTAAGAAGAATACAGTTGGAGCCTCTTGTGCCCTGACTTCAAATTTTACTACATGGCTACAATGGGCAAAACAGACTGGTACTGGTACAATGAAAGACACATAGATCAATGGAACATAATTGACAATCCAGAAAGTAACCCATACACATACAGTCAGCTGATCTTTGACAAAGGGCCAAACTACAGTGAGTGGGGAAGACATAGTCTCTTCAACAGAAGGTCCTGGCAGAACTGGAAATCGATATGCAAAAGACTGAAACAAGACCTTTACCTCACACCATATACAAAGACCAACTCAGCACAAAGATTAAAGACCTAAGTGTGAATCCCAGAATTATAAAGGTCATCAATGAAAAAAATAGGGACAAATTTAAGGGCTCTAATCCAGGGAACCCACAGACTATGAAAACATTGCAAAAATTACACACACAAAAGAGGACAAAAGAGATGACTGGGACATTCTAAAACTGACATGCACCAAAAGACTTCACCTTAAGAGTAAAAAAGAAGCCCACAGAATGGAAAAAAATCTTCTGCAATGACATATCAGACAAGGGACAAATTTCTAAAATACATAGGAAACTACAATACCTCTACAAGAAAAAGAAAAGTAACCCAATTAAAAAATGGGCACAGGACATGAACATACAATTCACCAAAGAAGACATTTGGGCAGCTGATAAACATATTAAGAAATGTTCATGATCTCTCAAAACAACAATGAGATATCATCTCATACCAGCAATAACAGAAGTTCAAAAACGCAGAGAATAAATGCTGGCAACAATGTGGAGAGACTGGGACCTTCCTACATTGCTGGTGGGAATGCAAAATGGTCCAAGCACTCTAGAAAACAGTATGACGCTTCCTTAGAAAGTTGGAAATAGAAATACCATATGAACCAAAAATTCCTCTACTTGGTATATATCCTCCAGAAGAAATACAAGCCATAACACAGGTAGACATATGCACACCAATGTTCATAGCAGCACTATTTACAACAGCAAAAAGATGGAGACAGCCTAAGTGCCCATCAAAAAAGAATGGATAAACAAACTTTGGTACATACACACAAGGGAATATTATGCTACCTTAAAGAATAACAAGAAAGCTGCAAACCACAATCTAACATGGATGAACCTTGAGGACATTATGCTGAGTGAAACTAGTCACAAAAGGACAAATATTGCATAAGACAATTATTGTAAAAGCTTAAGAAAAGATACCCATACTAAAAAGGGGACTAAAAAAAAAATTCTGGATGGTGGCTAGGGTGACAGTGCAGTGAAGTTTGCTGTCAACAATACCACAGAATACCATGCAAAGCAGATCCAGGGCAGACCTCCAAAACTCAGAACCACAGGGATAGGAATATTTTAAGTTTGAAGGCTTATAGCTAGTGGAACTTGAAGTGGAAGTAAGAAATCACGAACTTTTGCATCTGCCGGGCCTACATCTTGGAGGAGACCAACGGGAAGACGAAGCAGGGGAGCAGAAACACCATGAAAAAATGCTACGGGAACCTTGGAGCAAAGGTGGACAATAGACTTCATCAGTTTTGCTTTGTTCTGATATTCTTTTTTTTGGTACCTGGTCATTGGCAAGCCCACTGTCTGCGACGCATGTACACAGATACTAAGCCCAAGAGCAGATCCTGAACGTTTTTTGTTTTATGTTTTATTTTTTAATATGGGAAAGGGCAAGACAGGGCTGTAGTGAGGAAAAGAGAATTTAAAAACAAAACAGGTCAAAAATTAAATTAAAGCCTGAGGTATATAGCATAACAATCAACAACTGGCATCTTGAAATCTCTCAGTCAGCTTTGAAAGCAAGAAGCTGAAGAGAGGGCATTAAAGTCATACTCATATTACACTATAGATTTCATCCTCCTCCCTTCTTCTTCTTCTTTTCTCCCTCCTCTCCCTTTTCTGTGATTATAGACTGCAGTATTCAGTCTAATTTTTGTTGTTGCTGTTTTTTGGTTTGTTTTTTTCCTCTTGATTTTTTTCTTCGCTGGTGCTGTTTTGCTGTTATATGCTCCCCCTTCTACCTTTGGAGGACTCCTTCTCTCCACATATTACACAAGAGTCAGCAACTGCTGCCAGATAGCCAAGCTACAATCACACTCTATAAAAAACCAATACCAACTGCCATTTCCAGGGAAACAGACAACACCTGTGAAAGTTACTCTGAGTTAAGCAGTAAGAAGAGTGAAAAGGGAAGTACACATCCTAATCACATCTTCCTGGAAGCAATCAGAAAGCATAAAAAATACCAAAACATACTCAATTAAGTATTAAGGACACAGATAAACACTAACATGTCCAAGGAGCAAAAGCAGATGACCATATCAGCACATGTCCAGAAACAAGATAAAATGTCTGAGACAAATGACCTAGAATTAGGCCTGGACTCCATTCTGGAAGGCTGGCAGGTCTTGGAAATGCCTGAGAAGGAATTCAGAAAAATGATTATAAAATGTTTCAAAACACTTTACAATGGAGTTCAGAAGCAAAAGGAAGCAGTTGGGAATGTGCTACAAGAACAATCTAATAAATACATACACCCCTAGAAACAATTCAAAACCTAAAGAAAGAGGTCCAAACAATCAATAATAGAATAACAGAAATAGACAATACAAAGGAGTAGAATAGAAGAGATGGAAGGCAGAACCAGTGAGCTGGAAGACAAATCTCTCAACACCACTAAGATGGAAAAGCAAACACAAAAAATGATAAAGAAATCTTAAGAAGATCCAAGATTCATGTTGGACAACATGAAGAAGAATAATGTAAGAATTATCGGCATTCCAGAACAAGAAGAATCACACAAGTTCACAGAGGAAATAGTTGAAAAATTGCTGGAAGAAAAATTCTCTAACATCCTGAAAAGTGAAATGATAAACATTCAAGAAGCTCAATGAATCCCAGGAAGGATAGACCCAAAAAGAAAATCACCAAGACATACCATAATCAAGCTCTCCAAAATCAAAGATAAGGAGACACTACTGAAAGCAGCCAGGGAAAAGAGAAGAGTCACATACAATGACAAGCAAGTCAGATTAATCTCAGATCTCTCAGCAGAAATCATGCAAGCAAGAAGGCAATGGGTAGACATATATAAAACCCTGAAAGAAAAAAAAAAAAGAAAAAAA
>NW_006408682.1:4103539-4115351 GCF_000296735.1 Chrysochloris asiatica
AAAGAGATGGGAAAAACAATTACAAACTTTATATGGAAAGGAAAGAGACCCAGGATAAGCAAAGCACTGCTTAAGAAGAAGAATAAGGTTGGAGACTTCTCCCTGACTTCAAAATTTACTACATGTCTACAGTGGTCAAAACAGCTTGGAACTGGTCCAATGAAAGATACATAGATCAATGGAACAGAATTGAGAATCCAGAAATTAACCCATTTACATACAACTAACTGATTTTTGACAAAACACCTAAATATATCGCAAGGGGAGGTGATCGTCTTTTCAACAGATGGTGCTGGCAGAACTGTGAAGCGATCTGCAAAAGACTGAAATAATACCTTCACCTCACATCTTATACAAAAACCATCTCAACAAGGATTAAAGACCTAAATGTGAATCCCAAAATTATAAAGGCCATTAATGAAAAAATTGGGAGAAATGTGAGGGCACTAATTCAGGGAATACACAGACTACCAAATATTTTGAAAACTACACAAACAAAAATAGACAAAATAGATGAGTGGGACATAGTAAACATTAAAAACTTATGTGCATCAAAAGACTTCACTATAAGAGTAAAAAGGGAACCCAGAGAATGGGAAAAAATCTTTTGCAATGACACATCAGACAAGGAACTTATTTCTAAAATATATAGAAAACTACAACACCTCTACAAGAAAAGGACAAATAACCCAATTACAAAATGGGCATAGGACATGAACAGACACTTCATCAAGGAGGAAATCCAGGCAGCCAACAAACATATGAAGAAACGTTCACAATCACCAGCCATTAGAGAGAAGCAAATCAAAACAATAATGAGATATAATCTCACACCAGCAATAACAGCAAAGATAAAAAATGTAGAGGATAATAAATGCTGGTGGGGATGTGGAGAGACAAGGACACTCCTGCATTGCTGGTGGAACTGCTAAATGGTCCAACCACTCTGGAAAGCAAGATGGCGCTTCTTCAAAGGTTGGAAATAGAAATACCTTATGATCCAGCAATTCCTCTACTTGGTATTTACCCTCAAGAAATATGAGCTACAACACAAGTAGACATATGCACACCAATATTCACAGCAGCACTATTTACAATAGAAAAAAAGATGGAACAGCCAAAGTGCCCATCAACTGAAGAATGGATAAACAAACTGTGGAACATAAACACAATGGAATATTATGCTACCTTGAAGAATAACAAGGAAGCTGCAAGCCACCACATAACACGGATGAACCTTGAGGGCATTATGTTGAGTGAAATTAGTCACAAAAGGAGAAATACTGCATAGGACCACTACTGTAAAAGACTAAGAAAAAGAACCCATACTAAAAGGGGTTGGATTCTTTGCTGGTTGCTGGGATGTGGGGGTGGAGTGAGGGGATGATACAACCACGTTTTCTAGAAGTGAAGAGGACTTAAAAAACTGATGAAGATCAGAGACTACAGTTTCAGTATGAATTGCACCTCAATGTAAAGACAATAAAAATCCTCACAACTGGGCCCATAAATAACATCATGATAAATAGAGAAATAATTGAAGTTGTCAAAGACTTCAATTTGCTTAGATACCTAATCAACACTCAGAAGCAGCAGTCAAGAAATCAAATGACGTATTACCAATAGGCAAATCTGATGCACAAGACCGCTTTAAAGTGTCCAAGAGAAAAGATGTTGGACAATAATAAGGAAGACTGTAGAAAAACTGATGCATTTGAATTATGGTATTAAAACAGAATATTAAAAGTACCATGAACTGCCAGAAGAACAAACATATCTGTGTTAGAAGAAGTATAGTCGTAACACTCCTTAGACACCAGGATGGTGAGACTTTGAACGTACTTTCAGGAGGGATCAATCCTTGGAGAAGGGCATTATGCTTGGTAAGTGGTGAGTCAACAAAAATGGTGGAAACTCTCAACGAGATGGACTGACACAGTGGCAGTAAAAATGGCTTCAGACAGAACAATTGTGAGGATGGTACAAGACTGGGCAGTAGTTTGTACTGTTGTGCTAAGAGTTGGAATTGACTTAGACGGCACATAATAAGTTTGATGGAGTCCTGGTGGTGCAGCCTGGTGGGCTGTTAACATAATCACTGGTGGTTCCAACCAACCACTGCTCCATGGGAGAAAAACATGGCAGTTTGTCTCTAACGAGATTACAGCTTCAGGAGCCCTATGAAGCAGTTTTACCCTGTTCTATATAGTCCCTAAAGGAGCTCTGATAGTGTAGTGATTACGAATCGGGCTGCGAACCTGAAGGTCAGCAGTTCGAAACTACCAGCTGCTCCACGGGAGAAAGATGAGGCTTTCTACTCCCGTAAAGATTCACACCCTCGGAAACCTTGTACAGGGTCAACAATATAGTCCCTAAGGAGCTCGGGAAACGTAGTGGTTACGAGTCAGGCTGCTAATCACACAGTCAGCAGTTCAAAACTACCAGCTGTTCCACGGGAGAAAGATGACACTTTCTGCTCCCGTAAAGATTTACAGCCTCGGAAACCCTATGCAAGGTCATTATGAGTTGGAAACAACTCCACGGTACACCATCACCACCATATGGTTTCTATGATCATAGATAACAAGACTGGCAAATATTAGTGGTTTTTGTTTGTGTCAAAGAAAGTAAAATAAATGGCAAGTAAATATAATACCACCATTATTATTCATAAGAATACATCATAGATAGGTAAGTTAAAAGTCGGCTACAAAATCATAGAAACCTTTATTTACTAATCAAAAGTATCAAAATGTGAAGCTATTGCTTCCTCATATATCCTCCAAGGAGGTCTATACACTGCTGGAGGTGGTATTTCCATCTAACTCTTCCCCGAAGGACCTCTGGTAGCATAGTGGTTATGAGTCAGGCTGCTAACCTCAAGGTCAGCAGTTCAAAACTACCAGCTGTTCCAAAGAGGAGTCTTTTTGCTCCCATAAAGATTTACAGCCTTAGAAACCCTATGCGGGGTCGCTATGAGTTGGAACCGACTCCACGGCACTTAGCCAACCGGCCAACTCTTCCCTGAGTCCTAGTGTGGCACTGTGGGTTAATGCACTGGACTGTAAGGTTGGTTTGAACAACGTCGGCAGTTCAAGCTCGCCACCTGCTCCTTCTTAACCCAATACAGGGTTGCTATGGATCGGAACTGACTAGATGGCACTTAACAACAACTCCTCCCTGGTGTGGCATTATGGGATAAAACACTGGACTGCAAGGTCAGTTTGAACCATGGTGGTCCAAACTCACTAGCTGCCCTTTGGAAACCCTATACACGGTCGTTATGAGTCGAAACCGACTCGACAATACTTAACAAAAACAACTCTTCTCCAGGAGTCCTGGTGTAGTGGTATAGGATAAATACTGGGCTGGTAACTGCAAAGTTGGCAGCTCAAACCTACCAGCCGCTCCTCAGAAATCCAATACAGGGCGGCTATGAGTCAGAAACGACTCAAGGCTCAACAGTACTTAACAACAACAATACAAGAATAACCCTTCCCCAAAGCATTCTATACTCTTCTAGTTATACCAGGTCCAAAGAGTGGTTTTGGCATCCTTGAGGGATTCAAATCATGTTCCTCTGAAATGTGCTTTGAATTTTATTAACAAAAAGAAGCCTGAAGGGGCAAAATCAGGACTGTAGGGTCAGTTGGGGAGGTTTCCCAATGAAATAAATTCTCAGAAGACAGCCCTTGCTAGCCGTGAAGACAAGCAAGTACACTATTGTGATAGAAAGAAATTCCAATTTTCCTGGTCTTTTTTTCACCAAAGCAATATTCCATTTTCTTATATACATATTTTTTCCTTTTATTAAAAAAACTTATTAAGTCCTGTGATTGTTCTGTGTCCTTTGAGAAAATCTATCAAGATTACCCCTTGGGAATCCCAAAAAATGTCACTGTAAATGTCTTCCCTGTCTTAAATTTAACTGGCACTGCAGACCCTACTGGAAGCTACTGTTCTGAATGGACCTTTTTTTTGGAGGTACCCTAAGGAGACATAGACATGTGTATTACTCAGAAAATTTGTCTGCAGTCATCCACTGATTTCAGAGACATGTTTAGACACATTTTGTTTTGAATAAACATATGATCTAGAACCCTAGTAGCATAACTTTTTGACTTATCCTCATAAATAGGGTTAAAAGGACTGAGTTTGATTTTCTATTTCTTCTAGATACATCATATTGTATAACCATGTGAATACTATAAATGGACAGCTTCAGGCCTCCCAAGAACCTAAATAAGTAATAACAATTAGAAAATTTTGACAGCTAAGAACTGCATTCTATGCTAATGCTGAATTTTATCTGAACCCTGTGATATTGGAAAACAGCAGTGGTTAAAGAAATCTCTTCACCCTTTGTGTTCAGAAACATGCTTACTGGAAATAACTAACCTTCTCATATATGACTCAGATAAGACTTCCCATGTGCCTTAGACTCAGGGATGACCCCTTGTTTACCTATCACAAGGCCAGAGACAAACCCTCCAAATGCCCATTTCTTGCCTCATAAATGAGTAACTGAATTGCTTGTTCACCTGATCAATCAGAAACACTCTTTCTAACTAAACTTTGATTAAGCTTCTCTCCTTTCCCCAAGTCCCTGAATTATGGTCCATTCTCACTCAGCCTGAGCCCACACACTAACTCTCCTTAAGGGTCCCTCCTGGAGAACAGGCCGGCCTCAGCATAAAACAGTCTGATTGATCATCTGATCATGTCACCCACACATCCCATCTCCTACCACTGGTTTTATTCTAGCTTTATTTACTCTCAGTTTCTAATGAAAAACAATACAAAATACACTTTTCCCTAATTCTTGAAGGCACGGCTAGATTCTATTATCAGAGCGCTCCACCGTTTCTTATTGAATAAAAGCTTCTATGAAAGTTTTGATTTGTTTTTTAATTGGCAGATTATTTTTTGAAAAAGTCTTATTATATGTATGGCATAGAGGATAATTCTTAGCCAACCAAAATGCCAGTTGTGTTGTTAAGTGTCACTGAGTCAGTTCTGACACACAGCGATCCTATACAGAGTTTCCAAGGAGTATATGGTAGGTTTGAACCACCAATCTTGAGGTTAGCAGTTCAGTGCTTATCCTGCAGTGCCACATTTAATCTTCTCAAAAATTTTATCTCCCCCTCTAGATTTTATTCAAAGTATTACACGGACTTCCCTACACTGAAATTCTTAACTCCTTTCCCTCACCAACTCAATCTTTCTCTATTATTTCACAGCTAAATATCCTGAGGAATCTATTTTTCCAAAATACATTCTGGACTGCTAACCACAAGGTCAGAGTCCTGGTGTGGTACTGTGGGCTAATGCGCCAGACTGCAAAGCCATTTGAACTGCAAGGTCGGCAATTCAAGCTCACCAGTCACTCCTCAGAAACCCTATACAGGGTCGCTATGGGTCGGAACCAACTTGAAAGCACTTAACAACCACAACCACAAGGTTGGCAGTTCAAACCCACCAGTCAGTCATTCCTTGTAGAAAGCTGAGGATTGCTGCTCCTGGTAAGAATTACAACCTTATAACAAGGTTGCTATGAGTCAGAATCGATTTTACGGTATTCCCTCTATTCTCCAACTTACTAACATCCAAAATTCAAACCAAAAACCTCATAAACCCCGGAGCTACTTTGCAGAACGTCATACTATTCGACCTCATAGTAACTTCTGACTAATCCTCACAGGACTGGGTGTCACTCAGCCTAAAAGTCCTCAAAAGTACACATCAGTATCTTCTGATAATGAGAGTCGAGTGTTATGACTGTGTAGCTGGCAGGCTGAGGGAAAAAGGCCTAAATGGAAAACATCTGTGAGCTGGTACCTAACGTGAAGGGAAGGGATACAGAAGGAAGATTTATAACTTAAGCCCAAGAAAGGCAGAATTATAAGCCAGGGATCCTGGGTACAAAAACGCTGAGGATTCTACACTCATGAAAAAGTAGACGTTGCTTTCTAGTCTATTCATTCATTCCCATCCCAACCCTTCCCTGCCCATTCCATCCTTTCCTATATCCCATCCTATCTAATTCACACTGACAAAAAGTATAAAGGCTATAAATCTACATGTTAGCAATGACTAAATATTTGGATCTAAATATATTTAGATTTTCCTTATTTTTTATTTTTAATCTAAATACATTTTAATTTTCTTTATGATTTCTATAGTCCTATGAATGTAAACATATTTATATTTTTTCTTTTTAACAATATATATATTGCAATTTTTCTACAATGAACATACAGTTTTTGAATAAGGAAAAGGTTGCATTTTTTATTTTTCTTTAAGCAAAAGATCTGCATGTTTATCTTTCACAGCAACAAAGAAAGGTAGTACCAGGAGATGTTTCTCCTTGGAATACATGTGAGGAGAAAACATCTAGGAAGTGAGTGGGTGCTGGCAGCTTGAAAGAGGAAAGAAAAGCAAATACAGTCCATTTGCTAGCAATGAGTCCTGCCCTGAGATTTAACCAACACTCTTCCTAGGCCTCCGGTGGGGAAAGCCTTTCAGTCTTTCACTGGAATTTCACTACTCCTCTTTATTACCACAGTACTACCACCACTACTACAAAGCCACTCAAATGGTATCTAGTGACAGGCTTGCTGACTTCTGGTGCCTCTTCCACATGCTTACTAACATTCTAGAAACAGTGAGTAGTCTACAAAATTACCATAGTTCCTTACTACTACAAGATACTCTAAACTCTGCTTACTATACCAGCTATACTTCCCAGCAGACACTGGGGTCCAGTTAGATTTCATAACTGTAATTCTCAAAACATCCCATATTCTGGTTTTGTGCCTCTACATATGCTCTTCCCTCTCCCTAGAACCTGCTTCTGTCCCCTTATCCAGATGGCAAGCTCCATCATGGTGCTGTTAAGTGTCATCAAGTCAGTTCTGATTCATAGTGACTCTGTGGAGGGGTGCCAAGGAGCAGTTGGTGGATTTAAACAACTGACCATGCAGTTAGCAGTCCAGTGCTTATCCTACAGCATCATACCAAGAGTCTTCCTTTATGTATAGTCCAAATGATAAACCACTGCAAAGTACTCCTTGTCAGCTGGCTGCTCTTTCTGCTATACTCTTTAATCATTTTGTACATAATGTCTTATAGCACTCATTTCGCTACTGGGATTACAGCGAAATACTGTACCTGTTAAGTGTACCTAGCACACAGTAAGTACACAATAAATATTTGAGGACTCGATTATTATTATATCAGGTATAAATAAACCACCACATAAGTGTTTCTCTTTACTACATATTTTTATAGATATCTTAGAAATAAATTTTAGGAGTAAAAAAACAGTGAATAATCTACAGTAGTACTCTATTATTCTAATGTAAAACTTTAGACCTAGTTGAAAAGAAAGCAAATATAAAGTCCAAGTAGATACTAGGCAAATGGTAACACTTCTTTATAGCTAAGAAGATGAAATTGTAACCATCTAGAATTACCATCTTAACTAGAAATGTGAGGCTAACATAGCATAGAATGGTTTTTTTTTGTTTTTTCCTGGTGATGGTGGTAGGGTGCTGCAAAGTATTGCTAAAAAGCAAAAGTAATTATAAACGGTTTCTTCTCTTCAAAATCCAATCAATTAAGATGGCTGATAACCTGAGAAGGTGGAAAACTTAGAAGATAAACTACAAGGAAAAGAGTATCTGTACTTAACTCTAATTTCCATTATTTTCACTTTTATCAGAGCCTGCCTATTACCTAAATTGAATTTACCTGAGCTAAAGTAGGAATTGAATTTTGACCAGTCTGAGTCTGCATATGAGCAGATTCATTCTCTGCCACAGAATCTGTTACACTTCCATCCTGCTGGGATTCAATTGTTTCCATGGCCATTTGTCTGAAAAGACAATAAAAAGGAAGAAGTATTAAGGGCCTATCTGAAATATTTCCTTATTTTTAATCTAGCTTTCTGATATTAATTGCTGACATCCAATTGTACTATTTTATTTTCTCAAAAAATAATTTCAGTAGTAAATTCCTAAGTCTCTAACTTAAGGCATCGTTTTCTGCTCACTGGACAAGAACACTGCCAAGGGATCCTGTGAAATCTTTTACCAGAAGTAGCTTGTTTTTTAAAACAACTGTTTGCCATCTTATGAGTCTCCTTGATAATTATTTTAAGTGCTCTTGTCTTAGTTACCTCATCTAGTATAACAGAAGTACCAAAAGAATAGTGTTTTAACAAACAGAAATTTGTTTTCTCACAGTTTGTTGTTGTTGTTAAGTGCTGTCGAGTCAATTCCAACCCATGGTGACCCTGTACAGGGTTCCCAAGGAGCAGGTGGTGAGCTTGAACTGCTGACCTTGCAGCTCAAATGGCTTTGCACTCTGACGCATTAACCCACAGCGCCAGAAATCTGAATTCAGAGTGCTGGCTGTAGCGGAAGGCCCTCTCTGTTGCTTTAGAAGAAGGTCTTTATCTCTTCAGCTCTGTTTCCTGATTCCTAGGAGCTCAGCAAGTGTATTGGCATCTGTCTTACGCCACCTCTCCTCACATGTTTAATGACAGATATCTCAAAAGAGACTGATTCAAGATATACACATTAATCCTGTTTCATTAACAAAATAAAATCAAATTCTAAATGGGATTATAACCACAGACATTGAGGTCAGAATTTATAACACATATTTTCAGGGGGCATAATTCAATCCAGAACATTTCTTAGGATAAATGAGTGACAAAACTAGGTTTTCTGTTTTACCTTAAAGTATAAATATTCTATAATTCTCAAGGCCTAATTATAAAATGATGGAAGTATGAAAGAATTTCTTGATTTATAAATTAATTGCATTATAACATACGTAAGTCTTGTTTTGGTAGTGCCAAGTAGTTTCTGCCTAAAAGCCTCCCAAATAAACTGAGTCACTAAAAGTTGCCCACTTGTCTTGTTGTTGTTGTTGTTGCTAAGTGCCATCGAGTCGATTCTGACCCAAAGTGACCGAGGAGCAGCTAGTGAGCTTGAACCACGACCTTGCAGTTCAAACAAGTTTGCAGTCTGACATATTAGCCCACAGTGCCACACCAGGACTCCTTAAAAAACAAGGATTACTTTAAAAAGGACAATCTAATTATTCCTAGAAAAATTTTTGACATGACTGTAGTTTCCCTATGAATTTACTTTAAATTAGTGATTTCTATGTGGAGTCTTTACAGATGGAAGATAAAATCATATTAGATTTTATTCTACTGGGAGAAATTAGAGCAAAAAATAAAATGAAATTTAAATTTTTAAATTTACATATAAAAGCTTACATATTTTTTCACTCACCAATAATAGATCTTGTTTTATAAGTACTCTTAAAAACAACAACAATAAACAGTTGCCACAGAGTCAACGCTGTTTCATACTGACTCATGTGTATCAAAGTAGAACTGTGTTCCATAATGATTTGGATGGCTGATTTCTGGAAGTATCACCAAGCCTTTCTTTTGCAGTGCCTCCGGATGGACTCAAGCATCAATCTTACAGTAAGCAGTAGAGTACATTAACCATCTGCATGTACTATTGAGGAACTCTATTAAGAGTCTACATATGCATCCAAAAGTATACAGGCCATTTAGTTTGGGATTAAAATGTGCAAATCCCTTTCCTGATTTAGTAAAGGAACTCTGGTAGTGTAGTGGTAACCCCAAAGTCAGCAGTTCGAATCTACCAGTTGCTCCATGGGAGAAAAATGAGGTTTTCTGCTTCCGCAAAGATTTACAACATCAGAAACCCTATAAAGGGTCACTATGAGTCAGAACTGACGCAGTGGCACATGACTACCACCACCACCATACACCTGGGGAGTGCTGTGGCTCTGTAAAATAAGCACTAAACTACAAGCCTCATGGTCAGCAGTTCAAGTCCACCAGCCATTCCAAGGGAGAAAGAGGTTTTCTGCTCCTGTAAAGATTTCCAGCCTCAGAAACCCTATGTAGGGTCGCTATGAGTAGGACCCGGCTCCACGGCACTTAACAACAAACATAGTCCTAACGGTTACTTCTCACTTCTCAAAGTCATTTTCATATTTATAATGAATAATGACAACTTACTGCAATTATGCCAAAAGAAAAATCCCTAGCCTACTGTGGAAAAAATTGTCCTTCCCTTATACTCTTTCCTTATTACTTCCCAGAGTGGTCGCCCCAATTCTAGGTAAGTTCAGGTCATCACCTTGCATAAATTGCTAATTCCTACCTCACCACTTATGTTCAGGTAAGCAGTTCTCAGAAAATATCTCAGACAATTAGTTCTACAGGATACAAAAAATGAGAGGAAGGGAAACAGTTGGTCAGAAAGTTTTCAATATACTGAATTAAAAAGGCTTCACTGTTACAGAGTTGCTTAGAAACTTGAATATACTAGTCTGTTGAGAAAAGCATGCAGATTTAGTGTGTAGCATTTAAAAAACATATCTGAAAACCAAATTCTGTTTCACAAAGCATGTCCTAGATACCAGTGTTTTAGAAGCAACGTGAGAAATGTTGTCTTACACCTTTATGAAAACACTCTTAAGGATACAATCAAGATGGCGGATAGGGTAGATGTGCAGTGAGGAGCTCCGTAAACACCACTACAGAATACCGGGCAAAGCAGGCTCAGGGGATGGTGCTAGAACTCTGAACCACATATAAGGGAATAGTTAGAAGATTGGAAAGCTTACAGCTAGGGGAATTTGTACGAGAATCAAGAAATCCATTGCTTTCTAATTCAATACAATCAGCTATTCCTGGAGCCACCATCTTGGGAGCGAACAATTGGGAGAAGGATCAGAACAGCCACGAATACCTGACAGATTCAAGGAAATACAGGTGTGGACATTCTTCTTCTTCTTTTTTTTTTTTTTGTGTATCTGTCCATTGTTCATTGGTCTCTCCCTGAGTGCGCACCTCAATTCTGGTAACTAAAAGGGATACCTGAGCAAATGGATATCCCACCCTCACCCCTGGAGGGTTCTACTACGCATGTGCACAGATCTCCTCAAAATTTCAAGTGACAGTTTCGACATAAAACCAAACGGCCACCATTTATCTATCTGTCGTACTGTGGTGGCTTGTGAGTTGCTGTGATTCTGAGGGCTATTCCACCGGAACTTTAAATAACCAGCAGGGTCACCCATGATGGACAGGTTTCAGATAAGCTTCCAGACAAAAAGAGTAGGAAGAAAGAGTGATGAACTACTTCTGAATATTTAGTCACTGAAAACCTTATAAATAGCAGAGAAACACTGTTAGGTAACAGTGCCAGAAAATGAGCCTCTCAGGTTGGAAGGCACTCAAAATGAGACAGGGGAAGAGCTGGCTCCCCAAAGTAGAGCTGACCGTGATGACGTGAATGGAGTTAAGCTCATGGGAGAAAAGTCCATAGAATCTTCATTTGCTGATGGGGCACAACTCAAAATGAAGAGAAACAGCTGTAAACATCCATTTAAAATAGGAACATGGAATGTACGAAGTATGAATCTGGGAAGATTGGAAGTTGTCAAAAATGAAATGGAACGTATAAACATTGATATCTTAGGCATTAGTGAGCTGAAATGGACTGGTATTGGCCATTTTGAATCTGACAACCACATGGTTTACTATGCCGGGAATGACAAATTGAAAAGGAATGGTGTTGCATTCATCGTCAAAAAGAACATATCCAGCTCAGTCATGAGGTACAATGCTGTATGTGATAGGCTAATTTCCATGCGCCTACAGGGAAGCCCAGTTAATACCACTATTATTCAAATTTATGCACCAACCACTAAAGCCAGTGAAGATGAAATAGAAGAATTCTACAAA
>NW_006408682.1:4115451-4116380 GCF_000296735.1 Chrysochloris asiatica
GAATTGTTTATCCTGCAAAATTATCAACCAAATATTCCAAGATAAACGGAAGCTAAGGGATGTTGCCAAAGGCAACCCCGCACTACAAAACATCATAAAAGGAGTTCTTGGACTGAGAACCAACAAGAACAGACAACAACCAGAGACTGACATATGTGGCAGCACCTCCCTGAATTAAGTCGACAGAAGGAAGAGTTGAGAACAGAACAAGACTATAAGAACAAACTCAGAGAATCTGGGAGATCAGTCTATGATCAAAACAAGTACAATGTAAATGAAGGTAAACATGTAGGAACAGAGATCCAGATGGTGAGGAGGTCAGGTAGATTACAGGATAAAACAGACTTCACTTAATGGAGAGAAAAGTTAATGGACTATAAAGCAACCTCATAGAAAATTAACACTTCACATTCCAAGAGAATGAAAATCCATGGAAACATTAAAACTATGAGGAAACTCACAAGAAAGAACACAAAAAGCATGAACTCAACAAAGGAAAACACACAGAACAAAGAAAGGAACAACACCACAAGAAAACAAACAAAATGGCAGCAGTTAATCCGTATCTATCGATAATTACACTGAATGTAAATGGATTAAATGTAGCCGTTAAGAGGTGGAGAGTGGCAGAATGGATAAGAAAACAAGATCCTTCAATATGCTGTCTGCAAAAGACCATTTCACACACAGAGATAAAAACAGATTAAAAGTCAAAGGATGGGAAAAAAATATACTAAGCTAATTGCAATAAAAAATTGGCAGTACTAACCTCTGATAAAATAAACTTTAAGGCAAAAAACAGTGTAATAGATAAGATGAACATTATCTCATGATTAAAGAGACAATTGAACAAGATGACATAACCATAATAAATATCTATGCTCCCAATGAAAGACAGTGGTTAATCTTACAGTCCAGAAACAGAGGAC
>NW_006408682.1:4122711-4161489 GCF_000296735.1 Chrysochloris asiatica
GAAGAGAAGATGGAAAAGTTCCATATCATCAGTGAAAACAAGGCCAGGAGCAGACTGTGGAACAGACCATCAATTACTGATATGCAAATTCAAACTGAAGTTGAAGAAAATGAAAACAAGTCCAAGAGAGCCAAAATATGACCTTGAATATATCCCACCTGAATTCAGAGATCATCTGAAGGACAGATTTGATACATTAAACACTAAAGATGGATGACCAGAAGAGTTGTGGGATGGACACCAAGAACATCATATGTGAATAGAGCAAAAAGTCATTAAGAAGACAAGAAAGGAAAAGGTCAAAATGGATGTGAGAGGAGACTCTGAAACTTGCTCTCCAGCGAAGAGATGCTAAAGCAAATGGAAAAAGGATGAGGTCCAAGAGCTGAACAGAAAATTTCAAACATCAGCTCGAGAAGATAAAGCCAAATATTCTAACAAAAAAAGCAAAGATCTGGATTCAGAAAACCAAAAAGGAAGAACACACTCAGCATTTCTCAAGCTGGGGGAACTGAAGAAACATTCAAGCCTTGACTTTCGTTATTGAAAGATCCTCTGGGCAAATTATTGAATGATGCAGAAAGCATCAAGAGAAGATGGAAGGAATACACAGAGTCACTGTACCAAAAGGAAATGGTTAATGTTCAACCGTTTCAAGAGGTAGCATATGATCAAGAGACAAGGATACTCATGGAGGAAGTCCAAGGTGCACTGAAGGAATTGGCAAAGAACAGGGCATCAGGAGTTGATGGAATAAAAATTGAAATCTTTCAAGAAAGTGAGGTGGCACAGGAGGCACTCACTCATCTCTGCTAAGAAATGTGGAAGACAACTATCTGGCCAGCTGATTGGAAGAGATCCATATTTGTGCCCATTCCAAAAGAGAGGTGACCCAACGGAATGTGAAAATCATCGGACAATCTCTTTGATATCTCAAGCGAGTAAAGTTTTGCTAAAAGCTAATACAGTAACGGCTACAATCATGCATTGACAGAGAACTTCCAGAGGTTTAAGCCGGATTCAGAAAAGGCCGTGAAACAAGAGATATCATTGCTGATGTCTGATGGATCTTGTCTGAAAGCAGAGAATATCAGAAAGATGTTTACCTGTGCTTTATTGACTACTCAAAGGCTTTCAATTGTGTGGATCATGACAAGCTACGGACAACATTGCGAAGTATGAGTATTCCAGAACACTTAATTGTACTCATGAGGAATCTTTACCTGGACCAAGAAGCTGTTGTTCGAATAGAACATGGGAACACTGAATGGTTTAAAATTAAGAAAGGTATGAGACACGGTTGTATTCTTTCACCATACTTATTCAACCTGTATGCTGAGCAAATAATGCAAGAAGCTGGGTTCTATGAAGAAAAATGTGGCATCAGGTTGGGAGGAAGACTCAATAACAACCTACGATATGCAGATGATACAACCTTGCTTGCTGAAAGTGAAGAGGACTTAAAACATTTTCTGATGAAGATCAAAGAGCACAGCCTCGGGTATGGATTACATCTCAATGTAAAGAAAACAAAAATCCTCACCACTGGACCAATAAACAACATTCTCATCAACAGAAAAAAGACTGACATTGTCAAGGACTTCATTCTTCTTGGATCAACTAACAACACTCACGTAAGCAGCAGTCAGGAGATCAGACGACGTATTGCATTAGGCAAATCTGCTGCACAGGAACTTTTTAAAGTGTTGAAGAGCAAAGATGTTAGCTTGGGGACTAAGGTGTGCCTGACCCAAGCCATGGTATTTTCAAGAACCTCATATGCATGCGAAAGCTGGACAGTGAATAAGGAAGACCAGAGAAGAATTTATGCCTTTGAATTATGGTGTTGGAGGAGAATACTAAAAGTGCCATGGGCTGCCAAAAGAACCAATAAATCCATTTTGGAAGAAGTGCAGCCAGAGTGCTCCTTAGAGGCCAAGATGGCCAAACTTCGTCTCTCATACTTTGGACATATTGTCAGGAGGGAACAGTCGCTGGAGAAGGATATTATGTTTGGTAAGATGGATGGTCAGAGAAAAAGACGAAGACCCCCAGCAAGATGGATTGGCCAGGTGGCAGCATCTATGGACTCAAGTGTGGCAACAACAGTGAGGTTGGCCCAGGATCAGACATTGTTTCATTCTGCTGTGCATAAGGTCGCTATGAGTTGGTGCTGACTTGATGGCACCTAACAACAACAACAAAGTTCTATGAAGAACTTGCATCTCAACTCAAAAGTTACAAGCTGAAGAAGCCTTCCCCAGTAAGCTACTCATTTTAGAAATATTAATTTAAAGCCACTTATATGACAGACCATGAAAATACAAAAATGGGTAAGTCACGCCCTTACCCTGAAAGAATTTATTAGCTAGTTGAGTTTCTCAAAGATAGCATGCAACAGAATTAATGAACATACTTAGAAAAAAATGCAGATTCACAGGCTGAACCCAAAATCTACTGAATCAAACTCTTTGGAGGGCCTATACTATTTAATAAATATATCCAAGTGATTTCAATATACAATAAAATTTGAGGACCACTTAGCACATTAGGTTCCAAAATGAACACAATCAGAAAGCTGGTTCCGACTCATAATGAACCTGTACAGACTTTCTGAGGAGCAGCTGGTGAGTTTGAACCTCCAACCTTAAGGTTCAAACCTATCTTATCGCCTAGTGCTTATCCTATAATACCACATGAGGATTCCAAGGAGGAGATAATTCAAATTGGACTGAGGGTCAGACTTTGAGTTAAAGATGACTAAGATTTCTGCGGCGCTGTGGGTTAATGTGCTGGACTGCAATATCAGATTGAACCACAAGGTCGGTGGTTGAAACTCACCAGACACTCCTCAGAAATCATATACAAGGTCGCTATGAGTCAGAACCAACTCGATGGCACTTAACAATAATGATAACAAGATTTCACCAGGTTAAAAAGGAAACACTATGAAGCAAGGAAAGGTCAACATATGTTGAGGGAATGAAAG
The DNA here is from genome assembly GCF_000296735.1 of Chrysochloris asiatica. Taxonomy (NCBI): domain Eukaryota; kingdom Metazoa; phylum Chordata; class Mammalia; order Afrosoricida; family Chrysochloridae; genus Chrysochloris; species Chrysochloris asiatica. Next base: position 4,125,701 of record NW_006408682.1, read on the forward strand.
AGTTGAAAGGAGTACAGAATTTGGCTGAGAAGCGGGAGAGCCTATTTAGAGTTCATGAGGAATAGGAAGCACAGGCCTGGAAAGACTGTATGGAGCCAGGTACGGATGGGCCACTTTTAATATTCTAGACAGAAAGGACTTGCACCTCACTCAGTGCTTCCGTTACTCCTGGTCCTTCAGTATCTATGAAGTTAATTTATATTGTATAAAGTTTCATTTTTATACAATAAAGTAGTTACACAGAATTCAGACAACAACCAAAAATAGCCAGTTAGCTGTTCTAACAGGCAAAACAAATGCCCAAATCTATACACTAAAGCCCCTACAACAAAAGACCCCTGTTGCTTCATACTTTTAACACATTTGTTTTTGTTTCAAACATACTCTGATATATCTGGTTTTCAAATACACAGGATAAAAGAAGTGACAGTTGCAAGTTGCTCGCCTAGGAGACATCAAGGCAAGTGGTCAGGTCCCCTCAGGGCAAATCCCTTCCAAGACTAAGATTCTATGGGAATACACGCCCTGATTGGTGACCACATTCATCACTGATAAGAGGAAGTTTGGGAAAACCAGCAATGAAGTTGCGAGCTAAGCCCTACAACGTTCAATAGACTCCTGTGAAGCCAGGTGGAGATCTGGTCAGCCAGTAGTGTGGCAAGACCTGGGGACTCTTGTGCCTAGAGTCAGTGACATAGCCATAAAGAACTAGAGTGGAGAGTGAAGCGTCCAGTTGATAAGAAGAGGGGGCATATGCACAAGAACACTCATACTTGCAGATAATACCCACTTGACCTGGCTTCAATGACTGGATGATCAGAGCTCAATTAGAAGAAAAAAAAGAGTAATCTGATACAATTTGATGTACTTGACCTACACCTATGGATGCAGTAGCTCAAAAGAGGGAACAAACCTTTACAGCAAGGATCATTCCCACCCCCTCCATACACAGAGTAGACAGGGATGGGCCACTTGGACACTGACTACCCAAAAAAGGGGGCTGGGGGGCTACAAAGGCAAAAAGTGACTGGCTTAGAAGCTTTCAAGGGGGAACCTAGATCCAAAGGGAGCAGAGGAAGGTACAATCTCCACTGAGTAGTATCCAATCTGTCTGGGCGGGGCTGATGAAAGATGTGGATAGGTCTCTTGTGCTACAATTGTGAACAATTTTTATCAGGACAGATTGTAAGGGATGGAAATGTAAAGGTAGACATTTTATAGCAAAAGGAGGGGAGTGATTGACTTTGCAGTCTAAGAGCAGAGGTCCCTGGGACCATCAAAGGAGAAAAGCAGAGCGGGATCCTACCCAGAGAAGCAGTGATGCCAGAGATGGAGGCAGAGACGATGACGTGGAGAGATGGAGCGGCTGGGGACTGTAGATCCAGAGAGGGAGAGGGGCTGTGTGCTGATGACTGGGGGGCAGGCTTGCAGGGTATACCCTTTGGTTGGTTGACAATGCCTGGAGGGGATTGTAACCATTGCAACGAAACGATATATGATTGGATGAATGTAAAACTAATGTTCTCCCATGTAAGCTATCACATAATTCACAATAAAACATTAAAAAAAAATAAAAGAAAGAAAGAAGTGATAATTATCCATGAGTGTAATATGTAGATGAAGAATTCCACGTGTATGGCCATTTAAATGCCTACAAGGTAAAGTTGCCTAGTTCTTTACACATCAAGAATCTGAAAGATTTGTGAGTTACAATTCAATAACTGACATTTTCAAAAACTACATCCCAAGTCATCAAGAAAATGTTAATTTTCTTAGCATACTCTAAGGAAAGAGGAGTTTACATAACAGAATCTAAGAATAGACTGCCCATTTTTAAAAAGCTAGAAAAGGTGAAATGAAACTATTCAAGATTTATGTTTTAAAATATAATACAAGATTTAAAAAGTTATAGGCTTCCAGGAGCCACTGAGGCTGACTGACCACCACAAACTATAGCCCTGACATAATCTTTAAACTGTAAGCCTTAATCCAAAATGATTCTCTGAAATCTTATCTAAATCCCCCCAAAATACTGTAAGGAGCTCAGGTAGCGTAGTGGTTATGACTCAGGCTGCTAACCTCAAGGTCGGCAGTTCGAAACTACCAGCTGTTCCACAGGAGAAAGATGAGGCTTTCTGTTCTGGTAAAGATTTACAGCCTCGGAACTTGTGCAGGGTCACTATGAGTTAGAACTGACTCCATGGCACTTAACAACAACAAAAACAAAATACTGTATCTCAACAAGTATATCTTCTCTCAGCATTGCGGTCTTTTAATGAAGTATTTATGTGAGTCACTACTCATCTGTCAGTGTGTCATACTAGGGTGGCTTGCCTGTTGCTGTAATGCTGGAAGCTATGCCACTAGTGTTTAAATACCAGGAGGCTACACTCTTGGTGGATAGGTTTCAGCTGAGCTTCCAGACTAAAACAAGCTAGGAAGATGGAGATATGGACTACTTATGAAAATTGAACAGCAGAGGTACACTGTCACCTGACAACAGAATACTGAATCATGATGAATAGCACCAGAATACTGCCAGATACAGTGCCGAAACATGAGCCCCTCAAGTTGGAAACCACTCAAACTATGGGGAAAGAGCTGCCTCCTCAAAGGAGAGTTGACTGTGATGAGACAAATGGACTAAAGCTTTTGAAACCTTCATTGGCAGATAGAGAACAACTCAAAATGAGGAGAAACAGCTATAAACATCCTTTAACTGTCAAAACATGGAATGTACATATATAGAACAACTCAAAATGAGGAGAAAGAGATATAAACATCCTTTAACCGTCAGAACATGGAATGTACCAAGTATGAATCTAGAAAAATTGGAAGATGTCAAAATGAAATGGAACACATAAAGACTGATATCCTAGGCATTCGTGAACTGAAATGGACTGGTACTGACCATTTTGAGTCTGACAATCATATTCCATACTCTGCTTAGAATGACAATTTGAAGGGGAATAGCATTACATGCATTATTAAAGAGAATATTTCAATATCTATTTTAAAATATATGTTGTCTGTTGTTGTTGTTGTTGTCAGGTGTCATAGAGTCAGAACCGACTCATAGCGACCCCATGCACAGCAGAACGAAACAATGTCCGATCCTGGGCCAACCTCACTACCGCTGCCACACTTGAGTCCATCAATGATGCCACCCGGCTGATCCATCTCGTTGGGGGTCTTCCTCTTTTTCTCTGACCTTCCACCCTACCCAGGCATGACATCCTTCTCCAACGATTGTTTCTTCCGGACAATATGTCCAAAGTAGGAGAGACGAAGCTTAGCCATCCTGGCCTCCAAGGAGCACTCTGGCTGCACTTCTTCCAAAACAGATCTATTGGTTCTTTTGGCAGTCCATGGCACTTTCAGTATTCTCCTCTAACACCACAACTCAAAGGCATCAATTCTTCTACGATCTTCCTTATTCACTGTCCAGCTTTTGCATCCATATGAGGCTATTGAAAACACAATGGCCTGGGTCAGGCGCACCTTAGTCCTCAAGCTGACATCTCTGCTCTTCAATACTTTAAAAAGTTCTTGTGCTGTCTGTGGTAGGGTAATAATCATACGCCAACAAGGAAGACCAGTTAATACCACTATTATTCAAATTTATGCACCAACCACTAAAGCAAGTAATGAAATTGAAGAATTCTATCAACTTCGATGGCACTTAACAACAACAACCAATTGGTCAAACATACAAACAAGGATTGATAATTACTAGTGATTGCAATGCAAACGTTAGAAACAAATCAGTAGTTGGAAAATTTGGCCTTGGTAATAGAAACGATGCTGGAGATCTCATGATAGAATTTTGCAAGACCAATGGCTTATTCATTGCAAATACCTTTCATAAATAACACAAAAGATGACTATTCATGTGGACTTCACCAGATGGAATACCGAGAAATCAAAGTGACTACATCTGTGGGGAAAGACAGTGGGAAAGCTCCATATCATCAGCAAAAACCGGGCTAGGGAAGACTATGGAACATACCATCAATTGCTCATATGCAACTTCAGGCTGAAGCTGAAGAAAATTAAAATAAGTACACAAGAGCTAAAATTTGATGTTGAACATATCCCACCTGAATTTAGAGATCATCTCAAACATAGATTTGATGCTTTAGACACAAATGACCAATGACCAAAAGAGCTGTGGGATGACATCAAGAACATCACACAGACCGACTTCTGGAAAGATGGTGGGCTAGTCAGACATACTGCATGGACCCTCTACAACAAAGACACAAAAGACCAAATAAAAAAGATACAGATGAAAATTCTGGCACCCTGAACTTCAGAAGAAAGGTTAGAGAGTGAATGGAGTTCTGGCTCGGGGGAGAGACTGAGCAGGGATGGCCGAGCAGAGGGAGACTGATGAACAACTGGCCAGACGTGACTCTACCGTCTTGAGAGTAGCTCTGAGAGGCGAGGGAGGCCTGGCAAAGCAGATTCGTGAGGGTCATGTGAAAGGTGCGATTTCTTCCTTTTTTCCACACTCACCTGGTGACTAGAGGTGTGACTAGCCCCCACTTTCATCCACCCCCAGTGCAGGTCTGGGTCTCTGGGAGTTCAGAGCCATGTGGTGAGAAGTTATGCAAGCATGAGGTGGTGTACCGCTTTGGTGCCTGGTGAGCTCGGCTTCAGATCTACAAAACCTACCAGACCAGCACTTAACCAGTTAACTGGCCCCCAGCTTCCCTGTGGTCTCAGCAGACACAGATGCCAGTTCCATCAAGGCCCCCATGAACTACTTCCAGGCTGAGTGCTCTGAACATGGACAACAAAGGACTATAGGTCTATAGGACCTCCAACTAGGGACAGGAAGTCTGCTGTCAGTCATATCCCTTCCACAACCACTTCATGAGTTCCTTGAATTGCAAGAGACAACCAGAGATTTCTCTCCTTTGGGCCCAACGACTACACTGTTTATTTTTACAAATATAGCAATCCCCCAATGCCCTAAAGACCAGACAATTTTAGCTACCAAGGACAGTAGAGAATGGCACAAACAAATAACCAAGATGTACAGACAGAAAACATTTCTGAGGGAAGAAAGGTAATGGAACTAACTGCAAAATAATCCAAAAGAATGATATTTTGGCACTTTAAACAGACAGACAAAAAGATCAAGGAAAACAAGAACACAGAAAAAAAAAAAAAACTTTAGAAGAATTCAGGAAAACGTATAAAAATAAACAGACTAAATAAATTCAAATTTTTAAATAATATAAAACCTGCGATTAAAAATCCAGAGGATTAATACTAAGATTTCAGAAATGGACAATACATTGAAAAGGCAAAGGAGAAGATGTGAAGCAACAGAAGCCTGAATTAGTGAACTTGAAGACAAATCTCTCAATACTAGTATGCTAGAACACAATCAGAAAAAAGAATTTAAACATCCTAAAAAAAACCGCCTAAGAATTATGTGCGACACCATGAAGAGGAACAACATACTGGTTATTGGAATTCCAGAACAGGAAGACACAATAAAAAGCACAGAGAACACTGTGGAAGAGCTGTTGGAAGAAAACTTCCCTAACATCATAAAAAAACATAAAGCTGTATATGTAAGACGCTGAAAGGACCCCAAACAGGATAGATTACAATAGAAAATCACTAAGACATATTGTAACGAAACTTTCAAAAATCAAAGACAAGGAAAGAATTCTGAGAGCAGTTCCAGAAAAAAGAAAAGTTACCTACAAAGGAGAATCAATAAAAACTAAGCTCTGATTTCTAGGCAGAATCCATGCAAGCAAGAAGACAATGGGATGGCATGGACAAAACTCTACAAGAAAAAGCACTGCCAACCAAGAATCATATACCCAGTAAACCTGTCTCTCAAACATGATGGTGAAATTAGGACATTTCCTAATACATGGAAATAAAAAAGAATTTATAATGACCAGACCAACTTTATAAAAAAAAATGCTAAAGGGTGTCCTCTGGATTGAAAACCGACAACAATCTGAGATTACCATACATGATACCACCACCCAGAACTCAATCCAGAGACAGAAGTATTTAAAGTAAAACAAAACTATAAGACTGAACATAGAGAACTAGAGTTATCAATGTATAGTGACATCAACTTCAAAGCAAAAAGAGGGAATAGTGTGGATACAGAACTTCCAAATGGCAAGGAAGTCAGGTAGATTTCAAGATTAAAACAGACAATTTTAAAAAGGGAAACAGGGAACAAATCCCCACAGCAAGAAACAGTCACACACACCCCCACACACAGAGTGGACGGAGAAGGGCAGCTTGGACATTGGATACTCAAATGGTGAGGGGAGGACTACAAAGGCAAGAAGTGATTGGCTTACAACCTTTCAAGAGGGAACCTAGTGCTAGGGAGCATGGTGGAAGGCAGAAGCTCCAGTAGGTACTATTTAATCTGTCAGGGCGGAGAGGATGAAAGGGAGATACAGATGGGTAACTCGTGATACTGTAGTGAATAATGCTTATCAGGATGGATTATGAGGGTTGGAAATGCAAAGGTAGAGGTTTTGTTACAAGGAAGGGAGTGATTAATTCTCCAGGATAGGAGTGGAGGCCTCTGGGACCATCAATGGAGAAGAGCTGAGAGCGGGACCCTGCCCAGAGAAACAGAGATGCCTGAGATGGAGACAGTGATGATGACGTGGAGTGATGAAGCGACTGGGGACTTTGGACCCAGAGAGGGAAAGGGACTGTGGGCCAAAAACTGGGGGGAGGAGGAGGAAGTATAGGGGGTGGGTTTCTGGGATATACCCTTTGGGTGGTTGATGATGCATGGAGGGGACTGGAACCATGGCAGTGAGATGATATACGATGGAATAAATGTAAAACATAAGTTCTCCCATGTAAACTATCATATAATTCACAATAAAACATTAAAAAAAAAATTATGAGATTTCAATAAATGAGAGCTTCAAACTTCTCCTGAAAAAAAAAAGGGAAACAATTAATTACCGGGTAACCTCAAAGAAACACAATACATCTGCACATCAAAATAAAAAATGAAGGAATTCAGAAAGATTTAGTAAACACTAATACAACAGAAATGAAAATGAAATGAAAACTCAAAAACAAAATGAACTCAGCAGAGAAAATTATGTGGAACAAAGAATTCAGCAGCACCACAAAAGCAAAGAAGCCCAAAAAAATGTTTACCTGTGCTTTATTAAGTATGCAAAGGCTTTTGACTCTGTGGATCATAACAAGCAATGGACAACATTGCGGAGAATAAGTGTTCCGGAACACTTAATTGTGCTCATGAGGAACCTGTACACAGACCAAGAGGCAATCGTTTGAGCTGAACAAAGGGACAATAAATTATTTAAAATCAGGAAAAGGTGTGTGCCATACTTATTCTACCTGTATGCTGAGCAAATAATCTGAGACGCTGCATTATATGAAGAAAAACATGGTATTATGGATTGGAGGAAGACTCATTAATAAGCTGCGATGTGCAGATGACACAACCTTGCTTGCTGAAAGCAAAGAGGACTTAAAATACTTAAGGATGAAGATCAAAGAGCACAGCCTTCAGCATGGGTTGCACCTCAATGTAAAGAAAACTAGCATCCTCAATAAATAACATCATGATAAATGAAGAAAAGATTTGAAGTTGTCAAAGACTTCATTTCCCTTGGATGATCAGCACTCAATGGAAACAGCAGTCAAGAAATCAAATGACATACTGCACTAGGTAAATCTGCTGTATGAGACCTCTTTAAAGTCTTCAAGAGCAAAAGTATCAGTTTAAGGACTAAGGTGTGCCTGATCCCAGCCATGGTATTTTCAACAGCCTCATACACATATGAAAGTTGAACAACGAATAAAGAAGACCATGGAAGAATTGATGCATTTGAGTTATGATGTTAAAAAAATATTAAAAGTACCATGGACTGCTAGAAGAACAAATAAATCTATGTTGGAAGAAGTACAGCCAGAATGCTCCTTAGAAACCAGGATGGCGAGACTTTGTCTCTAGTATTTCATAAATATTACTATGAGGGACAAGTTTCTAGAGAACAATTATCATACTTGTTGAAGTGGCAGGTGAGTGAAGAAGGGAAAGACCCCAAAATAGATGGACTGGCACAGTGGCAGCAGCAATGGACTCAAGCTTAATGATTGTGAAGGTGGCACAGAACAGGCAGCGTTTCGTTCCGTTGTGGATAAGGTTGCTTAGAGTCACAACTGATTCAACACCACCTAACCACAAGAAGAGCTATGTAGACCAAAAGGTTCAAAGTAAAGTTTTGGGGCAGTGAATCTGAGGTACCAATAGTTGAATCATTTAGCAGAGGAGAGCAACAACGGTAGCACAGCCTGAAGCTCACTGAGTTGGTCAAGCAGAAATTGCTGAAATAGTGTATGTTTGGCTATGTGTACTTTCACCAATAAAGGTTAAAACAGTTTTTGTAAGATTTTAGAAATTACACAGATTTCAAAATGTTTCATTAAGTGAAGTGTCTTTATGAATATTTTCTCATGTGAATACGTTAATTTATTCCTTTTTTCTCCTGGGTATGTCCCAGTGTTCAGTCCTTTACCTTGTTCCATTTTTAAATCTTCTTTATCCTGTATTTGGATTGCTTCCAAATCTGCATCAAACACCTTCTTTCTATTGAGCATCTCAATCTGAATGACATTTTCATAGGCATTTCATTGTCCCTTTACTTATATTACTTATTTCAATCAAGAGTATCACCATCTGCTCAAGCGTCACAGCCAGATTCAGAAATCTACTTATCAGTCAGAATACAATCGGCTATAAAAGCCCTCAGAAGCCAACATTAGTCAAGCAGTAATCGGGAGGCTCTTAGCCTCCCAGTGAAGAAAGGCAGTGAAAGGCTGGCAAATCGCACACTATTGTCAGATTCCCACTTGACACTGTTGATTCACATCCTTCCTCAACACTGAACCAAGTAGCTGAACTGCTGTTTCTCACAATTGCTGCTACCTAGTGTAGCGCATTGGGTTAATGTACCAGACTGCAAATCCATTTGAATGGCAAAGTCAGCAGTTTAAGCTCACCAGTAGCTCCTTGGGAACCCTACACAGGGTTGCTATGGGTCAAAACCAATTCTGATTTGACAGCAGTAAATAACAATTCGAAAGGTTGGAGTTCTAGTGTGGCACTGTGGGATAATGCATTGGACTGCAAGGTCAGTTTGAACCGCAAGATCTGGCGGTTCAAGCTTATCAGTAGGGCCTTGGAAACCCTAAACAGTGTAGCTATGAGTCAGAACTGACTTGATGGCACTTAGTAACAGCAAGATCCTAAAGGTTTGACTCTTAGTGTGGTACTGTAGGATCAGTACCAGACTGCAAACCACAAGGATGGCAGTTCAAACATACCAGCTGCTCCTTGGAAACTCTATACAGGGTTGCTATGAGTCAGAACCAACTCAACAACACTTAACAACAATAACATTGTAAAGGTTAGAATCTTGGTGTGGCACTGTATGATAAGCACTGGACTGATATTCACAAAGTTGACTGTGCAAACCTAACAGCTGCTCCTAGAAAACTCTATGCAGAGTCATTATGAGTCAGAAACAACTATATAGCACTTAACAACAACATTCTAAGGTTATATACATCACAGATACCGGGCCTCCACAACTTAAGCTGTTACTGAACTATGATGCCCCAATTCCATGGCAGAATCGCATCCATTAACACCTCACATTCCTATTTCCCTAGTCAAGTCCAAGATAAAAGCTTTCCCTACATTTAATCTGCACTCTCATAATTAGTGTTTACTTTAAATACTCGCCCATCCTCCAAGCTATAATTCCTCACCTTTCTTCACAAATCTTTGCAATATGCTATCTGGAATTCCCAGAGCCTGTAAGTGAAATGTGGCATGCCACTTTGTCTATAGCCCTCTTAAGAGGACTTGTCCTCTGACAACCTATCAAGAGCAGAATGTTGGTTTGTTACCCTCTTGATCCCCAGTACTGCTTACCAGCTGTTTCTCCTCTACCATCTCCTAAAAACCTTGTTCCTTCTGCACCAGGCATACCAACCTCCTCACTGAATTGGTGAATTTGAAAACAAATCTCTCAGTATTCATCTTCTAGAGGAGTGCGGTGGCCCTACAGGATAAGCACTGGAATGCGAACCACAAGGTAGTTCAAGTCCACCATCCACTCTGCGGGAGACAAGATGTACAGCCTCAGAAACCCTATACAAGGTTCCTGAGACTTGGAACTAACTCAGCAGCACTTAACAGAGGAGCAATTAGAAAAAAAGAACAAAAAAACACGAAGGAAGTCTAATAATTATGTGAGGGATCATCAAGAGGAATAGCTTACATGTAATTGGATTCCAAAAGAAAAAACAACAACAAAGACAAATGTCGATGAGTTACTGAAGGAAAACTTCCCTAACATCATAAAAGATGAGAAGACAGGCATTCAAAAAGCTGAACCAACTCCGAACAGGAGCATCCCCAAAAGAAATTCCCAGAATATAATGAAATTAAACTCTACAAAACCAAAGACAAGTTAAGAATCCTGACAGCTGTTTGGGAAAAAGGAAAATTACCTATAAAAGAGAACTAATAAGCCCTCCTGTGGCTTAAATTATTACATATGCCAGAGTATTAAAAAAAAAAAAAAAGCTAAAATGAATAGAGAGAAATTCTGTTAACAGATGGTACATGGAGAGAATTATAATCATTGTAATGAAACAAAGTACAAGATTTGTTGAATGTAAAACTGATGATCAGCCCTGTAAACTTTCACTCAAATCTCAATAAAAACTTAAAAAAAAGAGAGAGAAAGAGAATAAGACAACAGTCTGATTCTCAATAGAAATCATGCCAGTAATAAGATAATGGGATGACATATATAAAATGCTGAAATAAAAAAATTGCCAACCAAGAATCATATATTCAACAAAAATGTTCCTCAAATATGACAGTGAAATTAAGGGCACTTCCATATAAACCAAACAGCTGTACAGAAAACACTACAGGGAGTTCTTTGTACAGAGAATCAACAATAGGAGACAACATGATGAGATTAACACACATGACAGTATCACCCAGAACTCAACCCAGGTATCTCTGCCTTCAGATCAATTCTGACTCACAGCAACCCAGTACAGAGTTTCCAAGGTTATAAATCTTTACAGAAGCAAAAGTCTCATTGTTCTTCTGCAAAGTGGATGATGGGTTTGAACTCCTGACCTTGTGGTTAGCATTCCAGTGCTTATCCTACAGCACCACCAGGGTTCTTCAACCAGATATAGAAGTATCCAAAGTAAAACAATGTTCCACTGTTATTCATGTAATTAGAAATCTCATTGTTGACGTCAGATGGATCTTGGCTGAAAGCAGAAAATACCAAAAGATGTTTACTTGTGCTTTATTGACTATGCAAAGGCATAATATTACAAAGAATGGGAATTCCAGAACACTTAATTGTGTTCATTATAAACCTGTACGTAGTACAAGAGGGCATCATTCAAATAGAACAAGGGGATATCAAATGGTTTAAAAAGCAAACGTCAAGTTGTACCCTTTCACTATATTTATTCAACTGTATACTGAGTAAATATTCTGAGAAGCTGGGTTCTATGAAGAAAAATGTGGCAATCAGGATTGGAGAGAGACTCATTAACAACCTGCGATATGTAGATGATACAACCTTTGCTTGGTGGAAGTGAAGAGGATGTGAAATGCTTACTGAAAAGACACAGCCTTCAGTATGGATTGCACCTCAATGTAAGAAAACAAAAATCCTCACAACTGGACCAATAAAGAACATCATGATAAACAGAGAAAAGACCAAAGCTGTCATAGACTTCATTTTGCTTGATCCACAATCAATGTTCATGGAAGCAGCAGTCAAGAAATCAAAGGATCTATTATAGTACGCATTTTTTTTTTTTGCAAAAGACCTCTTTAAAATGTCAAAGAACAAAGATGTCATTTTTAGGACTAAGGTTTGCCTGACCCAAGTCATAGCATTTTCAATCACTTCATATGCATGTGAAAGTTGGACAATGAATAAGCAAGACCATAGAGGAGCCAATGCATTGGAATTATGGTGTTGGAGAGGAATATTCAAAGTACAATGGACAGCCAGAGAAAAAACAAATCTTAGAAGAAGTAATGCCCGAAGCTCCTTAGAAGCAAGGATGGTGAGTCTTCATCTCTCTATTTTGAACATATTATCAGGAGGACCAATCCCTGAAAAGGACATCATGCTAGGTAAAGCGGAGGCTCAGCGAAAAAGAGGAAGAACTCCAAGGTGATGAACAAACACAGTGCAGCAACAATGGGCTCAAACATAACAACAATTGTTGAGGATGGCATAGAGCTGGGCAGTGTTTCATTCTGTTGTGTATAAGGTCTCTAGGAGTCAGAACCAACTCAACAGCACCTACCAACAACAGCAAAAGTAAAACAAATCATAAGACTGAAAATAAGAAACTAGTTAAGTCTGTAACAATAAAAACAACGCAAAGTTAAAAACAAAAACAGGAATAGTGTAGTTACAGAACTTGCCAATGAAAAGATCAAGATTTCAAGAAAATAAATACGCCAAATTGCAATCATAAAACTAAAGCCCTACTCCTAGCCCTAGCCCAGCCTCACTCCAACACTAACCCTAGTCCTAACACTACACAAAAAATCCTAGGCCTAGCCTCTTACTGTTGTTAAGTGCTGTTGAGTTGGTTCCAACTCATTGTTGCTGTTGTTAAGCGCCGTCGAGTCGATTCTGACCCATGGAGACCCTATATAAGGTTTTCAAGAAGCAGCTGGTGAGCTTGAACCACTGACCTTGCAATTCAAAAAACTTTGCAGTCTGACACATTAGCCCACACCACCACACCAGGACTCCTAGCAACCCTGTATAAGGTTTTCAAGGAGCGGATGGTGAACTTAAAGTGCCAACCTTATAGTTCAAACCAACTTCGCAGTCTAGTGCATTAACTAACCCACAATGCCACACCAGGACTCCAGGCCTATCCTAGACCTAGCCATAATACCAACCTTGACCCTAACTCCTTATTAATACTGTCCCACATCGTAAATAAATAAATAAAATTATTTAGGGAAAAAAAACACCCTTGCCCCAGTTGAGGTTAAAGACATTGTTGTAGCGTTCTGTACTCATTCATAATGTAGTCATCAACTAATCTCCAAGATATAAACTGAAAACTACCACCACCTGGAGTATTCCTATCCATTTCTGGTTTTATCATTCTGTCTCTCTTCAACATTGGGATAAAGACCCATCCCTCACTTTGATTCTGCAGTTCAATCACTTCCTCTGCTTGAGTGGCCACCCCCAACATGGGCCTTCCAGTGTTTAAAACTGCTCTACCTTTGAAATAATTAATTCTGATATCCCACTCTGACTGCAACACCCTAGACATCTTCTAGACTACTCCCTTTACAACTGTTCTACCACATAGAGATCTTTGGACCACTGAAGCCTCTCCATACATTCTCCCTTTTCATCTGTCTACTGACTCTTCATTTCCCACCTTATTCATGTTAGAATCTACGGCTCATCATTTTAACTATTATTTTCCTAATATCCTAAACTTTCTGGTTCTCTTTCCTTTTATTACATCTTCTTAGTAAATACCAATCTTGGATAAATCCAACCTCCTGCCTCCTCTGTGCCTGCAACAAGGTTAAAAGAACAATGGAATAAAATTATTCGATAGAACATTATTAAAACTATCCATGGTTTTAACCTCAACCGGACGCTGAAAAATGGGCAGCAATCTTAGCGAATGTCCTTAGTCACCTTGCTCTCCTATTATCTACAGCTATTCTTATTTTCTCCCTAGTCTCAAATCCCTAAACTCAGCTATCACGTAACAAAAACTTTGCTTCCTGTTTCAGATGACAACTCCTTCAAATTACTAAAAACCCACTTACACCTACACACACCAATTTCCCTTGCCTCTTGCCCTACTCTTAAATTCCTCTGAGTGATCCTAACTCCATACCTGTCCTCTTTAGGGGCATTATACCATCAATTGCTCTCTCGCTCCTTTTCTACCTTATGGTTTCCTTCTAACAAGGTTTAAACACCTTAAAATTTCCCCCATCTTAAATACACATAGCACTAAAACTTGAGCCTCTTTTTGCTCTCACAAAATTACTTGAAAGAACTGCTAACACCATCTTTATTTCTTCACCTGCCATCTACTGCTAGATGTCTATTACTATGTCTCCAGAAAAGGTAACAAATCTGTGTCACTAAATCCAATGTACATTGGATTTCTTTCTTGAATCCTTGCAGCAGTATTAAAAACTGCTGACCACATCATCCTTCTTAAAACTTTCTCTTGGTGCCTGTGATTTTTCACTTTCTTATTCTCTTCCAACTTTTTTGAAAACTGCTTGAAGTGCCTTTGCCAAATCCTTCCCTTACTCAGTTAAGAACCTTTGATAAGGTTGTCTTCAGCCTTTGCATCTCACTCTCAACTCTCACACCCTGTATGATAGCATGTTTTTCTGTATTCAAATACAATCTACAAGCCCATGAGTCTCAAATCAAGATCTCTAGTCCAAAATGTTTTGAATTCCAAAACCATATGTCCAGTTGCTTATTTAACCTCGCCAAATAGATGTCCTACAATATCTCAAACTCATAATGCCCCCAAACTACACTTCTTTTCTTCCCCGACCAACAGGACCTGTCTCCTGAGTTCTATGTAAGGAAATGGGAATCCTTCACCCCTCCTCAATCAAGTTACCCAAATGTTATGCTGAAACAACCCCATTTTTCACTATATCCATCATCACCAAGTGTGATAAGTCTACCTTCTAAACAGCAATTCAGTCCCCTTCTCTCTATTTCCATTGCAATCATTACAGTCTCTCTACTGGTTACGAATCGGGCTGCGAACCTCAGGGTCAACAGTTCGAAACTACCAGCTGTTCTGCGGGAGAAAGGTGAGGCTTTCTGATCCCGTAAATACTTACAGCCTCAGAAACCCTGTACAGGGTCGCAATGAGTCGGAACCAACATAACAACAACAACTGCAATCCATGCCCAAGTTTATCTAAAACATGAATCTCTCTGCTTAAAATACTTCTCCACGTAAGAGTCTTCAGTGGCTCCCTACTAAAATAGGACAAAATCTAAATTTCTAAAGTAGTAACCATAGCTGTATCAAAACAAAAAACTCACTGTCATAGAGTCGATTCCAAATCACTGGGACCCTATGTAGGGTTTCCGACACTGTAAATCTTAACAAGAGCAGACAGCCTCATCTTTCTCCTTCAGAACGGCTGGTAGATTTAAACCGCTGGCCTTGCGGCTAGCAGTCAACAACCTAGCCCACAATGCCCCCAGGGCTTCTTTATCATAACTATAATTACCATTTACTGAGTATACCATGTGATAATGTCTACTACTTTTAATGTTTAACAACTTTGCAACCACTTGGTGTTGAGTGGATTCTGACTCATGGTGTGCCCATGTGTGTTCAACTAGAACTCTGATCCACGGGGTTTTCAGTAACAAATTTTTCAAAAGTAGGTCCCCAAACCTTTCTTCCCAAGTCCAATATGCAAATTCCTACTAGTTTTTCAGGGCCTGGTTCAAAGGACAGCATCTTTGTAAACATATCCTAATAGCCTTGGGCAGAATTCTTCTCTTCTGAGTTCCTTAATTATAGGTAATACTGCTGATACCGTAGCCCTACTACCACATACATTTATTCATAAAGTAGTGATACCATCTACTGTGAGCAACTCAAGGATAGAGAATACACCTTAAATTTCTATAATCCCAGTGCCTAGTATAGAACCCACCGAAGTGTTAAATAAACTAACCAACTTATCTGTAAGATCATCTACCTCTTGGATATTACCACAAGGATAAAAATGAGGCTCTAAAGGGCACAAAGGAACCCTGGTAGCATAGTGGGTTATGTGTTGGGTTGCTAACTGCATGGTCAGCTGTTCAAATCTACCAGCCGCTCTAAGGTAGAAAGATGGAGCTTTCTGTTCCTGTAAAGATTTACCACCTCAGAAACCCTATAGAGGACTGCTATAGTCAGAACAGACTCAAGGGTATACAACTACCACCACCAAGGGGCACATAATAGGTAGCACGACAAGGCCTGAAAAGGGTTTTCTGACGATGACTCACTCCATTGCTCCTTCCACAGCCAGGTGGCAATCAATTTGTGGGATTCCTGGTGTGGCGCTATAGGCTCAGCACTGGACTGCGAGCCATAAGGTCAGCAGGTCAACCCTACCAGCTGCTTCTTGGAAACCCTATACAGGGTCGCTCTGAGTTGGATCCAACCTGATGGCACTTAACAACAACAGACATCATATTACAATAATGATGTGCTCTTAAGAAGCCCTGATGGCATAAAGCACTCAGATTAACCCCTCACCAGCCACTCCAAGAGAGAAAGATGTGGCAGTCTATAGTCTAGGAGAGTGACAAATATTGTGCTCAGTACATGTCATTCTGTACAACTTACACACTAAAATCAGTTTGTTTGAGGGTAAAAAGTCATCTATAGAATACTAAGGTCATCACTATCAATCTAAAATAATATTTATTGATATCTACAGACAAGTTTATTATACGTGTCTCTCTCCAACTGCTCTCTAGAACAACCTCCTGAACAATGAAATCCCGCCGCAGGACACGACTCAGGGCAAAAGATATTCAACCAACATTTGAGTGTTTAATTTAGGATAAATTCAAAACTTAGCTGTATATGCTCACAGTATCAACACATGTAAGGCAGCTCATTTTCAAATTTTGACAGAAGTGTCTAACTGGCATTTCTTTCTCATACTATGCATATAAGAGAATGGAGCAGGTAGGAGAATAAATGTGCACATAAAGTGGGAATGATCCCATCGGAGCACTCTGCATTAAGCTTTGGGCTGATAATTGCACAGTTGGGTTGACTTGGCGGTGGTTCTAACTCACCAGCTGCTCAGGAGAACAGTGAGGCTCCTGTAAAGACTTACCACCTCATAAACCCTCTGAGGTCACTAGGAGTTGGAACTGACTCGATGGCAGTGGGTATGTTGAGAAGGAGTAATCAAAAACTAAAATATCATGATTTCCCTCGACTTACGAAAGAGTCCCTGAATTAGAAAACTCATCTTTGTAATACATAAAGTATGGGATTTACTTCAACTGCTCCAGACAGATTTAATAAATAAAATATAAGAGAAAGATCCATTTTTGTCCTGCAATGTTCACTAATATATATATGCCTATTAAGATAGAAGACATACATCATAAAATTCTTCTCCCAAAATCTCACTTTCTGTAAGTCAAATATCAAACATGGTTATAGATGATAATAGAATAATTTTCAAATTATACAGCAATTGAATCTCAAACCATTTTTATTAGAAGAGAAAGAATTAGCAATTATAAATTATAGAATATTTAAGTACAAAAACACAAGAAAATTATTTTAAATATATTCACACACAAGTTCATTAAGCACTATAAACTAAATGCTGGAAAAACACAGGCAGACATCTGGTTCCACAACCTAAAGATCAGAATATGTTAAAATGAGCAAATCAGAACTTGTAAACAACTAAGAATAGTAGCAACATTCTTTGCTTATGAAGGTTAAATATTTCTTCTGAAATCCATATTACTTAACAAATTTTCTTATTCTTTAATACAAAAGTTATCCCAGTTCTGTATATTACGTTTCAGTTGAGTAACATGTGAATATAACTACTGTTTTTGTTTTTTTTTTAAATAGGATCTATCCATTTCTAAGATGGACTTTGTTGGGGTAATTCAATCAAATCATATTTGTTGACTTATACCATTATTTTCTAGGATTACAATAGAATATCTGCATCCTACAAATAATTCCCTCAAATAATCAAGAATGAAAGTAGTGTTATTGTTTACATAGTACAACACAAAAAACAAGAAAGATAGAGAATAGTTCAGAATTGTTTGTGTATGGTACAGTACAAACAAAAGTTACATGACCATAACATTATGTAGAAGAAACAAATATATACATACTCATTATATTAACAATTATAAGAAATACTGAGGTAATTAATCATCACAGTTATTTAGGCTTACATATATAACAGGAATAGGAGCTCTGGTAGCGTAGTGGTTACGAATCGGGCTGCGAACCTTAAGGTCAGCGGTTCGAAACTACCAGCCGCTCCGCGGGAGAAAGATGAGGCTTTCTACTCCCGTAAAGATTTACACCCTCGGAAACCCTGTACAGGGTCGCTATGGGTCGGACCCGACTCGATGGCACTTAACAACAACAACAACATATAACAGGAATAGATAGATTTAGAAATAGGAGGGAAAATGAGAGGAAAAAGAAAACATCTTAAAGGAATTATATCATTGGTACAAAGCAAAGTGTTCCCAAAAAATATGATACTAAAAAGAAAATCCAAAAATCCACTGCCATCAAGTCCACTCTCACTCATAGCATCATCATTAATTGCTGCCCGGTCAGTTCTGACTCATAGCAACCCTGTACAGGGTTTCAGAGGAGTGACTGGTGGGTTTCAACCACCAAACATATAGTTAACAGTTCAGTGTTCATCCTATAGCATCACACCAAGACTCTATTCTGACTCATAGTAAACCTATAAAGAGTTTCTGAGAGTAAAATCTTTACAAGAGCAGACAGCCTCATCATTCTCCCTCTAAGTGGCTAATGTGTTTCAACTGCCAACCTTGACATTAGTAGCCCAATGTCTAACCTTGGGCACCACCAGGGTTCCTTAGTAGAAAGAAGGGAAATGGCAAAATAGGCCAAAAATATCTAAATGAAAAGTCAGCTTTCTGATTATAATTAAAATATTCAATTAACTAATAAAATTCTCAAAACTTTGTTGTATCCAGTTTGTAAAGATAAATTACAGTGCAGAACACTTGTATTACCTTTGGAGAATTTTTTCACATCTTCTAAAAAAAGAGCTCAAAAGGAAAAGATTTAACGGTGTTTCTAGTCTGTGCTTTTAAATAACTTTACAGTCATAAAAAAATTTTTCTTTAAAATTCAAATTCAACTGATGAAATAGACTATATCTGACAGTAACTAAAGGAAACTTGAAAATAACTCTATTTGAATTTCTGCAAAAGCATGGTAGAGATTTTCTTCTGTTTTACTAATTAGGTACAAATACAGCCTAAAGGAAGAGACGACTAGGGATTTTTCTAATTCTAATAATCCACTGAATTGTCCACATCCTTATATATGGTTTACTTTCTATCTAGAAAAGCTAGCACTTATCATATGCCAAATGTATTTGTTCCTACAGTGCCTAGCATAGTGGAAGATGAATAACTGAATAACTTGGTATATGTTATTAAAATATTTATATACACATACATAAAAGTATGTATGTATGTGTACATATGTACACATCACTTCATCATTAAGCTCTCCAAGTAGAACTTACAAAACAACAGAAAAACATATCCACCTACCTTAGATTTGTCTTAATAAATTTTTTCCTGCCACATTTGCTCATTATTAAGACATTTGTTATCAATGCTTTCCTCCTTCCCAGATTTCTTCTTTATTTATCCTGCAGTAAAATGTATACTGTTGAATTATGAGATCATAACATATTAACAATGTTTTTAAAAAATTTAAATCTCTCAAAACTAGGCCAGGAAGTAGTCTCTAGTTTCTACAAAACTAAAAAGAAAGAAAGAAACAACACTGAAAGCAATTTTTATTTCTTTCAATTTTACTTCTATTTTTAATTTATTCCTAGGTGATAATTCTCACAGAAATTAAACAATACTTTCTTAGATTATTTTCTATTGATAAAAAGACAAAATATTACCTAAACCATGTAATACACATAAACATGTATCAGAGGTATTAGCTCTACCTTATCATGTTAATAATTCATTCATAAACAGTAAATCTATCATTCTATAAAATTTCATTCCAGTTGGACAAATTTTTCAACTTGTTTTCATTTATTTTAAATTTAAAATTGGGTTTTGCCCTAGAATATTAGCTCCAAACAAAATATCAACAGTTCATTAAAAATCTCCTGTGAAAGCCTTATTAAGCCCATCTTTTAAAAAAAAGCTACTTTATTAGACATTCCAGCTATAAAATAAAATATCAGCAACTGAATCTTATTTATTTTTAGTTTTGGTGAAAATATACACAGAACATACACCCAATTCTCAGTTTCTACATGTACAATAACATAAGTTACATTCTTCACATGTATCACCATTCTCCCTTGCTCCGCCCATACTGTTCAACTACCAATGATGCCAGTCTCACTATCCCCTGAACAGCTCCATCCAGGCTTTAGAATTACTGTTGAAAATCTGATCTCATACAGATAATTCTTTAAAAATGAACAATGCTCACTGCAGCATTCTTTCCTAATTTAGCTAGACAGTTGTTTAGTTTACTTATGACTTCAGGGAATAATTTCAGTTCACGGTTTGAAGGTTCTCAGAGCAGAAGACTTAGCGATTCCTCCAATCTCAGTTAAGTAAATTTGGATTCTTAAACTCCAGTTTTTAAACCCATATCTTATGGCAATAACAAAAAAGACAAATAAATGTCAGCGAGTCTTTTAGAGTTTAAACACCAATAAACAAAAAAACCTATCCTCATCTATATAAGTACCTTCTAGGTGTCTATGCTGGTGTTGCTGGAAGTTAGCCACACATGTATTATTTTCAGGGTTCTAAGTGGTAGTTCTCTGAAACTTTGGGAACTGGTGCAAAACGCAGGCAATTATGCCATGCTACACTGAGAACCTGAAGTAAGGATTAGTGTTACCAGCCCCTGGTCCCCTAGCAGAAGGACTGCAGGAGACACAAGTCATTTGAACCAGTTAGGCGTTGGGCTGCTAACCGAAAGATTGTGGTTCACACCCACTACCTGTTCCAAAGAAGAAAAATGAGGCTGCCTGCCCCTGCAAAGATTTTGTCTGAGAAACTCCACAGGGTCACAAAGAATCAGAACCAACTCAATGGCAGTGAGTTTTTTGGTGAGTTTTTTGGTTATACTAACATAAACAAATTGGAGTCCTGTAGGGGCACTATAGGATAAGCATTGGACTGCAATGTTGTTTGAACCACAAGGTTGGTGGTTCAAACTCACCATCCACTTCTAGGAAACCCTATACAGGGTCACTATGTTGCTGAGTCAGAACTGACTGGATGGCACTAACAACACGAATGAAAGGCAAGGATGATGCCACCCATTTGGATTAGACTTCATTCTGTGTTTTATAGGGACATCTTTCTTAAACATAGTGTGACCATGTTTATTAGAGAATAATCATCAGTCCTGGTATAGCCCTGTGAGTTAATGCACCAGACTGCAAAGCCCTTTGAACTACAATATCAGTGGTTCAAGCTCACCATTAGCTCCTTGGAAACCCTATACGGGGTCGCTATGGGTCAGAACGACTACACAGCATTTAACAACAACAACAACTATCATCAGCTATGTATGTCACACCCTTATGTTAGCTAGGCACTGAGGACACAGGTAATAAAATGTCCTTGTTCTCCAAGAGTCTGCAACCTAACGCGGGAGACAGACACATCGACAAACATATTTTAATTTGAATAATGTTGTTGTTAAGTGCTGTGAGTCAGTTCCAACTCATACTGACCCTGCATAATGTTTCTTAAGAGCAGCTGGTGCGTTTGAACTGCTGACCTTGTGGTTTTCACAGTCCAGCGCTGGTCCTATAGCACCACACTAGGAGTCTAATTTAAATAATGGTGGTGGTTATGTGCCATGGAGTCGGTTCCGACTCATAGCGACCCTGTACAGGGTTTCCGAGGCTGTAAATCTTTACGGGAGCAGAAAGCCCCATCTTTCTCCCGTGAACAGCTGATAGTTTAGAACTGCTGACCTTGCAGTTCACAACCAGATTCCTAACCACTATACTACCAGAGCTCCTTAATTTAAATAATAATGCTGGCCAAATACCATGTAAGGACAGGAGAAGGAACTGCCAATTTCTCTATCGCCCTAAGAAAGAATTTTCAATTAGGTTTCTTGAGAAAGTAATATGTTCTTATGTTTCAAAACTTTAAAGGTATCTTTACTCAAAAGACAAAAAAAAATATTCAGTGAATCCAGGAGTATCCACCCACTTCCTTTTTCCAGAGGCAATTACCACTGGAGAGAATACTAGCTTCAACCAAAATCACAGAAATACATGTCAAAAGTGAAAAATGACTTGCTTCATACCAGAATAATGACCATAAAATAAATATGAACCTGCTCAGGATTTTCAGAGAATTATTTCCTTCCAACAACTCTCTCCAGAGTCACTGATGACTGCTTGCTAATCAAATCCAAAAGGACGTTTTTCAAAAAGTTCCTCTCCTCCTGAACATCTCTACAGCATTTCCCACTCTCCCTAAAGTCCCTTGTTCCTTGAACTTCTCTATCACATTCATGTTTTTCTTTCAATTCTCAGGACTTTCATTGTCAGTCTTCTTTGGTCACTCAGAAAGTCGGTATTCCCCAGGCTTCCATCACTAAATCTCCTCCACATGTTTCGCCTGGACCACTTCAACGTCACTTGATGAGTCCCAAAAAACATGGCTGGAGTCCTGTTATGGAGCTGTAGGATAAGTTCCGGACTGCTAACTGCAGGTTGGTGATTCAAACCCACCAGTCGCTCCACAGAAACACTATACAGGGTCTTGATGAGTTGGAAATGACTCGATGGCACTTAACAACAATGGCTGGCTCACAGAGCCTCAAACACAAATTGCTTAAAACTAAACTCAACTCCCACTTTGCAATTCACCTCTTCCTGTACTTACATCTCAATGACTGATACCACTACTGACACATTCTATCTAGGAGTCCTCCTTTCTCTTCATTTCCGTTTCCACTGCCCCAATTCTTTAAATGGCAATATGGTACAGTAATATTGTGGTGGCAGTATGCTGTTGACTCTGTTCTGACGCATAGTGACCCTAAATAGGGTTTCCGAGACTGTAAATCTGTAGGGGAGTCGAATGCCTCATCTTTCTCCTACATAGCGCCTGGGAGATTTGAACTGCTGACCTTATGTAACTAAGGTTCCTTAGAAACACACTAGTGGTGTGATATAAAGAACACGACTTTGGAGGTTGATCTTGGTGAATTTCAAGACTATCACTTATCTGTGTGAGCTTGGACCATAATTTCTCCAAGCATCCTTTCCTGGTTTGCCCAATGGAAAGACCCCCAACTTTGTGAGAGGACAAAATAAAGCAATGGACACAAATTGGCAAAATGTGCTTGGAATATACGCAAGGCTCATTAGCAAACTCAGCCCTATTATTAATTCTGCCTCCTAAGTATCTCCTGAATCAGTTCTATTCTCCATCCTCCTTGCCACTGATTACTTCAGACCTGGACTCTTTGGACATGACTAAAGTCATGGTGTGACACTGTATGATAAGCACTCAACCACAAGGTTGGCTTAAATGGCAAGGTGAGCAGTTCAAACTCACCAGCCGCTCCTCAGAAACGCTACATAGGGTCGCTATGGGTAGGAACCAACTCAGCAGCATCTAACAACAAAGCAATAATAGGACTCTTGGCTTGGCGCTATAGGATCAGCACTGGACTGTGAACCACAAGGTCAGCAGTTCAAACCCACCAGCTGCTCCTCGGAAACCCTAGGCAGAGTTACTGAGTTGGAACCAACTGGACAGCGCTTAATAACAAAACAATAATAGCCTCTACCCTGGTCTCACCTCACTCAAGCTTCACAATACAGATTTGTTGTTATTGGTTAGGGTCATCATTCGGTTCCGACTCATAGAAACCCTGCAGAGGGTTTCCAAGGAGTAGTTGGTGAGCTTGAATCACTGACCTTACTAGGCAAGCCAACCTTACAGTCAGGTGCATTAACCTACAGTGCCACAACCAGGACTAGACTATGCCCAAACACTCTATACAAAATGTACACCTAAACAGGCAATTTCCTCATTCAAAATTTCCCAATGACTCCTCTTGCCTCAGGGTAAGTAACCATAGCTCTGAGAATTAGAAATTAGGTCTTGGTAGGAGATTCACTTTTGTTTTTGTTATAAAAGTATAAAGATTTGGAGGTATGCCTCTCCTTCCTATTCTATCTCACCCCAAATCTAGTTTTAATGTCTCAAAACATGCTCTTACTTGGTAGCTAGGTATCAATATGGCCACTCTCCTTTCCCCTGCCCAAACACTCGAATGGTTAAAAGCTCAGTTGTCTTGATATGGTCTTATATTTAATACCATATAAAAATATTCTATTTTGTCTAAAACACATCCCTTGGATTTACTGTGATGTTTAGCAATATAGTCTGAGTTTTTCATTTTTAACCCCATTCCATATGCCTAAAAACTACACGTTATTGAGGCAATAAATGTCCCACACACTACCAATTTCCTGCAAAAACTAATTTGAAATCCTATCTGCCAAGTGGTTTTAGAGCTTTATCCTTTTTGAACAGAAAGGGATATTTTAGACACCTCTATTACAGGCAAATAACAGCTTACACTAATAGAGAAAAATATTATTTTGTCTGGACATCAGTTTTTCTGAGGTATGTGAAGGAAAAGTCATTTACCATAACATAAAAACTTTCTCTTAGATTTAATTACAGAAATAACATTTGACATTCAACATAAGCATCACCAATATTGGTATATTCACCCTGACATAATTGCTTCAGTTAATTTCATTGGTATCAAGTATCCATAAAATACAGCACTCTAGGATAAAGCACTGGACTGTAAGGTCACTCTGAACAACATCGTCAGTGGAAACCTTATACAGGGTGACTAGAGTCCGAAGGCAACAACAAAACAAGATTGGAGTCCTGCTGCGGCACTGCAGGATAATGCATTGGACCACAAAGTCAGTTGAACCGCAAGGTCAGCAGTTCAAATCCACAAACCGCTCCTAGGAAACCCTAGACATGGTTACTATGAGTTGGCACCAACTCAACGGCACTTAACAACAACATACAAAATTATATTGAAAATATGTTGACAAGAGATAAGATGGCACTATATTTACCCTTAAAAAAATTTGAACATCTAGTCTGCTTGGTAGCAGAGTCGTTACGAATTGAGTTGCTAACCTCAAAGTCAGCAGTTCGAAACTATCAACTTTCCACAGGAGAAACATGAGGCTTTCTGGTGCTGTAAAGATTTACAGACTCCAAAACCCTGTACAGGGTTGCTGCGTCAGAAGCAACTCCACATACATAATCAGCATAAGTGCTGATTACATTAATATCTTAATACAATTTTCTGGAAAAACTATATATATATATATAGTTGTCTTGATATGGTCTTATATTTAATACCATATAAAAATATGGTATATATAAAATATATATATATAATATAAATATATTATATATATAAATATATATATATATAATATATATATATATATATATATATATATATATATACACACACACAGACATACATAATATGTGGATTTCTGGTGTGGAACTGTAGAATAAGCACTTGACTGAAGTTGATTTGAACCGCGAAGTTGGGAGTTCAAACTCACCAGTCGCACCTGGGAAACCCCATACAGGGTCACTATGAGTCAGAACAGACTCAATGGCACTTTATATACATGATGTGGTCCAAACTCAGCAGCTCCTCCTCGGAAACCCTATAGAGGGTCGCTATAGTTCAGAACCTTCTCGACGGCCCTTGAATATAAAAAGCTTACCTAAACAATAAGCTCTTAGTATTTACCAGTATTCTCTATTCCGTCAATAAAACCTACAGTTCAGCGAATACCCACAGTAGTTCCTTATTTTATGTGCCCAAGTGCTCTGTTCCTACCAGCTGGATTCCTAACAGTCAGTTGTGTTTAGCTCCAAACCCACTTTACCAGTCATCCTTATTGTTTCCAAGTTGAAATTCTGTTAAACAGCACGCTAACAAATGGCATGAGTTAAAAAGAGAGTTGTTCTATGAAAACTGACCTGAATGCTTTGGAAAGACAAAAAAGGCAGGCTGCTTAAAAAAAAAAACCAACATTCCTACATTTGAACTAGATAATACTGTTGGAGATAACTATAAAACACTTAGGAAATTGCAGAGATCTTTATAGAAACACTTGTGAAACAATTAAGGCTACTGTTACACTTTCAAAAATGGAAATCACAAATTATATATTACTGAGATGGTTTCTGAAAGACTATTTTTTAAAAACCCCAAAAACTAGCATATTCAAAATAGAAAGATATATGGTAGTCTTACAACCGTACAGACTAACAAATGCATGAAAATACATTTAAACGTCTAGATCCAAATGAAAAGTTTTAGAACCGCCATACTGTGATTCCTCAATTGACTTTTCTGATCCTCCAGTTATAACTGCATTGACAGGAGAACTTCTACAGTGTTAAGAATTAACCACATATTCAAAGTTCTACACTCAGGAAGACAGATTTACAAGTTCATGCACACCATGTTTTTATTCTTCAATACTGAATCTTTAGAATAAAAAGAAAATGTAATAAACATTGATAAATTTCTCTATAAGCTAAAACTCACATTTTTCCTCTTTCTTTGCCATGAACAATTTCTGAAAACCAGTTTTTCACCAGTTTTAAAGCTACAGGTTGAACCAGAATCTGCATACATTATATTTGCATTTCCAAAAGATGATTAACAGGTCAAGCATCCAAAGAAACAAGGCATTGGAAATATTTCACATTAAAAAATAAGTTTGAAAGTAATGGTTCATGACTCATCTTTTTAAAGTGTTGAAACACAATATGGATCTTTTATGAGGAAACGGTGCAAAAGAAAAAAACAAAACAAAAAACCACCATTATAACCTTCTACTACCTTCTTTTACAAATATTATTTATTTTCCCCATAAACTATGTCATGGGATTGCCCTCTTAAGAAAAAGAGCTACACACTTGATGGATTTTTATATGCATACCATTATTTTGCAAAAGTAAAAATGTATTTTATAAAAAATGATATGGAAACATGCAGACAAAATCATTTAACAGCCCAGTTATTAAAAAAACAAACAAACAACTAAGCAGTTGATATGTACATAGGGGGTACCACCACTAATGAGGTATCCACTTCATGGAATGGTCAACCATTCAAGATCAAAGAGGCTGCATTTACCTAAGAACAAAATGCAGAAGTGCTGGAAGACATTTGGAATGGAAACAAGAATCAGAGGGAAGCAGTGGGGTAACTGGTGTAAAGTCACATGGAGGGGATTGCAGTCACTGAAACGAAGGACTATGTATGGTTTGTTGAATGTACAACTGATGGATTTGCTCTGCAAACTTTTAATTAATTCACAATAAAAAGTTTTAAAAGTTAAAAACAAAAACGTATACCTATTGTTGTTAAGTACCAACAACACTGTACAGGATTTCTGAGAAGCAGCTGGAGTTTCTGTCACTGACATTGCGATGAGCAAGCAGTCCAATGCTTATCCTACAGTGTCAAATCAGGACCCCTTATATCTTTTGTAATTGTTGTTGCTGCTGTTAAGTACTGTCGTCAGTTCTAACTCATAACCACTGTATATAGGGTTTCCAAGGCTGTAAATCTTTGAGGAGCAGAAAGCCTTATCAATCTCTCAAGGAGCAGTTGATGGGCTTGAACTGCCAACCTTGAGGTTCACAGTCCAATGCTTAACCTCTAGACACACTACATTGCTGTATATCGTTTATCTATCATGTTGCTGCTAAGTGCAATACAGTCAGTTCTGACTCATAGCGAGCCAGTATATTGCTTCCAAGGAGCGGCTGGTGAGTTTGAACTGCCAACCTGTGGTTCAAGCCAACCTTGCACCAGGAATCCATACCTATTGCTTGTTGTTAAGTACTGTCAAGTTGGTTCATAGGGATCCTATAGGGGAAATGAAAACAACTTCTCACCTATAACTCATTATTGTTAGTGCGGTCAAGTTGGTTCCAACCCATAGGGACCCTTGTATAGTGTTTCCAAGGAGCGGCTGGTGAGCTTGAACCACCGACCTTGCAGTTCAAGTGGACATTGCCATCCAGCACATTAACCCAGAGCACCACACCAAGACTCCATAACTCACTGAGAGTTCTCCAAATTGAGGTATTTTGGTTACTTTCCCATAAAGCGTGGATTTTAGACTTAGGGTCCATAGATTCTTCAGAGGGTTTAAATGGGAAACTTGGATTTAAATAGGAAAAAAACTACATGTTTATTTTAAACTAACCTCTAAATAAAAATTAGCTACTTCTTTGAGTTTCGAATTTAGCAACAGACCACAATAGTACATGAGCATTGCCTCAGACTTTGTCATCAATAGAAATCTAGGTATTTTCACATCACATTGCAGGCATCATAGCCATCTTAAAATACCATTTGTATACATCACAAATCAGAAATTCTGGTGGTTATTAGACCCATCATTAGAATTCAAACTTTTTAATGCATTAAATTCTTAATACTGTATCACAAATTTGTCTTTTTCTTGATGACTGTAGCTCAACACAGTCAGCTCCTTTTGCAATTTTATGTATGTTTTTAATCATTCTGAAAACATTTTTCTGATAAAGGGCCTACAGGTTTTACCAGACAAAGGGATCCGCGACACAGAAAAAGTTGAGAAATCTTATCACAAGAAATACATTCTTAAAATAAACTGTTCTCAACTGAACCTTGAAAATCTAAAAAAAAAACAAAAACATTCTATCTAGCCTTGAATTTGGTCATGAAGAAAACACTTTTCATCTATCCTGGATGTGATCAGATGAAAACATTATGAGCAGTGCAGTTAGTATTATGCATTAACAGGTCCCCCACATACCCCCAGGTTTAGCAGTCAGTTCAGAAGCAATAAAACAGAGATATACTGAAAATACACCTTCCCTGCCCTTCTTTCAAAGTCAAAGCACTGACAACGTAATAAAGAACATAAAATATAGTCTTTTTTTAAAAAAACCTATAAAATTTTTTCCCTCATTAGTAAAGAGGAATAAAAAAGGAACTGGGATAGGAAGAGGAAGGTAAAGACAAAAGAGCAAATTGATGACAAAGCTTCTCCTTTCTTCCCAGGCCTGTTCTTTATAAAGTCTTTTGAGAACACAGCATAAAAATTATAAATATATTCAAGACATGAGGAGGAAGAATGCAAAGAAAAAAAATGAAAGTGGAAAAAAAAAAGAGAGAAGGTAGACTAGTAGCCATGTTGTAACATCAAATCTTAACAGTGGTTAACATTTATCAGCACTTCAACTGATAAGGTTAATAATTAATATTCATCATGATATAAGTAAAGCTTTATGTTGTTATGTGTCGCGGAGTCGATTCCGACTCATAGTGAGTCTGTACAGGGTTTCCGAGGCTGTAAATCTTTACAGGAACAGGACGCCTCATCTTTCCCCCAGAGCAGCTGGTAGTTTCGAACCACTGACCTTAAAGTTCACAGCCCGATTTGTAACCACTATGCTACCAGAGCTCTATAGTTGGTTTAAATGAAGTCTTACCTCTTTGAACAACTAAGCACAAATGTTTAGCAATACACAATATTCTTCAAATGAAAAAAAAAAACAATTTTCTGTGCTTTTAGTGAAACAAAAAGTGAAGGCTTTCTAAAATAGCAATATGCTAAAAGAAAAATTATTTTTTAAATGTTAAACTTCCTTTCTCCCCTTCCATTCTACCAGTAAAGTTAAGCAGAATAGATATCAGCTAGCTGAAATGACCAAAGTTGACTTTTAAGCAGCCTATCACTTTGTTTGTTGTTAAGTGCCGTCGAGTCGGTTCTGACCCATAGCGACCCTGTACAGGGTTTCCAAGGGTGTAAATCCTTACGGGAGTAGAAAGCCTCATCTTTCTCCCGCGGAGCGGCTGGTAGTTTCGAACAGCTGACCTTAAGGTTCGCAGCTCGATTCGTAACCACTACGCTACCAGAGCTCCTTTAATAACTTTAGCAGTTATTAAACAAATAGGGACATACAGGGGAGCTTCAAAAAATGTGTGTAAATAATCCATTATCATTTAATTCCAGTTTTCCACAAACTTTTTGAAACCCTCTCAGATAAAGAATGTAGTATAAAAGGCTGCAAACAATCTTTTTGGGAAACAGAAAAAAAAAAAACAAAAACCATGAGGTACAAGTTGTTTCTTTGGTTCTAGGATGAAGCAAGACTTTAGTGAGCTCTTGGGGAAAGTAGGATATCTTCATAAGTCAACTATAATTTAAGCAGCGAGAGCGAGTAAGATCTAAAAGACAAAGGAAGAATATGAAGCTGGTCATTTCCTGAAGCTGACAGGAATGAGCCTTTGGTTATTAAGCATTTTAAGTAAAGGAGTTAAGGGAAAACAAGAGAAATAGCAAAAGCAATTAAGTTAGACAATTTTTCAGCGTTTAGCCAATCTCCATGTTTTGGTAAAAGTACCAAACTATCCAGGAACGATCCTTGTATATATTTCAAACATTTGTAAAGTTTTAACTCAAACATAAATGATACATAAAATTAGATGAACATGTGATATATTATTCCAGGTCACTCCAAGTCTATTGAGTTAGGTTCGTTATTTTTTAAAACTTTACTAAGAATCACTTAATGACTACCTGTACATTCACCTTCAGTTCTTTTCCTACCTGCCTGTTTTTGACTATTTCACAATGAACAGCAGAATCAGCTATTAAAGAGGAAATGAAAAATGAAATTCAAATAATCATGGCCCATCTCCACCCATTAAATCCCTGTTGCCCCCAATTGATGAAATGAAGAAGCAAATTTTAAATCATTTGGGGAATTTTACTTGCTTGACTAAAGGAATCATTGTAGGGTTTTTCTTTATAGTTGCATGCTTCATCATTGTTCTTTAAATATATTTCAAAACCCTTATCTATACATTACACACAATTGTACTTGTTTACTGATTAGTAAATTTGAAAAAGAATGACAGACACTAGAAATAATTAAAGTTCAGAAGATCAAATTTCAGCATTTATACTTACCTAGATTGGTTCTGTCTTGTGTATTTGAACAAAACTGGTATTTTGGTATTTAAGTGTAGAAACATACATTAAATTTAACTTTCATCCTGGTAAGGAGCTGTTCAAACCTACCAGCTGCTTCTCTGAAACCCGGTATAGCATGGCTGAGTCAGAACAGGCTCAATGGCAATTAACAATAATTTTTGTTTGAATGATTCTTTACACCCATATATACACATATTTGTTTTCTGTATTTTAAGAAAATTTTGTCTTCTAATAGTTTAAGAAGTAAAAGCATTCTAACTGTCCACATACAGTAAGAAGGGTCCTTATGTGTAATGCAGTTGTCCCAATTCCAGAGCCGAACTTTTCACCATAATCAATGCTAGGATGTAAGTTCCAGTTAAACACATTTCTAATCAAAAAAGACTTGTTTTTGTGCTATCAACAAAAACTACTGAAACTCTTTTAAGTTTATGAATGAAAGTGGTTAACATTTCTGTTAAGGTAACTCTTAAGTACATTGTAATTTAAAGAAAGAAAGAAAAAAAAGCTTCCTAGAATAACTTAAGATGTTTATTTTCACATGTAATTATCTTGTTTAGAAAAGCATGCACTGAAAGGCTCCCATTTGGAGAGAACTGTTGGTGTTGTCCAATCTCAGACTCAGGGTGATAGTGTTATATAGGAGAGCTGCTCCCATAGCATTTGCTTGGCTGTAATTGTCATAGACTCAGTTTGCCAGACCTTTATTCTTCAGGGCCACTGGGTAGGTTCAAACCACCAACCTTTGAGTTAGCAACAGTGTTAGCTTGTGCCACCTGGGATCCTTCAAAAGGGCCTGATAGGAGTATGCGAGAAAGAGCTGCTAGTAACATTTTCATAATAATCCTTCACCAATGAAGAGTTGAAGTCTTCAAGCAAAAATCCCATACCATAGCTTCCTACTCTATCCTTTTTATCTATTTATAAAATTTGTTCCACATACATATTGCCAGTAATTTCTTCCAACAGTCATGAGACACAAAAATAGACCTCCTTTTCAGTTTGTAAACTTCACTGTAACTGAACTACAGCACTAAGCTTTACAGTATCGCATCACAAGCGACGTCAAGACAAACCCCCACTAATGTTATCCTAAAGTTTTCTTCTTCATTCTAAAACTCTTCTGGATATTCCAGAGCATCCAAAAAAGAAAACCTGTGGGTATTTACTTTAAGCACTGCCCACTCTCAAGGTGTTTTGTATAATAAAAGGTATTTTAAATGGCTTTTCTGTTCTTTAAATTAGTAACTTAATGATGAAAAATGTTTACTTATACCTACACGTAAAAGATGAGCTACATTTTTCCTGAATTCTGTATTTTTTAATTCCTGTCTTAATAATAAAACTACATTCAATGTATGCTAACTCTTTTCAAAGTTAACTTCTATACATGGAATTCATCAGTTTAATAATATAGAAACATTAGAAATCAAAAACATTTCAGGCTTATTTCCTTAGTTACCAATGTTGACAGCATATCAAAATACCAATGGTTCAGCTGTTAAGTGTCTGCATTGTTCAGTCTTATTTAAAGACATCTATTTAAATGGAGCAGGATACTTGAGAGCTTTCCAATAGATTACTCACTTCAATAATAATAAGTCTTGCTCAATTTTCTGACCCAATATACTTGTAGAGAATATAAACTGGGGGGGGGGAGCAGTCAAGATCAGAAAAAGATCTATACTGGTAAGGAGTTGGTCCTTTAGGTACGCTAATAATCTAAAACTCCCAATGATCATAATAACCAAGATTTCACATTTTAATTATATCATGATCCACCTAGTGAGTAATTACAGTATGCTCCAATACCTAAAGAGTCTGTTGTTGTGTTAAGTGCCATTGAGTCAATCCCGACCCATAGAGACCCTGTTAGGATTTCCAAGGAGCAGCTGTTAAGCTTGAACCACTGACCTTGCAGTTCAAACGACTTTGCAGTCTGAAGCATTAGCCCACAGCGGTTCAAGTCTTTAGTAGAAGAAAATTTCAATTACTTTTAGGGACAGTGCAAAATCAAAAAAGACTAAAAAGCTCCTGTGTTTACACATTAAAGAAAAATTTATTCATACACTCTTACAAAAATATGTACACAAAACATCAGTGTAATTACAAGTTCGTACTCACCAAAATGATTCTATGCCAACCACCACAAAATGGAGAAAGCACGTACTAACACTGATCTGCTTACAGACTCACCAGAGATGTATGTGTAATTATCAACACTTAATATGACAATACTTTAAGTGTTTACTCATCCAGGATCAAAACCTTTAAATGTGTTTTTAAAGTTGTGTTTGGATCATTAAGTACTTCCTTAAACTTCAGTTTTTTATTAGCATTTAGCACTTATTGGTCAAAACGTATTTTTGCAATTTGCTTTCCTTTGGAAAAAAAAATTTTTTTATGTCACTTGAAGTTCAAAGGTACACAGATTATGGCTTAAGAGGAAAAAGTTTGTCATCCAGAAAGAAGCTTAAGACTAGGAGAAAAACCCAAGAGATAACAAAAAAAAATAACTGTAAAAAACGAAGATCTTAGTACCTAGTTATTCACTCTACTTAGCAATACCCTACTTAACAGTACAAAACATTAGCAAATGCATTAGTTTCACTATACAAAATCATAATTCAAAAAACAAGTGTATCATTAAGCATCTGGATTTTAGCTTTGAACTATATGAAAATTTCGGGGTTTCTTGATAGCTTAGCTTTTCAATGCTGCAAGATAAAGAACATGAATTATTAATGCAATCTGAAATTTTTCTTACTGTATCTAGATTTGCATTCATGGGAAGGTGGTTACACTCTATCAGTCTAACAAATTAAGCATAAAAGGAACAAACTATAAAAGTCATGTAGATAAGCTCAGTTCAAAACCTAACTGGCGCTTTCACTT
Source organism: Chrysochloris asiatica (assembly GCF_000296735.1). Classification (NCBI taxonomy): domain Eukaryota; kingdom Metazoa; phylum Chordata; class Mammalia; order Afrosoricida; family Chrysochloridae; genus Chrysochloris; species Chrysochloris asiatica. Next base: position 4,159,614 of record NW_006408682.1, read on the forward strand.
TTATTCTGACTTCCAAGTTGGTCATATTAAGTTAAAATTTATCTGAATTCCAAGCGATGGCTCATTTTGTTTAGCACAATTCTGAAAATTTCCTGGTTCTTAGGGACCTGGTGTTCACATAATCAAAGGATCAAGAACGAGGTTTAATTCTTTACAAAGCAGGCTGTGGGGGTGGGGGGGGGAACCTTGTTGCTGCTGCTGTTACTGTTATGTGTGGTGGAGTCGGTTCCGACTCACAGCGACCCTGTACAGGGTTTTTTCCTAAAGTGTATCTTTAGGGGAGCAGAGAGCCTCATCTTTCTCCGGCGGAACAGCTGGTAGTTTTGAACTACTGACCCTGAGGATGGCAGCCGGATTCCTCCTACCACTGGGCTACCAGAGGTGGTTACGTGTTGTGATATCGATTCCGACTCACAGCGACACCGTACAGGGTTTCTAAGGCTGCAAATCTTTACAAGAGCAGAAAGCCTCATCTTTCTCCCGCGGAACAGCTGGTAGTTTCGAACTGCCGACCTTCAGGTTAGCAGCCCGATTCGTAACCACTACACTACCAGAGCTCCTTGTTAGGTGACACTAAAAAGGCAAAACTCAGAACCAAAGAAAAAAACAACTGCGATTTCATCTCAGATTTGTTCCTTCTTCACAGGCCATTATAAAAGCATTTCTTCAGATCTTCAGATCTATCGTATCTAGGGACTAAAATCAATCAGCAATGTTCCTCACATCCATGTTTCAGAGAAGAAATGCGTTAATTTATGTTTAAACTGGGTCAACGGTGCTATTGATCGTCGACTGTGGTAAAGAAAACCCAACGTACTTTTTCTTGTTTCTTTTTTAAAGAGCGAAGCCCACATTCATCAGAGCGGTCAGGCTTTTTCCGAAAGATTTTTCAAATGTTAACCAATTCCAAAGAAGAGGCTTTTAAATTGGTTTTCTCACTCACGCTTAAGAGAGTTATCTGATTAAATGTAAGGCAAACAGCGAGCCAACTGGTCAAGTTTAAGCGGACGTAAGCGATAAGGTCTGGCGCGCTGCACATTTCCGTGAGAGGCCAAGGGGAAACGGGCACAGTCGGCCTTGGGGAGGGTGAGGAGCTCCGCTTCCTGGGCCGGGGACGCCGGGGTCGGAGCGGGGAGCCCCGGAGGCCGCCGGCGACTAGCTGGGGACGAGCCACGTCCGGAGGCCGCGGTGCTCTTGCCGATCAGGTCTTCCAGGCCCGGAAACCGCGGTCGGCGCGCCGCCACAGAGCCAGCCTGCGGCCCCAGAGGCCGATATTGGGTCCGCTCCGGGCTGGACCCATCGGCCGCAACCGGTTTCCTCCGCGCTGGGCCGGCCTGAAAATCCCAGCGCCCGGTGCCGCCGAGATCTCCCGCCTTTCCCGCCCGCGGAAGCCCCAACCCTTTCTGCCAGCAGGCTCCGCTCCGCCTCCTTCCTCCGCCTCCTTCTTGTGAGTCGCCGGCTCCTAGGTCTCTAGGTCCGGGGGGCAGACGCGCAACTTACCCGCCGCGATGAGATTTACGTAGCGGACCTCGTCACTGATTACGGACGGGAGGAGGTGGAGACGCCGAGCCGGACCCGCCGCTCAAGAGCGGCGCCACCGCCCAGCAACCCGGCGCCGGCGCCGGCGGCGGCCCCACGTAGTTCCCACGTCAGCTCTGATGCGGCAGCCACGACCTCTTCGCCGAGTCGGGACGAAATGTAGCGCAGAAGCCGACGGAACAGCGTCCTCGCGCCCTGCCTAACCCCTCCCCCACTCCGCTACTCCCTCCCCGGGGAACGCCCGCCCGAAAAATCCAAGCTCTAACCCCGCCCCCTGCCGGGCGCCCGCGGGAGTGCGGCGCTGACAATCCAACAATTAAATGGAACGGGTGTGCGG
>NW_006408682.1:4161589-4176673 GCF_000296735.1 Chrysochloris asiatica
GGGGCTGGGAGGGAAGGAACTAGCCAGGGGGCGGGCCCTGAGGAGGCGGAACTAGAGACCGGATACTTCCCCCACCCTCGTGTGCTCCCGCAATGTCAATTAATTGCAAATGCGCCTAACGGTCTTCGTCTGGGGCTCGAGGTCGTAACTTCTCCTGGTCGTCCGCTATGGTTTCTCCAGTCCCAAGCCAAGGTCCTCGAGCGTCACGGTCCTGCCTTGGACCGGAGACACAGTTTACGGATTACCGGGGCCTGACCCAAATGGGCTTAAAATAGCGGAACGCACCTCCACTGTTCTTGCCCCCCATTGAGAAACGCCTTCAGGTCTGCGTGGTCCCCTGCTGAATGCGGACCTCTCCGGGACCTGACTGGACGCTCTTGTTCCTAGCCTACTGATGCCTTCCCGGTAACCTTGGCACAAATTGATTTTCTTAGGAGAGAGGTTTTTAAGTAACTAGCAAAAACCATTGCCTAAACTGAAAAGTTGAGTTTTCATCCAACTGAAAATGAATGGGCTTTCTACTTAAGATCTGTAAAAGGAACTTTTGAACTATAACGCAGTCTACCTATTAAGTTGTAAACTGTTGTTAGGTGCTGTCGAATCAGTACCGACCCATACTGACCTTATGTACAGCAGAACCAAACACTGCCCTCCTTAACCTGGGCCAACCTCACAGTTCCTTCAACGCTTGAGCACATTGCTGCTGCCACAGTTTTAAACTAGACACTCTTATAGGTACAAGGGTAGATCAAAAAGTATTGCTGCAAAATCATACAACCTTTATTAAACAGAAATAACAATGTAAAGCTATTGTTTCTCGGTATAGTCTCCATCTAGGTCTAAACACTTCTGAAGGTGGTATTTCTCTAATCCGACCTTGAATTCTGCATGCTTGGCATTTATATCACATTAAAATGACAGTGTTGGCATCCTTCGAGGAATCAAACTGTGTTCCTTTTCAATGTTCTTTGAGTTTGAGGAAGAAAAAGAAGGGGCAAGATGAGAGCTTTAAGGTGTATGGGATAAGGTTTGCCAAGTACTCATAGAACAGCACATGCTATCCTTTGAAGAATGACTAAGGGCGTTACAGTAATGGAAAAAAAATTCCTCACTGCAACTTCCCTGGCCTTTCTTCTTACCAATGTTTTGTTTTGTTTTGTTTTTAATATTCTTGGAATTTCCTGAATTAAGCCCCTGTTACAGTCCTGAGTCCTTTAAGAAAAACTGTAAATATTAACCTTGAAGATCCCAAAAAACTGTGATAACCTTCTGAACTGACCTCTCTGCCTTGAATTTAACTGTTTCAGTAGATCCCCTTGGAAGCCACAGATTTGATTGGACGTTGCTCTCTGAATTGTATTGTTCAGTCCAAGGCTTTTTCCATAAAATAAACTTCATCAGCTTCGATCTTGCTTACAATACCAGGTGAAAAGATTGAGCTAGGTGATCTTTACTCTTGGCACCTATAGAGTCAAAAGCTTGCTAAGCCTAAAATATTGGCTTAAAATCGAAAATGCGGAATCCCATGAGATCCCACCAATTTATGGACTTTGTGGTCATTTTTTGTTAACGTTGACAATCTTCCTTCTCTAGGCTTATCTTTGAGGTCTTCCTGATCTTCCTTAAAATGCTTGATCCATCTAAAAAAGTGTTGCTTTATTTGGGGGCAGCATTACTGTAAACTTGTTGCAAAGCTTCAATGATTTGGGAAGGTGTTGAGTTTTATAAAGAAAAATTTTTTATTAGTTCTGACTTCAAAGTTGTTTTTTTTCCATAGCACAAAAAGCCCCCACTACCCTCACCCCTGTGCCTTTTTAAGGCATCCTAATCCCTGGAGTCCTGGTGTGGTGCTGTGGGTTAATGCACTGGACTGCAAGGTTGGTGGTTCAAGCTCACCAGCCGCTCCTCAGCAACCCTCGCAAACTCCAGGCTTACTATGGGTGAGAACTGACTTGATGGCACTTAACAACAACAATGAAACTAAGACAGATGGAGGAGGAGTCTTGAAAATGGAAAAATGGAATTAAAAGATCATGGAATTTTCCATGAACCTATTATTGAGACAACTTGTCTGTAGCGACCCACTGATCACAGAGACATGTTTAAACATGTTTTATTTGGAGTACGCTTGTGCATGTATGAACTGGAACACTAGAAGCAATACTTTTTAACTTAATCATATTTAAAACATATTGAGTTAACTCAGTGTCCATGTAAGCCCTCAAAAGGGCATGACTTTTAACCTAAAAATAAGCCTCCTTATATTCAGAAAAAATAAAATTCTTAACAGTGATGTCAAGGTCAATCTATGATTTTCAGAATGTATCATGCTGGGAACCATTATCAAGGACAACTTAGTAGGTCTGCGACTTTAAAGTTGATGAGAAAACAAAGTAGTGCAGGTAAATCCTTTTTTTTTTTTTTAAGAATCTTTGTGAAGTTTTAGGATCCCTGTAGAATGAGAGAATATCTTCAACTATTTCCAGTTGTAATGCAAACATTGTTGTTGTTGTTAAGTGCCATCAAGTCGGGTCCGACCCATGGAGGTAAGATAATGATAACCTGATAAATTCACTTCCATTTTGGCATTGGTATTCTGAAGTTTCTCGTTCCATTGTTCTACAAAATGATGCCTGTCTCCACCTTTTAAAAATTAATTTCTACACTGAACTGTGCTGGTAGAAATTGCTGAATTGGTTATGTTTGAGGATATTCTTTTTTTTTTCTTTCCATGTTTTATTGTGAATTATATGATATTTTACATGGGAGAACTTTAATTTTACATTCATTCCACCATACATCGTTTCATTGCCATGGTTCCAATCCCCTCCATGCATCATCAATCGACCAAAGGGTGTAGGGTATACCCTATAAACCCGCCCCCTACACTCCCCTCCCCACCCATCCCCCCAATTCTTCAGCACACAGTCCCTCTCCCTCTCTGGATCCAAATTCCCTAGCTGCTTCATCACTCCACGTCATCGTCTCTGCCTCCATCTGGGCCTCGCTGCTTCTCTGGGTAGGGTCCCGCTCTTCCCCAATGATGATCCCAGAGACCTCCGCTCCTAGACTACAGAGTTAATCACTCCCTTCCTTGCTACAAAACGTCTACGTTTACATTTCCAACCCTCACAATCAGTTCTGATAACAATCGTTCACTATTGTATTACAAGTGACCCTTCTGCATTTCATTTCATCCGCTCCGCCTAGACAGATTGGATAGTCTCACTGGAGATTCTGCCTTCCTCCATGCCCCCTAGCTCTAGGTTCCCTCTTGAAAGCTTGTAAGCCAGTCACTTCTTGCTTTTGGAGTCCCGTTCCCCACCCCCCCCCAATTTGGGTATCCAGTGTCCAAGTTGCCCATCTCTGTCTACTCTATGTGTGGAGGGGGTGGGAATGTTTCTTGCTGTAAGGATTTGTTCCCTCTTTTGGGTTACTGCATCCATAGGTGTAGGTCAAGTTCATCAAATTGTATCAAGTCACTCTTTTTTTTTTCTCTTCTTTCTTCTGGTTGAGTTCTGATCATTCATTCATCGGGGCCAGGTCACGTGGGTACCATCTGCAGGTGTGGGTGTTCTTGTGCGTATGCCCTCTCTTCCTATCAGCTGGTAACTTCACTCTCCACTCTGGGCCTCTGTGGCCACACCGCTGACTCTGGGCTCAAGAGTCCCCAGGTCTCCCCACACTGCTGGCCAACTATGTCCCTATCCGGGTCCACAGAAGCCCACGGAACATTGTAGGGCTTAGCTTGCCGCTTTATTGATGCTTTTACCCCACTTCTCCCTATCGGCGATGCGTGTGATCACCAATCAGAGCGTGTATTTCTGTTGAGTCTTAGCCTTGGAAGGGGGTTTTCATTAAGGGGACCCGACCACTTGTCTTGATGTTTCCTGGGCAAGCAATTTGTTTGTTCTTATAGTAACAGTCCATCTGCCTCTATTGTTTTGTATTTTTCCTGTAGGTCTTTCTTTCAAGAAGTATCTTCTGTTCTTCTAGCTGCTCCAGGCTGGTTTGCTCATCCTTTTAAGTGGGAGTTTCCCATCTCTGGAGATCTGGATGTGGTTCAGGCTTCTACCTATAGTCTTATGTATTGCAGAGGCTTGAGGATATTCTTAATAACAAGAAAAATGAATTAAAATGTTTTATTTCTTAACAAAGAACATTAACAAAATAACAAAAAGTTAACCAAACCCTGTCTCTGTGTGTATTTAGGAAGGCTGGCACAGAAAACTTTTCCATAAACATCATTGCAGCTCATTTTAGGTCAGGGACAAGTAAAAAAAAGGGAGGGGGGAGTTACTTTTAGAAGGAAAGAGAAAGGACTAGATTATTTGCCGGGGTCTGGCCTCGGCAAGGGGGTGAGTACCCGAAGATGGGGTGTCCAGCTATGATGGCGCGCGAGAGAGAAAAAACAGACACACAGAAGGCAGAGAAAACAGATACAAAGAAGACAGACACACAGGCTTGATGCAAGCTGCCAGACAGACTGCTCGGTGGCAGACATTGCACCCAAAACTAACTCTAGATAACTCTAGGTGGGATGTCTGGAGGAGTGAGAGAGAAAGAAACACTCGGAGACCAGAGTGGATACAAGCTGACAGGCAGATAGTCCTGCTGCCAAGAATGCACCCAGAACTATCTCTACCCCAGTCTTTTATTAACTTTTTTAAGGAAGAGATCTTTACAGAAGAAGAATGGGATTATTCAGATAAGACAATGCTTAATGATTCACAGAGACAATCTTTAAGATAAATTAAGCCAGTAAACCTTACTTAAACCAATATTCCTTTCTTCCTTACTGGGTTTAACCTTCACTTGGATCAAACTGATTGAACCCAGGGTGGTCCGAGGGAGCTGCCCCTATTATCCTTAATCCCGTATTCCCAGAATTTACCACTCCACCCCAAGTGAATATACCCCAGGCAGTTCCTCTCCAGAGCCTCCCTGCTTAATCCCAGTAAACCTGTCCTTGTTCGTCCTCTGAGGAAGTTTTACTGCCTTGTTTCTAGGGGGAAATCTTGAGCTTAGAAATTTAGGGGAATATTGCATTTCTCTGTGGACATCCAGGGCTCATGTATGAAATTATTAACAAGCACAACTAAACAATCAGGTGAGGGACAGTTTGCTAAGTCTGCTAGGTGGCCAGAGTCTGGTCCTCAGAGCCTGAGGCCTGTACGGTCCGCCACACTCAGGCCCACGTGGCCCCGAACTCCTGACCGGGTCAGCGTGGTCTACAATTATTAAACCCTGAAAAATCATACCACTAATTATGGTAAAAATTGACTAAGTCTTACTTGGAAGAAAGATGAGGCTGTATGGTCCTATAAAGATTTACAGTCTCTAAAACCCTATATAGAGTTGATATGAGTGGGAATCAACTTGATGACAGTGGACTTGGTTTTGGTTTTAATGACTAATGAGTTGGACTATTTTTCTTGAGCTTGTTGGGCCATTTGTATATCTTCTTTAGCAAAATGTTTATTGAAGTCCTTTACCCATGGTTGATTATGTTGTTCGTCTATTTTGTCATTAACTTGTAGGAGTTCTTTATATGTTCTGCATATTAAACTCTTATCAGACCAAATAAAAATAACCAAATATTAGCTGAATAGACGTCTGTGGTTGTTGTTGAGTGTCGTTGAGTCATTTCTGACTCACAGCAACTGTATATCGGGTGTCCAAGGAGCAGCTGGTAAGTTTAAACTACCAACCTTGTGGTTCACAGTTCAGTGCTGATCCTACAGCACCACATCTGTAAGTAATTAAAAAGTAAATTGTGTGCTTGCTTCAGCATCACATATACTAAAATTTGGAACGATACAGAGAAGATTAGCACGACCCCTGTGCAAGGTTGACACACAAATTCGTGATGCTTTCCATATTTTTAATCATTGTAATGAAACTAGGTGTATGATTTGTTGAATGTAAAACTGATGATCGGCCCTGTAAACTTTCACTCAATTCACAATGAAAACATTAAAACAAACACCAACAACAAAAAAAGTAAATTGTGAATGCTTATTCCCAAACCATTGTTCTACATCTAACTGTTCCTAATTTTTTTTTAACAAATGGTATGTTCTTTATGTAGCTAGAATCAGTTGGATAGCACAGTTAAAATGCAGTGCAAAATTGACTGTCCTAAGGTGTAAATGTCCTACTGAAACCTTTTTAAGAGCAAGCGAAGAACAGCACAGAAGACAGTTCACAACTACAGAAGGGACCTGCATGGGGAGGACAAGAGGTAACAGAAAAGGCACGTGTAGATTGCTATTTTTGGTATAGCAAATGGTCATAAGAGTAGTGATATATTATAACACAGAATTAATATATTACAGCTCTGTGGGTCCAAAGTCCAATACCAAATTGAAATTAAGATAGCAGCAAAACTATTCCGTTCAGGAAACTCTAGGAAAAAATCTGTTGCCTTGTCTTTTCCAGTCCCAAGAGGCTACCCACATTGCTTGACTTATGGCCCTCTTTTTTTTCTTAAGCTTTCATTGTGAATTGAGTGATAGTTAACATGGTAGAATACCAGTCTTACACTCATCCCATTATACCTTCATCTCATTGCAGTAATTACAATCCACTCCATGAATCATCATTCAACAGTACTTGCTTCCATTCCATCTGTTTTTTGTTTTTTTATGTACACCGAAGCATTCAGGAATATAGAACCATTCAAACAACTGAACGGCATACCCTGCAAGCCTGCCCCCTGGACTCCAGCACACAGCCCCTCTCCCTCCCCGAGTCTAGAGTGTCCATCCATTTCATCTCTCCATGTCATCATCTCTGTTGTGAACCTCTTTTAAAGCCAAAAGCAACTAGTAGTGTTGCTGTCTTCTTGGTTTTCTGTCCTCTTCCATCTGTAAGGACCTTGATAGTTACATTGAGTGCTCCCTATTATTCTGGCTTATTGGGGATGAGAATAATAGCCCCAATAAGCCAGAATAATAGCCTCATGGGTGATCCTGCTTACAAAAAAAACACCACCAAGCATCTCTTCCACAACATTGTCTACTCTGCTGGGTTTGATAATCATTGCAATTACCACACAGAACTCAGGAACAATGCAGTTACGGAGTTTATTAGGAAGTTAACAGGTTACAATTCAGGGTCAGAAATGTTCAGGGCACAGTTATTTCCATCAGAACAGCCTCTCCTCTGCTCTAGCTCTGTGGGTCAGCAAACTTGGTTCTTCTAATTAAGTGCCTGGCAGGACCCCACTATGCAAACAAACCTCCTGCCTAAAGCTACTCAGCGTTACCTGCTGGGAAGCCCACTGCTGTCTTGTGATCTGGTTCTTGGTTCTGCTGATGCTGCTCCTCTGCCTCTCCATCAGTGTCACAGCTACTGTCCCTGAGGTAAGGAGGTTCTATGCACAGGGATCAAGGGGTCAAAAGGACGTATTCCACTCCTGACTTTCTGATGGTAGTGGCATTGTTCTTCCTGCTTCTGAGACAGCTCATTATATGCATACTAGAGTTTCAAATTTTTCAGTTACAATGAACTCTGTTACCATACACAACTGAATCATGTCATCCTCTTAGTTTCTTTTCCCTCCTTCTTTAACCCAGACACAACAGGAAAAGTCATTTGGTGGGAGTTAGTCTGGAAGAAAAATGTTTAATTATCCACTACATCACACTGCCAGTAAATTGATTAAGGCAAAATTAATTCCTTCTGAAATCTTATTTTTTGTTCGCTGCATTATTTAGCATATTCAAAGGTCCCAAGTAGGATGTGGACATCTTTGGGGGACTTTTATTCCAAGGCTGCTAACTGCAAGGTCAGCAGTTCAAATGTACCAGTCACTCCATGGGAGAAAGATGAGTCTGTCTGCACCTGTAAAAATCTACAGCCTTGGAAACCCTATACAGGGTCACTATGAGTCAGAACTGACTCCACAGCACATCACCACCACCACCCACAATAAAGAATCCCAAAAGAACTTGAGCCCCTGAAGACAAACCACTTCTCAGGATCATCCTTTGCAAATCAATCAGGCATTTGATTAGAAATACCAAAACCATTCAAATTTTCTTATTCTTATAACTGTTGTCCAGCACTAAGACAGAAAGAAAAGGCCAAAATAGATGTCAGAAGAAAGTCTGAAACTTGCTCTTGAATGTAAAGTAGCTAAAGCAAATGGAAGAAATGAAGTAAAAGAGCTGAGAAGAAGATTTCACAGGGTAGTTGGAGAAGATCTGGAGTTCAAAACCAAAAGGGAAAATAGGTTCTACGTTTCCCAAGCTGAAAGAACTGATGAACCCTAACAACAATAACAACCCCATCCTTAATCCTCTTGCAGCTGATTAGCCTATCAGATCAGATCATGGGGATAATTGCATAACTGCCAAGCCATGGCTCAGCCAAGTTGAGACATATTTTGGACATACCATGCTTGGTGGTTGTTGTTTTTAAGTGCCGTTGAGTAGGATCCAACTCATAACGACCCTGTACAGGGTTTCCGAGGAGCAAACTAGTGAGTTTGAACTCTGCACCTCGTGGTCTGCTGTCCAGTGCTGATCCTACAGCACCACAGCAGAGTCCTAGTCAGTGAAAAAGAGGAAGACCCTCAATGGATAGATTAACAAAATGGCGGCTGTGATGAACAATGACCAACAATGATTGTGAGGATGGCCCAGGACCAGTATGTTTCATTCTATTGTACATAAGGTAACTATGAATTGAAACCAACTCAATGGCACCTAACAACATACTCACTGTACTGACTACATTGTTGGTGGTGGTGACTGCCAGTGAGTTGGTTCTGATGGAATGTGTAACAGAATGAAACATTGCCCAGACCTTGCCAACTTTATGATCATTGATATGCTCACATTCACTGTGACAGCCGCTTCATATTTTGGGTGACTTACAATCTGGAAAGAAGGAACTCTGGTAGCGTAGTGATTACAAATTGGGCTGTGAACTGCAAGGTCAGTAGTTCGAAACTACCAACTGTTCCATGAGAGAAAGAAGAGGCTTTCTGCTCCCGTAAAGATTTACAGCCTCGGAAACCCTGTACAGGCTCACTATGAGTCGGTTCTGACTCCACGGCACATAACCACCACCATCACCACCACAATCTAGAAGAGTCATCTTTCAGCATTATATTGGACCCTCTTCTGTTGTGACTCCTAGGGTTGCTACTGGCTAACTTTCAGAAGTAGACCACTAGGTCTTTCTTCCTAGTGTGTCTTAGCCTGGAAGTCTACTGAAACCTGTCTACCATGGGTGAACCTTCTGGGATTTGAACTACTGGTGGGATAGCTTCCATTGTCACAGCAACACACAAGCCATCACAGTACAATAAACTGACATACAAGTGGAAACAAATCTATGCCATCTAAGAAGAACAATGACAACAAGGAACCTACTTTAAATTCAAGCTTTATGTTTGTGCATATGAAAGTTTCATAGATTATTTCCAGTGGAATCATATCTAAAAAAAGTTACCCTTGTCATACCAGGGTAAAAGAATCAAACCAATGGTGATTTCTTATTTTTAAAATATTTTTTATACTGATCCCTTTTTTACTCTTTATGTCTGTTTTCTTAGTTGTAAATAAGAAAATCTTCAACTCTATATGTCTGTTTTCTTAGTTGTAAAATCATCATCTCAGAAAGCAGAGACAATGATTGGACTATCACAATTTATCCAGCATTATTCAGGAATGATATATTTTAGAAGAACAAGACAAAAATAATACTTGGTGTGAAATATGTCTAGCTGCATGCCCACCAAATTATAGTCTCTACCATCTCCTTGTCAGGCCTGGGTTGGGATCTAGGCATTAGGAATATTAGTTGTAAATGAATTTCATATCCTCTTGAGTCGAGTCCTGGATTAAGAATGCAGTCCTGGATTAAGACTGCAGCCACTAACAAAAAGGTTGGCAGTTCAAATCCACCTAGAGGTACCTCAGAAGAAAGTCTGCTTCTGAAGGTCACAGCCATGAAAATCCTATGGAGTACAGTTCTATTCAATATAAAGTCAGTGCTTAATAAGAAAAGTATACATTTTTGTATTGATCCAATGTGAGTTTTGAGAAATCTTCACCTGTTGTTAATTGTCATTCAGTTGGTCCCTGACTCAGCAACCCCATGTGTTGTTACAGAGTAGATCTGCTCCATAGAGTGTCCTTAGCCATGATCTTTACAGAAGTAGATCACCAGACCTTTGTTCTGCAGAGCCAAGAGGAGGAAGGGTAGGGTTCAAACAACACTTGATAGACATTTTCACTTGAATGACATAAGTATTTTTAAACAGCCACTCTTCTGTCAGTGTGTTTTACTTGGGTGGCTTGTGTGTTACTGTCATGCTGGAAGCTATGCCACCAGTATTTTAAATACCAGCAGGTCACTCATGATAGACTGGATTAAGCTGAGCTTCCAAACTAAAACAGACTAGGAAGAAGCAGAGGCAGACCACTCCTGTAGGGTTAGCCTCTGAAAACCTTATTAATAGCAGCCAAACATTGTTTGAGACTCTGCCAGGAGATGAGACTCTAAGGTTGAAGGCACTCAAAATATGACTGAAGAAGAGAAGCCTCCTCAAAGTGTAGTTGACCTAATGATCTGGATGGAGTAAAGCTTTAGGGACATTCATTTGCTGACGGAGCACAACTCAAAATGAGGAAAAACAGCTGTAAACATCCATTAATAATTGGAGTATATAAAGTATGAATCGAGAAAAATTAGAAGTAAAAAATGAAATGGAATGCATAAACATCAATATTCTAAGTATTAGTATGCTGACATGAACAAATATTGGTCATTTTGAATCATTTAATTATATGGTTTACTCTGTGGGGAATGATGAATTCAAAAGGAATAGCATCACAGTTATCTTAAAAAAGAGAATTTCAAGATTAACATTGAAGAACAATGCTGTCTGTGATAGGATAATAGCCATACACCTACAAGAAAGATTTGTTAATATGACAATTATTCAAATTACATATCAACCCTAAAGCTAATGATGATGAAATTGAAGAATTTTACCAATTTCTTCATACTAAATTGATCAAACATGTAATTAAGATGCATTGATAATTGCTGATGGTTGGAATGCACACACTGGAAATAAAGAGAAAATATCAGTAGTTGGAAAATATGGTCTTGGCAACAGAAACAATGCTAGAGATGACATGATGAAATTTTGCAAGACCAATGTCTTATTCATAGCAAATACCTTTTTCAACAATATAAAAGGCAACTGTGCACATGGGCTTCACCAGATGGAATACGTAGGAATCAAATTAACTACATCTGTAGGAAGTCACAGTGGGGAAATTCCATATCATCAGCCAAAACAAGGCCAGGGACAGACTATGGAATAGACTAAAAATTGCTCATATGCAAGTTCAGGCTGAAGCTGAAGTTGAAGCAAATTAAAAGAAGTCTATGAGAGTCAAAATAGGGCCTTGAGCATGTTGTGGTTGTTGGTAAGTGCCATTGAGTTGGTTCCGACACATAGCAACCCTGTATAAGGTTTCCAAGGAGCAACTGGTGAGCTTGAACTGCCAATTTGAGGTTCAAACCAACTTTGCAGTCCTGCGTATTAACCCACAGCACTACCCCAGGACTCCATAGAGTATAACCTTGAATATAATCTACCCAAATTTAGAGACCATCTCAAGAACAGATTTGATGTGTTAGACAGTAATGTCCGAAGACTAGAAGAGTTGTGGATAACATCAAGAACATCATGCAGGAAGAAAGCAAAGGGTCATTAAAATACAGAAAAGAAAGAAACACCAAAGTGAATGTCAGAAGAGACTCTGAAATAGGCTGTTGATTATAGAGAAGCTAGAGTGACTGGAAGAAATGAGGAAGTAAATGAGCTGAACAGAAAATTGCACAGAGTAGCTTAAAAACACAAAGTCTAAGTATTATAATGAAATGTGCAAAGATCTGGAGTAAGAAAACCAAAGGGAACACACTCAGCGTTTCACAAGATGAAAGAACTGATAAAACAATTCAAGCCTCAACTAGTAATAAATACTGAAGGAGTCTGTGGACAAAATACTGAATGATCCAGTAAGCTCCAAAAAAAAAAAAAAAAAAAAAAAAGATGAAAGGGAGAAACTTTTGAAAAAAAAATGAAAGACTAGGCTGATGCACTACAACACCACAACAAAGATACAAGAGACAAAATTAAACAGACACAGATGAAAATTCTGTCACCCTGAAAATTCAGAAGAAAGAGAAGTGGATGGAGTACTTGCTGGGAGGAGAGTTCTAGCAGGGATGCTGAGAGAGGGAGGCTGACTGGTGACCGGCTGGTCAGACGAGGCTCCATCATGTTGTGAGCAGCTTTGACAGAGAAAGGAGTCAGACCTCCTCCAAAACAGATTCATGAGAGTGACTGAAAAGGCATGATCTCTTCTTTTTCTCCATGCAACCCTGGTGACCAGAAGTATGGCCAGCTCTCATCCATATCCACCCTTAGGGCAGACCCTGCTTTGCAGGATTTCAGAGCCATGTGGTTGGGAGCCACATCAGCATGAAGTGGGGCCAGCTGTGCCACCTTGGTATGCTGCTTTGGTGCCTGAATTCAGCTGGACTCAGCTCCAGACCTACAAAAACCCATAGAGCCACCAGACCACCATTTAACCAGTCATGCTGCCCCCAACTTACCAGTGGTCCTAACAGACACTGAAGCCAGTCCCATCAAGGGCCCCCATGAACTACTTTCAGGTTAAGTACCTTAAACATAGATAACACCAAGGCCAATAGGAACTCCACCTAGGAGCAGGAACTCAGCTGTCATATCCTTTCCATAGTCACCTCCTCAGCAGCTTGAATTGCAGGATCCCACCAGAGATAGTGCCCTTCTGGGTCCAACAGCAGCACAAAAAAACAACAACACACAGAAAAATGACAACAATCAATTCACATTATTGATAATTACACTGAATGTAAATGGGTTAAAATTTCCAGTCAAGAAACATAAAAAACAGAATGGATAAGAAAACAGGATCTATAAGAGACTTATCAAAAAGATGAAGACAGTCTAAATGCCTATGAACAGAAGAATGGCAAACTTTGGTACATACACACAATGGAATACTACAAAAACATGAATCTGTGAAACACCTCACAACATGGTTGAACCTGGAGGACATTATGCTGAGTGAAATCAGTCAATCACAAAAGGACTAACATTGTGTGAGACCAACATTGTGCAAAGTTTAAAAAAATAAAAAGGTATTCTGGATAAAATAAACAATCTATGATGGTTCTGGGGGAATTGCAGGGACGGGAAGGAAAATTATTCATGGGCTAGAGAGTAGACACATGTTAACATGGGTGACAGATCAGGCAATGTACAAGAGGAAGGTTACCAGAGGAAAGATGAAGATTGTGGGAGACAAAGGGAGGGATGCAATAATAGTTAAGTGAATAGAGGTAAATGCTGTTAACTGTTGGTTCATGGAGGGGATTGCAACCACATAATGAAGCAATGTATGTGATTTGTTATATGTAAAACTGATGTAAACCTTCACTCAATTCACAATACAAAGTTTTAAAACAACAACAAAATAAAATAAAGCCAGTTGAGAAAAAAAAAAGATAAAATATACCCCTGCCAAACATTTTCTACAATTTTAAACCTAGTAGTATATATATATGTTGTGTTCAAATGACTGTCTCTTGATCTATGAAAAAAACAAGTACAGAAAAAATGGAAGGAATACAAAAGTCACTGTACCAAAAAGAAATAGTTGAAGTTCAACTATATCAAGAGGTAAAATATGATCAAGAACCTATGGTACTAAAGAAGTCCAAGCTGTACTGAAGGCATTGGCAAAATACAATGCTCCAGAAATCGAAGGAATAGAATTGAAATGTTTAAAAAAACTGATTTATGCCAAGAAATTTAGAAGATAGTTACCTGACCGAATGATTGGAAGAGGTCCATATTTCTAACCATTCTAAAGAAAGGTGATGTAATTGAATGTGTAAACCACTGAACAGTATCCTTAATATCACATGCAAGTAAAATTTTGCTTATGATAATTCAAAACCAATTGCAGCAGTGCACAGACAGGGAGCTGCCAGAAAAGCAAGCTGGATTCAGAAGAGCATGTGGACGAGGGATATTACTACTGACATCAGATGGATCTTTGCTGAAAGCAGAGAATACCAGAAAGATGTTTATTTGTGCTTTATTGATTACGCAAATGCATTCGACTGTATGGATCATAACAAACTATGGATAACATTTGGAAAAATGGGAATTCCAGAATACTTAATTGTGCTCATGCTAAATGTGTACGTAGACAAAGAGACAATCTTTTAAACATACCAAGAGGATAATGAATGGTTTAATATCAGGAAATGTGTGTGCCTGAGTTGTATCCTTTCACCATACTTATTTAATATGGATCCTGAGCAAATAATTTGAAGAGCTGAGTTACGTGAAGAAGAACATGGCATCAGGATTGGAGGAAGATGACACAACTTTGTTGGCTGTAAGTGAAAAGGACTTGATATGTTTACTGATGAAGATTGAAGACTACAGCCTTCAATATAGATTGCACCTTGTTGTTGTTGCTAAGTGCCATCAAGTCGATTCTGATCCATAGCGACCCTGTATAGGGTTTCCAAGAAGCAGCTGGTGAGCTTGAACCACCAACCTTGTGGTTCAAAGCAACTTTGCAGTCTGATGCATAGTCCACAGCACCACACTAGCATTGCACCTTACTGTGAAGAAAATGAAAATCCTCACAACTGGACCAACAAATAATATAAACAGAGAAAAGATTGAAGTTGTCAAAGACTTCATTTTATTTGTATCCACAATCAATGCTCATTGGAGTACCAGTCAAGAACTCAAAAGATATATGACATTTGGCAAATCTGCTGCAAAAAACCTCTTTGAAATGTTAAAGCATAAAGATGTGCACAGAGCGGATAGCATTGATACTTGATTTGAAGACTCTTTCCCTCTCTGTTGGTATTTAGAGTAACTACCGCTTTGAATATAGGTCAGGTTCATCATGAAGATGTATCTTCTGTCACTGTAGCTGTTCCAGTCTGCTTGTCCTTTCTAGTGGGAATGTCTCA
>NW_006408682.1:4178838-4188274 GCF_000296735.1 Chrysochloris asiatica
CCTTCCAACCTTCTAAGTATTCCTTTATATGTAGTTCAGAGTTCTGGGACCATCCCCTGAGCCTGCTTGGTAGGGTATTCTGTGTTGTTGTTGGCAGAGCTCTCTGCTACACGCCCACCCAATCGGCCATCTTGTTTGTTCTCTCCCCTTGATTTTTTAAAAATAATTTCTATCTCCACTTTTGTTTTTTTATTTTTCTCATTTCCACCCTCTTCTCCTCCTTTTCTTCTAGATTTTTCTTTATTACTTTCTCTAGTCTCTTTCTCTGTTCATCTTCCCTGTTTTTCTCTTCCTTTTATTTTCTCTTATGTTGTTGTTGTTGTTATGTGCAGTGGAGTTGATTCCGACTCATTGCGACCCTATACTGGGTTTCCGAGGCTGTAAATCTTTACGGGAGCAGAACGCCTCATCTTTCTCCCGCGGAACAGCTGATAGTTTCGAACTGCTGACCCTGAGGTTCGCAGCCTGATTCATAATCACTACGCTACCAGAGCTCCTTCTCTTATACAGCTCTATTTTTTCTGTACCACTTTTCTCTTTTTACATATTATCTTCTTTTTTTTCTTGTTGCTGCCCATTTTTGCTTCTTCATTCTACTTAAATACATTCTGTGTTTGTGATTGTTCTGTTTTGATTTCTTGACTGTGTTTTCTCTTCTTGATAGGAGATAGCAACCAGTCCCATACAGCTCAGCCACAACTGTACCCTCGACAGCTCCACCCACTGGACAAGCGTAGTGGTTATGAATCGGGCTGCGAACCTTAAGGTCAGCGGTTCGAAACTACCAGCCGCTCCGCGGGAGAAAGATGAGGCTTTCTACTCCCGTAAAGATTTACACCCTCGGAAACCCTGTACAGGGTCGCTATGGGTCGGAACCGACTCAACGGCACTTAACAACAACAACAACAACAATACCACCTGATCAATGATAGACATCAGCCAACAGCAGTCAAACCCACCCTAAAGTGAGCTGCACAAATGGAAAATGGTGTACATGTTTCCATTGCTTAATCACACCCACCAGGAGACAGTTGATGAGAGCCTAAGAACACACCAACATAAAATCATGAATTAAATCTAAATGCAACAATATTACAATGTCTCACAGATAACAGCAGATTTTAGCTCACACAAAGAAACAAGAGAAAGTGGCTCAAACAAATAACCAAGATGCAGAACCAGAAAACATTTCTGAGAAAGAAAAGGTAATGGAACTACCTGAGAAAGAATTCAAAAGAATATTTAGGTACCTTCAATGGGTTGACAGAAAAATAGAGGAAAGTAAGGAGAACACAGAAAAAACTTTAGAAGAACTTAGGAATACACTACAAAACTGTCAAAATAAATATAAATTTTGAAACAATACAAAGCCTACAAATAGAAATCCAGAAGATTTATACTACGATCTCAGAAATGGACAATACAATGAAAGGGCAAAGGAGTAGATCTGAATTCATGCAAGCTAGAATTAGTGGCCTTGAACATAAATCACTCAATACTAGTAAGCTAGAAGAACAATTTGGAAAAAAAAAGTCTGAGAATTATGTGGTATACTATAAAGAGGAATAACTTACAGGTGATTGCAATTACAAAACAGAGACAAAAATAAAAAAGACACAGAAAAAACTGATGAAGACTTGCTGAAAAAATACTTTTCTAACATCATGAAAGATGAGAAGATGACCATTCAAGAATCTAAATGAATACCAAACAGGATAGACCCCATAAAAAAATAAAAATGTGTCATAATCAAACTTTCCAAAATCAAAGACAAGGAAAAATTCCTAACAGCATTTCAGGAAAAATGAAAAGCTACCTTAAAAGAAGAAATAATAGGACTAAGCTCTGATCTCTCAGTGGAAACCATGTGGGCAGAAAGAAAATGAGATGACATATACAAAACTCTGAAAGAAAAAATTGCCAACCGAGAATCTATACCCAACAAAGCTGTTCCTCAAACATGACAACAAAATTACGACATTTTTGACAAACAGAAATTAAAGGAATTTATAATAGGCTAACTTTATAAAAAATATTAAAGGGTATTCTTTGGACAGAGAACCAACAATAACAACACACAACAACCTAAGACATGACACCACCCAGAACTCAATCCAGATATAGAAGTACCCAAAATAAAACAAAAGAGCCCTGGTGTGGTGCTATGGGTCAATGCGCCAGACTGCAAAGCCATTTGAACCTCAAGGTCAGTGGTTCAAGCTTACTAGCTGCTCCTCAGAAACCCTATACAGGGTGCTATGGGTTGGAACCAACTTGACAGCACTGAACAACAACAATAAAGTAAAACAAACCTACAAGACTGAATATAGGGAATCAGAGATACCCATTTTTAACGAAATCCACTATAAAACAAAAAAAGGAAATAGGGCAGATACAAAAATTCCAAATGGTGAGGAAATCAAATGGATGTTGAAATGAAACAGATGTTTTAAATGTGGGGAAATTAATAAATTACAGGGTAACCTCAGAGAAAATTAATACACCTTCACATAAAAATGAAAATGAGGAAAATCAGAAAGATTTAGTAAACATTAAAATAACAGCAATGAATAAAATGAAAAGATAAGCCACAAGCAAAATTACCTGAGTGCAGAAATATTTGTGGAACAAAGAAACTAGCAACACCACAAAAAACACACAGCAATCAATTCATATCTATCGATAATTTCACTGAATGTAAATGGATTAAATGTACCAATCAAGAAATAGAGAGTAGCAGAATGGATACAAACTTTGGTATATACACACAACAGAATACTATACTATGCTGAAAAATAATGGCGAGGAAAACTGGGAAAAACAGATTCAAAGGACTATCCCGGCACTCTGAACTTCACTTAAAGTGAAAATATGTGGTTCAAGTGCTTACCAGGAGTAAGATTTGGAACAGGAGCAAGAAAGGGAGGTGACTTCTGATCCAGGGCTGCTGCCTTATTCTGCAACAGCCATTGTGAAAAGGAGTGAGCTGAGAGAGGGACAAGAGAGCGCTCCCAGTGTAGAAACCAGCCAGAGATCAGAGGTTTGAGTGGTTCCCCTCCCCCCCATCACACCTTATCTTTTGCTCTGTGTATTCATCTCTGCACTGACAACTAGAGGGGAGACTCGCATGAATAGACACCCCCAGGGAAGGGCCTATGTCATGCACACAAGTTTTGTGATATAAGGAAGAACTGGTACTATTCTGTTCTGCATAGGAGAAGGATCTGCCCCAGGTGCAGCAGGAGAGAGAAGAAAGAAACTGATCCAGGAGTCACTTTCCAAAGCAGATCTGGACAGCCCTGGTCTGGTTCTCACTAGGAGAAACAGATAAATGAACTTGAGGGGAGGGCAAAAAAGGAAGGCTTGGGTCAGATCACCTTGGCACAATGGGAGGAGCATCATGGAATTTCTCAGTAGACTTCGAAGGCAAGAGACAATTTGGTGGTGCTAAGGAATTAGTCAGATTTTCCCATGACTTTTCTTTTTCTCTTTTTTTTTTGGGGGGGGGGGAGGATGGAAGTTCAGCTTTATATATATATATATATTTTTTTTTTTCCTCCCCCCTGGGTTTTTGATGATGTTTGACTTTTGCTTTAGTCTTGAATTTTGGCCCTCCTTATACTTTGTGGACATGCTTTCTCCTTGTGCCTCCACTGACAAGAGACATTAACTGAAGCTACAGAGTCAAGATATAAATGCATCCTATAAAACCCCACCAAGAGCCAATACTACCTGCTATACACCAGAGCAGCATCTACAACCAACACCTGCTAAAAAACACTTGGAAGCGAGCTACAAGAGTAGTTAACAGAGAAACCCATCTCCTGATCACACCTACCAGGAGGCAATTGGAGTGTGGTTAAGAACAAACACACTGCCATATATTCGAACAGAACATGGGAACACTGAATGGTTTAAAATTAAGAAAGGTGTGCAACAAAGTTGTATTCTTTCACTATACTTATTCAAACTGTATGCTAAGCAAATAACCTAAGAAGGTGGGTTATATGAAGAAAAACGTGGAATCAGAACTGGAGGAAGACTCATTAACAACCTGCAATATACAGATGATACAACCTTGCTTGTTGAAAGTGAAGAGGACTTAAAATACATACTGATGAAGATCGAAGACCACAGCCTTTGGTATGGATTGCATCTCAATGTTAAAGAAAACAAAAATTCTCACCACTAGACCAATAACATTCTTATCAGTGGAGAAAAGATTGAAGTTGTCAAGGACTTCATTCTCTTTGGATCAACTATCAACACTCGTGGAAGCAGCAGCTAAGAAATCAAACGATTTATTGCATTAGACAAATCTGCTGCACAAGACCTTTTTAAAGTGTTGAAGAGCAAAGATGTCAGATTGAGGACTAAGGTTGGCCCAGGACCAGGCAGTGTTTCGTTCTGTTGTGCATAGGGTTGCTATGAGTCAATACCAACTTGGTGACACCTAACAACAACAACAACAACCATACATTCATGTAATTAATACAAATACAACAATAACACCATGTCCAAAAAGCTACAGAGAATTTATGCTCTCATGCAGAAACAAGACCAAGTAGCTCAAACAAATGACCAAGAGAGGTAGGAATGGCATTCAAGGGTGAAGAGGCGTTGGAACTTTCTGAAAGGGAATTTAAGAGAATTATATTGAGACACAAGGAGCTCTGGTAGCGTAGTGATTATGAATCAGGCTGCGAACTGCAAGGTCAGCAGTTCGAAACTACCAGCTGTTCCATGGGAGAAAGATGAGACTTTCTGCTCCTGTAAAGATTTACAGCTTCGGAAACCCTGTACAGGGTTGCTATGAGTCAGAACCGACTCAACGGCACATAACAACAACAACAACAACAACATATTGAGATGCATCCAAATGTTCCACAGAAAGTTTGAGGAGAATAAGGAAGAAGTCAGAAAAATGGTTCAGGAAAAAACAAAATAGATACAGCTTTGGAGATAATACAAAACCTGCAAAAAGTCCCAGGCGATTTTTGCTGTAGTATCAGAAATGGACAATACATTGAAAAGGCAAAGGAGTAGAACTGAAGGAATGGAAGCCAGAATCAGCAAGCTTGAAGGCAAATCTCTCAATACTGCTAATATAGAAGAAAAATCAGAAAAAAGAATGAAAAAAATCTGGAGAAAGCCTAAGATTTATGTGGGGTAACATGAAGCAGAATAACCTCAGATTGATTGGAATTCCAGAGCAGGGAGAGACAAATAAAACCACAGAAGAGATAGTTGAAGAACTACTAGAAAAAAATTTCCCTATCATCTTGAAGGACAAGAAGATAGCATAAAAGAAACTGAAAGAATCCCAAGCAGGATAGGCCCCAAAAGAAAATCACCAAGACATATCATAATCAAACTCTCCAAAATCAAAGACAAGGAGAGAATCCTGAAAACAGCTATGGGAAAAAATAAAAGTGTTACCTATAAAGTAAAGTCAATAAGATTAAGTTCTTATTTCTCAGCATGCAGGCAAGAAGACAATGTGGAGACATATACAAAAGTCTAAAAGGAAAAGTTGCCAACCAAGAATCATATACGCTGCAAAGCTGTCAATCAAATATGACAGTGAAATCAGAACATTTCAGGATAAACAAAAATTAAGGCATTTTGTAAAGGCCAAGCCAGTGCTCCAAAAGATACTAAAAGGAGTTCATTCATCTGAGAACCAACAAGAACAGACAAATACGTGGCAACCATATGTGAACGCAGTCCAGAGATGGAAGAGTCAAGAGCAGAACAAAATTATAAGAATTAAATTAGAAGATCTGGCAGGTCAGTCTATGATCAGGACAACTATAAAGCAAAAGAAGGGAAGAGTATAGTAACAGAGATCCAGGTGCTGAGGAGTTAACGTAGATCTCAACATAAGAAGAACTTAAGAAAATATAAGGTAACATTAAAGAAGCAATACATCTCCACATCAAATCAAGAAAAAGAAAGTCCAAGAAGATTATAGAAACATTAAAACTATGAAGAAATTGACAAGAAAAAGCACACACACACAAAAATGAACTCAGCACAAGAAAGCATACAGGACAAAGAAACGAGCAGTACCACAAAAAACAAACAGCATAATGACAGCAAATTAATCCATACCTATTGATAATTACACTGAATGTCAGCGGATTAAATGCACCAGCCAAGAGACAGAGAATAGCAGAGTGGATAAGAAAACAGGATCCTTCAATATGCTGTTTACAAGTGACACACCTAACACACAAAGACAAAAAGTGATTAAAAATTAAAGGGTGGAAAAAAATATTGAAAAGAAAAAATGAGCAGGAATGACAATTTTAATCTCAGATAAAAGAAACTTTAAGGCAAGAAGCAGCAAAAGAGACAGTTAAAGGGTCAAATGAACACGGGGACATATCCATAATAAATATCTATGCTCCCAATGAAAGAGCCCCAAAATACATACAGCAAACCGTAACAGAATTGAAGAAATAGACAACTCACAATAATAGTAGAAGATTTTAATACACCACTTTCAAAAAAGGACAGTACAACCGGAAAGAAATTCAACAAAGACACAGAGGAACTGAACAACACAACCAACTTAATCTCTTAGACTTATACAGAGCATTCAACCCAACAACAGCACAATATACACTCTTTTCCAGTGCATATGGCACATTCTCCAGACGATGTGTTAGGCCACAAAGAAAGTCTCAATAAAATTTAAAACATCAAAATACTACAAAGCATCTTCTCAGATGACAATGCTATAAAGTTAGAAATCAACAATAGGAAGATCAAAGAAATAATATTAAATACATGAAAACAGAATGACACCCTGCTTAAAAGCTACTGAGTAGTGTAACAAAGAAAGTGTGAAAATAAAAATTCCTAGAAACAAATGAGAACTAAAGCACAACATAGCAAAATCTTTGGGACAAAGCAAAAGCAGTGCTGTGAAGACAATTTATTGCAATAAATACACATCCAAAAAGAAGAAAGACCCAAAATCAACACATCAACACAATATCTCCAATACTTAGGAATAGACCAGCCAAGTAAACATACAGTTACCAGAAGAAAAGAAATAATAAAGATTAGAGCAGAAATAAATGAATAGAAAACAAAAAAAGTATAGAAAAAAATCAGTAAGACAAGAATTTGGTGCCATGAAAAGATTAATAAGATGACAAATCACTGGCAAATCTAGCGTTGGTGTGTTGTTGAGTCAGTTCCAACTCATAGCGATCGTATATAGGGTTTTCAAGGCAGCAGATTTTTATGGGAGTAGAGAGTCCCATCTTTCTCCTTTGGAATAACTGGTAGATTCAAACTGTTGACCTTGCAGTTAGCAGCCCAGCACATAATCACTATGCTACCAGGGCTCCTTAGAATAATGGCAGTATTTGTTGTTTCTTTGAATTTTTTTTTTTTTTTAAAGTACTTAACTCAGAAGCTAAAAGAACTCTAGTATGGTAAGGACATCAGTAACATCCATAGAACATCTGAACTCTTCTGTAAATATTTATTATCATTTTAATTATTAAAAAAAGAGAAAATAGTCCCAGAATTAAATCCAATGGATATTATATAAGTATTTAAAAGGCTCCCATCCCATTTTACAGTAAGATAATTAGAAGGCCACTGGATTAAAATGCAACAAATTTTCTCTTGACAAAGAGGGTTTATTTCAACAACTGTTTGGTTAGAGACTTAATTCTTGAGAATTGGGGGAAGAGTGTGTTACTTTAGGAAATGGCAGCTGCCAAAACTCATGCCTACATGTGATTATCAGAAAAAGGAGGAATTGCCTAACCAAAAACACATCAGTATGGGGAAGCCTGTGTTTTACCTCGCAAGAGATAGGCAAGGGACTGAGTGCTGGCGGCCAGGAGGCAGGCTTGTAGAATGTACTCTTTGGTTGTTTAAATTATTATATGTTCCTGAGTGTTTTTGTGTATAGTGTAACCCAATCCCTCAAAACAGAGGGAACAGAAGCAAATACTGTTGAATGATGATAAACGGAGGAAATTCTAACCATTGCAATGAAACGATGGTATAAAGCCAATGTTCTCCCATGTAAACTATCTCTCAGTTCACAATAAAAATAAAGAGATAGGCAAAAGCTTCAGGTCAGCTAGAGATAGATGGTGATACAGGACAACTCTTCAGACCAAAAAGAGGGGACAAAGGACTAATCTGACACAGGAGGAGACTGGAGGGAAAGGGATATCAGTGTTATAACTTGGAGCCAGGTGCCTGGAATCTGAAATCAGCAAAAGTGTTGGGGCAAAGGAGTGGGTAAGAAAGAAAAGATCAGTTGAATGTAAAACTGATGATATGCCCTGTAAACTTTCACTCAATCCACAATAAAAACCTTAAATTAAAAAAAAAAAAAGAAAAGAAAAAAAAGATCAGAGGTCAAAGCCTGCTTAGATAAGAGAGGGCTTTAAAAAAATCATGGGAAAATGGAACGAAAAGATAATGGAATTTTTTCCATGAATGTTTTGAAGCCTCCTCGTATATGTCCATCCCCCTTTAAGCCCCTAAGAAGGGAGAAAGGATATGTTTTAAGCTGCGTTCTCTAGAGAAGCAAAACCAGTGATGCTTGTATATATGCAGAGGTTAATATCAAGAAGGAGTCCTGGTGTAGCACTGTGGGCTAATGCGCTGGACTGCAAAGTCTGTTTGAACCACAAGGCCAGTGATTCAAGCTCACGAGCTTCTCCTTGGAAATCCTGTAGGGTCGCTATGGTTCAGAACCGACTCAACGGCACTTAAAAACAAATATCAAGGAAATGGCTCACTCACTTGTAAAGGTTGGAAAACCCCAAGTCCATTGGTCAGATGTCAGGTTGGAGCCTTCTGTCTCATGTAGTTGCAGGGATGAAGCCAAGATTGGCAGGTCAGGGGACAGGCAGGTCAGGCAGGTAAGATGGCAGGCTCCTGATGACAGAGTAGGCCGCTGGCTTAAGTCCAAAGAACTGGAGGTAGGATGACCAATCAGAAGCAGGATTTTTTGTGTTGTTATGTGTCGTGGAGTTGGTTCCGACTCATAGCGACCCTGTACAGGGTTTTCCGAGGCTGTAAATTTTTACGGGAGCAGAAAGCCTCATCTTTCTCCTGCAGGTAGTTTCGAACCGCTGCCCGATTCGTAACCACTACGCTACCAGAGCTCCTTAATCAAGGTAAACACAAGTAAGCTAATTCACATTTCATATGGGGTACTAATCTCTGTTTGGGATTGTAAATTTAGAAAGAGGCTTTGACTCTGTAGAAAAGTCCTGTGAGTTGGGAGAGAGAAAGATACCAACCATACCTAGCCTCAAGGCCTCATTTTGCATAGTCCCACCCTGTCATCTGCAAATTCAAACTGAAGCTGAAGAAAATGAAAACAAGTCCATGAGAGCCAAAATATGACCTTGAATATATCCCACCTGAATTTAGAGATCATCTGAAG
>NW_006408682.1:4191452-4191974 GCF_000296735.1 Chrysochloris asiatica
CTGAGTCCCATCCACAACCTTGTGAGGTGAGACATTCCCACTAGAAAGGACAAGCAGACTGGAAAAACTACAGTGACAGAAGATACATCTTCATGATGAACCTGATCTATACTCAGAGTGGTAGTTGCTCTAAATACCAACAAAGAGGGAAAGAGTCTTCAAATCAAGTATCAATGCTATCCGCTCCGTACATAGGGTAGATAGGGACGGGCAACTTAGACATTGGCTAACTAAAATGAGGGAGCAATAAAGGCACGAAGTGACTGGCTTACAAGGTTTCAAAAGGGAGTTTAGTTTAAGAGTCTGGGGGGAAAGAAAGAGTCCCCAATGGATGGCTGTCATCTTGTCTAGATGGGTCTGGTGAAAGGAGATGGGGATACGATTTGTAAGATTCAATAGTGAATAACTGTTATCATGACTAATTGCATCTGTCACACTTGTAAAGGTAGAAGTTTTGTAACAAAAAAAGGAGAGTGGTTAATCTTACAGTCCAGAAACAGAGGACCCTAGGACCATCAAGAG
>NW_006408682.1:4192074-4200565 GCF_000296735.1 Chrysochloris asiatica
GAGAAGCTGGGTTCTATGAAGAAAAACGTGGCATCAGGATTGGAGGAAGACTCATTAACAACCTGTGATATGCAGATGATACAACCTTGCTTGTTGACAATGAAGAGGCCTTAAAACACCTACTGATGAAGATCAAAGAGCACAGCCTCAGGTATGGATTACTTCTCAATGTAAAGAAAACAAAAATCCTCACCACTGGACCAAAAAACATTCTTATCAGTGGAGAAAAGATTGAAGTTGTCAAGGACTTCATTCTTCTTGGATCAACTATCAACACTCACAGAAGCAGCAAATCAAATGACATATTACATTAGGCAAATCTGCTGCAGAAGAGCGGTTGAAGAGCAAAGTTGTCAGTGTTGAAGAGCAAAGATGTCAGCTTAAAGTGTAAGATGCTCCTGACCCAAGCCATGGTATTTTCAATAGCCTCATATGCATGTAAAAGCTGGACAGTGAATAAGGAGAACAGTAGAAGAATTAATACCTTTGAGTTATGGTGTTGGAAGGGAATATTGAAAGTGCCATGGGCTGTCAAAAGAACCAATAGATCCATTCTGGAAGAAATGCAGCCAGAGTGCTCCTTGGTGGTCAAGATGGCCCAAGTTTGTCTCTCATACTTTGGACATATTGTCAGGAGGGACCAGGTGCTAGAAAAGGATATCATGTTTGGCAAGATGGAGGGTCAGAGAAAAAGAGGTAGACCCCCAACAAGGTGGATTGGCCAAGTGGCAGCATCGATGGATTCAAGTGTGACAACAGTAATGAGGTTGGCCCAGGATCAGGCAGTGTTTTGTTCTGCTGTGCATAAGGTAGCTTGAGTCGGTACCGACTCGATGGCACCTAACAACAGCAACAACAACACTGTCATCTGAGCCCCTGATAGTGGAATGAGTTATCTCTTGGGCTGCTAAGCACAAGGTCAGCATTTCGAATCTACCAGTCGCTCTGTGAGAGAAAGATGAAAATTTCTGTTCCTATGAAGAGTTACAGTCTCAGAAACCCTATACAGGGTTCCTATGAGTTGGGACTTGACTCCACAGCACACAACTACCACCACCACCAGCACCACCCAATCATTTGCTGAGAGTCACAAAGACTGTAGCTAGAAGCGCCGTATTGAGTAATTCACTGCAGTGCAATGAGACACCTGAAAAACATACTTGTGATGGAAATTAATGTGTCTTATGTGCCTCTGTATAACTAAGGGAAATTGTATCTTAATAATAGTAGAATATGTCTTACTACTTTGTATAAAAATATCTTACAATAAAGCATGTTTTATTTATAATTATTTTAACTTGTTGTTCAGTGCCTTTGAGTCAATTCTGACTCACAGCGATTTTGTATAGGGTTTCCGAGGACCAATTGGTGAGCTTGAACTGCTGGTCTTGCAGTTCCAACTAACCTTACAGCTCAGCACCATTAACCTACAGCACCACAATTTTAATTAACCAAGTTAGAATTGACCAAATTCTTGGACTTCATAAATTGACAGTTTTTATATTGCAGGTTATACTGCCATCATGTGGCTATTCCCTGCCCCTCCTTAAATAAAATGTAACAGGTTTATAATAGAGACTGGAGAACTGGAATCTGTAAACTCGCCAGCCTTCACCTAAGCAGGACAGTTTGTATTTAGTACTCGTGCTTTCTCAGCTTAGCTAGGTATAGATTCACATGGGAACTTCTGACTCCAAGTTGTTAGCAGGCAGAATTTGCTAACAGTGATTTAGGTATGAGAAACCTTCTGAATACAACAGCCTGAAGATTCAAGGAGTCTCTAGAGATGCTTGGTTTTCTTTATTTATGGTTACTGTTGTTAGGTGTCTCTGAGTTGGCTCAACTCATAGCGACCCCATGTATAACAGATGAAACACTGCTTCATACGGTACCATGCTAACAATTGTTGTCATACCTGAACCCGTTATGGTTGCCACTGTGTCAGTCTATCTTGTTGGGGGTCTTCCTCTTTTTCATTGACTCTCTCCTTTACCAAACATGATGCCCTTCTCCAGGGACTGGTCCTTACTGACAACATGTCCAAAGTATGAAAGATGATGTCTCATCATTGTTGCTTCTAAGTAGTACTCCAGCTGTACTTCTTCCAAAACATGGTTTTTTCTTCTGTCAGTCCATGAGACCTTCAATATTCTTTGCCAGCACCATAATTAAATGCATTGATTCTTCTCTGGTCTTCCTTATTTATTGTCCAACATTTGCATGCATATGAAGTAATTGAAAATGCCAAAGCTTGGATCAGGTGCACCTTAGTCCTCAAAGTAACATCTTTGCTCTTTAAACACCTTGAAGAGGTCTTTTGCCGCAAATTTACCCAATGCAGTATGTCGTTTGATTTCTTGACTGTTGCTTCCACGAGCGCTGATTGTGGACCTAAGTAAAATAAAATCTTTGACAACTTCCATATTCTGTCCATTCATGATGATGTTGTTTATTGGTCCAGTTGTGAGGATTTTCAGTTTCTTACATTGAAGTATATTCCATACTGACGGCAGTAGGCTTTGATATTCATCGGTAAGTGCTTCAAGTTCTCTTCACTTCCAGCAAGCAAAGTTGTGTTATCTGCATCTCGAAGACTTTTAATGAGTCTTCTTTCAGTCCTGATGCTATGCTGTTCTTCACATAACCCAGCTTCTCAGATTATTTGCTTAGCCTATAGATTGAATAAATATAGTGAAAGGAAACTCTTACATACACTTTTCCTCATTTTTAACCATTCAGTATCCACATGTTCTATTCTAATAAATGCCTTTTCCTCTGTTTACTTGTATCTCAGGAACACAATGAAATATTTTAGGATTCCTATTCTTCGTAATGCTATTCATGATTTGTTATGATCCATATAATTAAATGCCTTTATGTAGTCAATAAAGCAGAAGTAAATGGTTTTGTTTTTTTCTGGTATTCCCTGCTTTCAGCCAAGATCCATCTGATGTCAGCAATGATATTCCTAGTTTCATGTCCTCTTGTGAATCCAACTTGAATTTTCCTAAAGTACCTCCCTGTCTATGTACTGCTGTGGCCATTTTTAAATTTTCTTCAGTAAAATTTTACTTGCATGTGATATGAATGGTATCGTTCAATGATTTCTGCATTCTGTTGGGTCACCTTTCTTTGGAATGAGCACAACTATGGATCTCTTCCAATTGTTTGGCCAGGTAGCTGTCTTTCAAATTACTTGGCATAGACCAGTGAGAGTCTTCAGTACAACAACAGTTTGCTGAAAGATTTCAATGTGCATTCTGTAGATTCTGGGAGCCTTGTTTTCTGTCAAATGCCTTCAGTGCAGCTTGGACTTATTTCAGTACTATTGGTTCTTGCTCATATGCAAACGCTTGACATTCTTGCATATCGATCAATTCTTTTTGGTAGACTATGTAATTCCTTCCTCTTCTTTTGATGCTTCCTGCATCATTCAGTATTTTGCTCATAGAATCCTTCAGTATTCAAGTCAAGCCTAAAATTTTCAGCTTGAGAAACTGACTGTTTTCTCCCCTTTTGGTTTTCTAATTTTAGGTCTTTACACATTTCATTATAATACTTGATTTTGTCTTCTTGAGTTGTTAATGACTGTTAATGTATGCTTTCAGCTGTTTCTTCTCATTTAGAGTTGTGTCCCATAATCAAATGAAGTTTTCAAAAGCTTTGTCCCATTCACATAATTAAGGTCAATTTTACCTTGAGGAGGCAGCTCTTCCCCAGTCATATTTTGAGTGCTTTCCAACCTGAGGGATTCATCTTTTGCCTATACCATATCTGACAGTGTGCTGCTGATATTCATCAGGTTTTCGGTGGCTAATCATTCATAACTGATCTGCCACGAGGATGGTCTTGAGAAATTATTCTCCCGTCCTCCAGACTACTGGCATTCTGTTAATAAAGCTTGAATCGGATGTCTCCCCGTCTCTGTGATTGACTATAGTAACAGACGGCAAATCCTCGTTTCAGTTTTTGCAACATTTCTGGTGACCATGTTCAGGGACCTCGTAGATTTCCTCGATTTTCAGACTCTGTTGACGATGCTCCTGACCAGCGATGAAAGGAGACTGGCTGGTCTAAGCTAAGACAAGGGACGAAACAGCATGCATCCACGGAGAAAAAACCCGAATAGGACTCCGGCAAATTGCCAAGGCAATTTCTCTGAGTCAAATTGGAATCTAAATGATTCCGATTTTATAGCACTTTTACAGTACTCCAGGGCCTGCTGCGTCTGCAGCACTATGAAAGGTACATTCTCAGAGGTCTGAAGAAGTTCCTAAACAAAGGAGCTTTAACATGGTGCAAGCAGTTCAGCAGAATCCAACTGAAGACGCCCCCTGAATTATTCAAATGAATCTGCCCGGGCTTACCTTCTGCTTCCTCCCCTACAGGTAACCTTCACCGCTTCCAGCCTGGAGATCATGTCCTGCTCGAAACGTGGAAAGTCGGACCTGACCCCAGTTAGAGGAGAAGTGGACCGGGTCTTAGAAGATCCAGCTGATCACACCCACTGCTCTCAAACTCGCAGACCTCAAGACCTGCTGGACTCACCACACATGAGTCCAGAAAAATCCTGGACAATAATGGGCCATGGATTCTTCCTTCCATCTCAAGTTGCGATTAAAGCTGCATTAATTGTCTTTCTCTTGCTATGGGTTGGACACTCAGATCTAATCCCCTAGTGCCAGGATGAAAATGTTTAGATATACCTGGGCAAGCATGTAATGAATGCGTCTCATTTCTGTTTGAAGGGGAATTTCATGTTGAACAATCTTTTATTGCCTGTCTTACTGGACTTAGGACGTCTGTAACACAGTTCCAGCAGGGTAGCCTTTCCTCTGTAGAACTAAGACCTTCTCCTACATTCCTGCTAGCTTTACTGGGGGGAGGAGAGGCCCTGAACATTTAGAAGATTACCCATCTTCCTACCCCAGAGACAGGACCTGACTCATACACCTCATTGCTAGTGCTCCCCCACTTGCGTTCTGTATCCATCTGTATCTGTTCAGTCCAGCTGAGCATGTGACCTTACACCTTTCTGTAATGCTTGCTATGGTCTTGACCCTAAATGTGAAAATAAACAGACTTGCCTATACAATGGCAAAGACCCTTAATGCCACCACCCAGACTATATTTTCCATGACATAAATACTTTGACCCTCACTTTTAATATGAGTAGCCACTTTAGACTAGGTTACTAAGACAACTAACTTTCATTATCTGTGCTAAAGAAGCCTTTAAACTTCAGTGATAGTCTGGGTGGTGGCATTGAGGGTCTTTACCATGTCTGTTGATTTTCACATTTAGGGTCAAGACCATAGCAAGTACCTTACTTACTATATTGCCCTTTGTAAAACTTGTTGTTTTTCATGACCTAAGATTAATTCTTTTAATTCAAGAAGTAATGCTTGGGATCAAAGTAATTATTTTCATTTGAAGTAAATTTCACAGAAATGAAATCTAAAGATAAGAGTGGGGAATGATAGCATGGATCTACTCACCTAACAAAAAGGAGTCGGTTTAGTCCTTAGGTCTCAAATGAGGACCCTGCAAACGAGGAAGTTTAAAAATTAGCTAAAATGACTGTATGGTTCTAGAAAGAGAACAGGACAAGGAGAATAGGATGTGCTTAAACCTACCCAGGTAATTATCTCAGGAATTAAACAGCTGAGACTCTAAAGGTAGAGTGTTTGAGGAATTTTATTGATTTATTGTTTCATTTGTCCAAAGAATGCTATCTTGATGTTAAAAGAGATTAAATGTGCATCCAAATATAACTTACCCTATATAATGTAACTTCTCTTCATAATGGACAGGACAATCTTGAGAAATTATCCTCCCGTCCTCCAGACCACTGGCTTTCTGTTAATAAAGCTTGGATTGAGAAAAAAAAAAAAAAGTGATCTGCCACTCCTACTTCCTAAACTGGAAGTTCCACTGAAATCCTTCCCCTTTCCATCAAGAGTGACCCTGCTCACGATGCGAAGAGATGGAGTGCCTGGGGACTAAGGATTCAGAGAGGAAGAAGGGCTGTGTGCTGAGGACCATGAGGGGAGGGTGGGCGGGATCGTAGGGTATACCCTTTGGTTGGGCGATGATGCATGGATGGGATGGTAACTATGGCAATGAGACGATGTATGATGGAATGAATGTAAAACTAATGTTCCCCCATGTAGACTATCACACAATACACAATAAAACATTAAAAAAAAAAAAAAAAGAGCGACTCTGCTGGTATTTAAAATATTGGTGGCATAGCTCACCACAGTACGACAAACTACAGTACGACAAACTACAGTACGACAAACTGATAGACAAGTGGTGGTTCTGGTTACTAGGCTGTCAAAAAGAAATCAAGGACTTAGAATCTTTGCCATGTTCTGAAAAGAAAAGAACCAAAGTAGAAAACTGAAAAGTAAAAATATGAATATTACTGTAAATAGCTAAAGGAATCACCTCAGACTGGCTTAAAAGAGAATAGTCTAAAATAGAGAATTAAGAAAAAAGATAATTGTTCCTGGAAATACTTGTTAAGTGCCGCCGAATCAGTTTCAACTCATCACAACACTGTATAGAGTTTTCGAGGAGCAGCTGGTGTGTTTGAACTACCAACCTTACAATTAGCAGTCCAGTGCTGATTCAATAAACCACATCAGGAGTCTAGTGAGTTTAAATGCATGCGTAACAAAATAGTTGTGTATAAGACTAGATGCAATGACTTTCTTGGAGAGTTAAAATTCAGTCTATAAACCTACTCTGTGTTAAATTAACATCTGCCAGGAATGAAAATGAGGGTAGGACAAAAAGTACTGCTATAAAATCATTTAAACTTACATTAAATAAAAATTATCAAAATGTGAAGCTGTAACTTCTTAGCCTATCCTCCATTTAGGTCTATGTATGTCTGAAGGTGGTATTTCCATCTCTTTAACTCTTCCTTGAATAATCTTGTGCTCTTCAATTTAGACCACATCAAAATGGAAGTTTTGATATCCTCGAAGGATGCATATCATATACCTTTTAAGTATTTTTTGAGTTTGGGGAATAAGAAGAAGGCTAAGGGGGGAGATCAGGGCTGTGGAGTAGCTGGGTAAGGTTTACCAGTGAAGTTCTTCTAGAACAGCCCTTGCTATTCTCAGAGGATGAGCAAGTGCATTGCCATGATGGAAAACAATTCTTTCCTTCCACTTTTCTCACCAAGACAGTTTTCAGAAAACTTCTTCCCAACAAGCACTTGTGATTGTCCTTTGTCCTTTGAGAAAATCTACCAAGATTATTCTTGTGGGATCCCAGAAAATAGTCACCATAACTTTCTGAACTGCCTTCTCTGCCTTGAATTTGGCCCAACAGATCCCCAAGGAAGACACTATTTTGATTGGACCTATTGGACTCCAGGAATCCTGGTGTGACATTGTGGGTTAAAGCGCTGGACTGCAAAGTCGGTTTGAATTGCAAGGTCAAGTGCTTCAAGCTTACCAGCCGCTCCTCAGAAATCCTATACAGGGTAACTATGGGTCGGAACTGACTCGATGGCACACAACAACAACCAACTGGAGTCCTGGTGTAGCGCCGTGGGTTAATGTGCTGGACTGCAAAGTCAGTTCGAACTATAAGGTCAGCAGTTCAAGCTCACCAGCCGCTCCTAAAACCCTTTATAAGGTCACTAGGGTAAGAACCAACTTGATGGCACTTAACAATAACAACAACATTTTGTGAAGGCACCCTACTGAGATGACCAGTTGTTCCACGGGAGAAAGATGAGGCCTTCTGCTCCCATAAAGATTTACAGCCTCAGGAAATCTGTACAGGGTTGCTATGAGTCAGAACTGACTCCACGGCACATAACCACCATCCCCACCATAGGACTGAGTAGAACTGTTCCTTAGCCTTTCCAAGACTATAAATCTTTACAAGAGTAGACAGCCTCATCTTATCCCTTGTGGTGGGTGGTGGGTTTGAACCACCAATCTTGAAGTTAGCATCCCAGTGCTTAATCCATTATACCACCAGGACTGCTTTAACTGGAAAATAGGTACGAAAAATAGGAATGAAATTAAAATGAAATAGATAGGTTGAATAGCAAAACAAATATGTCTGAAGAGTTAATTCATGAATTGAAAGACCAGCTCAAGGAAGATCTAAGAGGTGGGAAGCATCAGAGAAAAGTTTAGAAATATGGAGATAGGAGTAGAAGTGTAAATTTTGTCATTGGAAAACCCATAAGAAGAAAAAAGTTACAATAGGTGAGAGGATTACTGTCAATTTCCTAAAATTAAAGACATCACATTTAAGAATGAAGGGGAAGAACAAACAAGATGGAGGATCAGGCAGACGTGTAGTAAAGAGCTGTGCCAACAACAACACAGAATACCCAACCAAGCAGCCTCAGGGGATGGTCCCAGAACTCTGAACCACATATAAAGGAATATTTAGAAGGTTGGAAGACTTACAGCTGGGGAATTTGTGGCAGAAGCAAGAAATCTATTGCTTTCTA
>NW_006408682.1:4203559-4209293 GCF_000296735.1 Chrysochloris asiatica
AGCAGCACCAGAGATGGAGACAGAGATGGGGGCATGGAGAGGGAGAGCGGCTGAGGACTCTAGCTTCATCAACTAAGAAGAGAAGGACTAAGAGCTGGTAGCCAGGAGCAGACTTGCAGAATGTGCCCTTTGGAGATGTAAATTATTATATATGCCTGAGTATTTTTTTGTTGTTTGTGGGTTTTTTAAAAATCTAAAGTGGATAGAGAGAAATACTTTTAACTGACGGTATATGGAGGGGATTATAATCAATGTAATGAAATAAGGTACATGAATTGTTGAATGTGAAACTGATGATGGGCCCTGTAAACTTTCATTCAATCCACAATAAAAACCTTAAATTAAAAAAAAAGAAAAAAAGAATGAAGGTGTCAGCTCTAGCTCTGAATTCTGACTTATGACAGTACATTAAAATTACCTGGAGGATTAAAAAAAATATTACATATTTATTGTTATAGACATGTAGAGAATGAAAAGCAAATTTGTAATTTAAGGTCATATATTTCAGTAAAATATCCCACACCTGCTTTTTCCATGGAATAGTCTACACAGAATTAATACGTTGTTGTTGTTGTTAGGTGTCATCATGTCAATTCTGACTCATAGCAACCCTATGCACAAATATGAATGAAACAGTTCTGGGCCAATCTCACTACTGTTGCCACACTTGAGCCCATCGATGCTGCAAATTAGCCAATCCATCTTGCTGGGAGTCTTCATATTTTTCTCTAACCCTCCACCTTACCAAACATGATATCCTTCTCCAGTGGGTGGTCCCTCTTGACAATATGTCTGAAGTATGAGAGACGAAGTTTGACCATCCTGGCCTCCAAGGAGCACTCTAACTGCACTTCTTGCAACACAAATCTGTTGGTTCTTTTGGCAGCCCATGGCACTTTCAATATTCACCTCCAACACCGTAACTCAAATGCATCAATTCTTTTAAGATGCTTATTCTCTGTCCAAGTTTCGCATGCATATGAAGTTATTGAAGATACCATGACTTGGGTCAGGCACACCTTAGTCCTCAAGCTGACATCTTTGCTCTTCAACAGTCTTGCACTGGCAGTCCATAGTGTTTTCAATATGCTCTCAATATATCAATACACCAACACCAGAATTCAAATGCACCTATACTTCTATGGTCTTCCTAATTCATTTTCCAGTTTTCATATACATATGAAGTGGAAGATGAGCCATGGCTTGGGTCAGGTGTACCTTAGTCCAAAATGACATCTTTGCTCTTCAAGATTTTAAAGAAGTCTTATGTAGCATATGTGTCTAATGCAATATGTCATTTGATTTCTTGACTGCTACTTCCATGAATGTTGACTGTGGATCCAAGCAAAATGATGTCTGACAGTTTCAATCTTTTTTCTGTTTTTCATGATGTTGTTTATTAGTCTAGTTGTGATGATTTTTGTTGTATTTACACTGAGGCCCAATCCATACTGAACACTGAGGTCTTTGATCTTCATCAGTAAGTATTTTAAGTCTTCTTCGCTTTCAACAAGAAAAGTTGTATCATCTGCACATTGCAGTCTGTTAATGAGTCTTCCTTTATTTTTTTCTTTTCTTTTTTGATTCAACATGATGACATTTTAATACAAGACTCTGGGAGCTTTTGGTACATCCAACCATGTTTTTCATTTGGCACCAATGTTATGGTATCCAGAGTCCTTGTGTGTCGCTATGGATCAATGCGCTGGACTGCAAAGTTGGTTTGAACAGCAAGGTCAGCGGTTCAAGCTTACCAGCTGCTTCCTAGAAACCCCACACTGTTTGCTATAGGTCAAAACCAACTTGATGGCACTTAACAACAACAACAATTTCCTCTAACATTTGTTTGTGATCATTATAATCTGTAAATAAAAAGCTAAAATCAATTAATAACTAGTTTGCCACTTCCTTTAATTTTAATGCCTTATAATCCACCTTCTTAGATTATTTGCACAGCATACAGATTGAATAAATATGGAAAAAGGATACAGCCCAGACACATACCTTTCCTGATTTTAAAGTATTCAGTAGCAACTGCCTGTTGGTCTATGCACAGGTTTCTCATGAGCACAGTGAAGTATTCTGGCATGCCTATTCTTTGCAATGTTATCTGTGGTTTGTTATGATCCTCAAATACCTTTGCACAGTCAATAAAGCAGAAGTAAACATCTTTTTGGCATACTCTGTTTTCAGCAAAGATCTACCTAACGTCAGCAGCACTCTACCTCCTTCCATGTCCTCTTTTGAATCCAGTTTGAGCTTCTAGCTCCCTGTCCATGTACTTCTACAATGATTTGAAAATGATCTTCAGCAGAATTTTCCTTGCACGTGATATTAATGGTATCGCTCAATGATTTCCGCATTCTGTTGAGTCATCTCAAATATGGTTGGCCGAGTAACTTCTTTCCAAATTCCTAGATATTGATGAATAAGTGCCTCCAGGTCTATATCAGTTTTTGAAACATTTCCATTTGTGTTCCTTCAATCCTGGAACCTTGTTTTTCCTCAGTGCCTTCAGTGCAGCTTCGGCTTCTTCCTTCAACACCAATTGTTCCTGAAATAGATGAGCATCAAGTAGCTCTTTTTGGTGTAGTGACTGTGTATTTCTTGCATCTTCTTTTGACACTTCCTGCATCATGCAATATTTTGCCCATAGAATCCTTCAGTGTTGCAACCTGAGGCTTGAATTTTTTCATCAATTCCTTCAACTTGAGAAATGCTTAGTGTGTTCTTCCCTTCTGCTTTTCTGACTTTGCACATTCCGTTATAATACTCTACTTTGTCTTCTCCAGCTACCCTTTACATTTTCTCTTCGGCTCTTTCACTTTCTCATTTTTTCCAGTTTCTTTAACTTATCTACATTCAGAGTCTCTTCTGATATCCATTCGGTTTTTTCTTTCTTTCCTGTTTTTTTAATGACCTGTGCTGTCTTTCTGTAAGATGTTCTTGATATCATCCCACAGCTCTTCTAGTCTTGTTATTAGTGTCTAAAGTGTCAAATCTGTTCTTGAAATGGTCGCTAAATTCAAGTAGGATCAACTCAAGGTCATTTTTTGGCTCTCATGGACTTGTTTTAATTTTCTTCAGCTTCACCCTGAATTTGCATTTGAGCAATTGATGGCACGTTTCACAGTTGGCCACTGGCCTTGTTTTGACTGATGATAATTTGAGCTTCTCCATCATTTCTTCTCACAGATGTTTCCAATTTGATTACTGTGTATTCCTTCTGGTGAGGTCTACATGTATTGTTGTTATTGTTATGTGCCATCGACTCAGGACCAACTCATAGCGACCCTATGCACAACAGAATGAAACACTGCCCAGTCCTGGGCCAACCTGCCACAAACACAGTCTTTCTCAGTCCAGAGGCCTTTAGTCCACAGCTATTCTATCTCTCTTTGCCATCACCTCTGCCTCTGGTTAGGATCCCTAGTTCCTCTGATGCTTTTCCCTCTTGATGGTCTTAGGGTCCTCTGTTCCTGAAATGAAAGATTAACTATCTCCCCTTTTTAGTTACAACTCTTCTACATTTATAATTATGACAATTGCCATTAGACCTGATCACAATTCCTCACAAATGAATCATAAAATCCTATCCCCCTCATCACTAGACCCATCTGGACAAGAGAAAACTATTTAGTGGGGATTCTACCTTACCCCCATTATTCTGAAACTAAGCACACTCAGGAAAGCTTGTAAGTCAGCCACTTCATGCCTTTATAGCACCCTCCATTTTTGATTGCCAATGTCTAAGTTGTCTGTCCCTGTCAACTCAGTGTACTGAGTGAGGAGGCAAGTTTGATCTCTGATATGAAGAATCCTTCCCTTTAGGTTGGAATTTTTAGCAACTACGTCCATAAGGTCGTCAAATTGTGGCAATTTGATGTGTCAAACTTCTTTATCTTCATCTGGTCTAATTCTGGTCAGCAAGCTATCTAAGCTAGGTCAAATGGGTACTATCTGCCAGTCTGTGAGTTTTTGCATGCCTTTCCCCCACTTTAGACCAGCTGGCCGCTTCACTCTCAACTCTACCCCACAGTGGCTAGGTCAGTGTCCATGGGCTCAGGATTTCACGTCTCCCTGAGCTTAAAATCAGTCAACCCTTCCTCTTCTCTATCTCATCTCAAGGTCATCAGGTGTCTCTGGAATATGGCCAAACTCAGCCCATGTATTCGTTACTGTAGGTCCTCCACTTCCACTCACAAGTAGACCAGGGTGGTCATTAGTGAGCATACAGGATTGCTCATGTATTCTCTTTGAGTTTCACACTTAGAAGGAGGTTTATCCTGATGGACTG
Source organism: Chrysochloris asiatica (assembly GCF_000296735.1). Taxonomy (NCBI): domain Eukaryota; kingdom Metazoa; phylum Chordata; class Mammalia; order Afrosoricida; family Chrysochloridae; genus Chrysochloris; species Chrysochloris asiatica. The sequence goes on from NW_006408682.1 coordinate 4,207,857, forward strand.
CCTTTTCTTGCCTTGGTGGCTCCAAGACAAACAACTTGCTTGACATTATTATTTGTTGTTGTTATATGCCGTGGAGTTGGTTCAGACTCATAGCGACCCTGTACAGGGTTTCCAAAACTGTAAATCTTTATGAGAGCAGGAAGCCTCATCTTTCTTCCGCGGAACAGCTGGTAGTTTCAAATTGCTGACCTTGCGGTTTGCAGCCCGATTCGTAACCACTATGCTACCAGAGCTCCTTTGGTTGATATTATAACAGCCAAAAAAATCTGCTTTTTTCTTTTCTATCTATTTATATTTTTTTTCTCTGCTAGTCTTTCTTTCCAGAAGTATCTTCTGTTCCTCTAGTTGTTCCGGGTTGATTTACATGTGTTTTCAAATGGGACAGTCCCACCCAAAGGTTCTGGGTGGGGCTCAGGATTCCACCTAAAGCTCCATAATCCACAAAGGTTTACAAAAAAAACTCTTTTTCTGAGCAAATTCTAGTATTCCTTTTAGCTAATCCAATCAGGTATAGGTGGGGATTTCTGGGAATTGGCCTGTATAGGAGGAATCATACTAATTGTATGGATTTCACTGCAAAGGCTTCTGGTAGGGACAGACAAAATTTATTCTGGAATGTCTCACATTCCGGTTCCTGCCCACCCCTCTGGGGTTGGTGTTCTCTGTCCTCAAGAAAAGGTCATCCTTCAAGGTCGATACAATCAGTTGTTGTTGTTGCTAAGTGCCATTGAGTTGGTTCAGACTCATAGTGATCCTGTATAGGGTTTCTGAGGAGTATCTGTTGGGTTTGAACTGCCAACCTTGTGGTTCACAGTCTAGTGCTGATCCTATAGCAACACATCAGGACACCTGTAATGTATCTTACAAGGAAGTAAAATACAGAAATCTTGTGTGTGGTCTGTTTATAGTAAACACTGTAAAATGGGCAAAGTCTTGGATAAAATGCTTTCACCTTTCAAGAGGCCCCCTAGGCTCCCTTTCTCAGGGCAACATGGAGAAGTAAACTAGCAGATGTTAGTTAGGCCGTATGAGTGCCTTAGCTGGTCCATCACAGTGGCTCTGTGGATTTTCAATTACTCATCTGCAAATTCAAACTGAAGCTGAAGAAAATGAAAACAAATCCATGGGAGCCAAAATATGATTGTAAATATATCTCACCTGAATTTACAGACCATCTGAAGAACAGATTTGATACATTAAACACTAAAGACCAAAGACCAGAAAAGTTGCCAGTAGAAAGCAAAAAGTCATTAAGAAGACAAGAAAGAAGGAAAAGGTCAAAATGGATGTCAGAAGAGACACTGAAATTTGCTCTCCAGCATAGAGATGCTAAAGCAAATGGAAGAAAGGAGGAGGCCTAAGAGCTGAACAGAAAATTTCAAAGATCAGCTAGAGAAGATGAAGCCAAATATTACAAAAAATGTGCAAAGATCTGGA
>NW_006408682.1:4210469-4217883 GCF_000296735.1 Chrysochloris asiatica
GGTGGAGGGTCAGAGAAAAAGAGGAAGACCCCCAGCGAGATGGATTGGCCAAGTGGCAGCATCAATGGGCCTAAGCACGGCAATGATAGTGAGGTTGGCCCAGGATCGGGCAGTGTTGCATTCTGCTGTGCATAAGGTTGCTATGAGTCGGTACCCACTCGATGGCACCTAACAACAACAAGGAGCTCTGGTAGCACAGTGGTTACGAATTGGGCTGCTAACCTTAAGGTCAGCGTTCCAAACTACCAGCTGCTCCACAAAAGAAAGATGAGGCTTTCTGCTCCCATAAAGATTTATAGCCTCAGAAACTATGCAGGGTTGCTACGAGTAGGAATTGACTCCACCGCACACCACCATCATAGACTTCTGGAAGGAACTCTGGTAGAGTAGTGGTTACGAATCAGACTGCTAACCTCAAGGTCAGCAGTTAGAAACTATCAGCTGTTCCATGATATGAGGGAGAAATATGAGGCTTTCTGCTCCCATAAAGATAAATAGCCTCAGAAAGCCTGTAGGGTTGCTATGAGTTGGAAGTGACCCCATAGCACATAACCACCACCATAGACTCCTGTAGTCTTGGTATGGTGCTGTAGGATAAGCACGCCACCTCAAGATTGGTTTGAACCACAATGTTGGCCATTCAAACTCATCAGCCACTCCTCAGAAATCCTACACAGGGTTGCTTTGAGTTCGAACCAACTTGATGGCACTTAACAACAACAATAGAACTCTAGAGTCCTGGTGTGGCACTGTAGGATAAACATTTGACCACTAGGTCTGTTTGAACCACAAAGTCAGTGGTTCAAACTCACCACTGCTCCTTGGAAACCCTATACAAGATTGCTATGAGTCAGAACTGACTCAATGACACTTAATAATAACAACATAAAAGTCCTGGTGTGATGCTGTAGGATAAGCACTGGACTGTTAACTGAAAGGTTGATGGTTGATACCCACCAGTCACTCCTATACAGGGTCTCTACAAGTAGGCGCTGACTCAATGGCACTTAATAACAACCACAACAACATGGGACTACAGTTCTTAGAAATCATCCATTGCTGAGAACCCATTTAATGAACATTTACTGACCACCTACTGTATATGTCCCAGGCACTGGGGATACAATGGAAAACCAAAGAAACTCTCTGACCTAGAGACGAAGTCTTTGCTTTACTAGTGTTGCCAAACCCAAGTGAGGGTTTGCCTCAATCACTGTAGTTAATCACAGAGACATGGAGACATCCAATCCAAGCTTTAGTAGCAGAAAGGCAGCAGTTTGGAGGGCGGAGAGAATAATTTCTTAAGACTGTCCTTTCCATTATGAAGAGCAGGCACATTATATAGTGTAAGTTACATTTGAATGTACACTTAATTTACCTTAACATCAAGATAGCATTCTTTGGGAAAAGGAAGCAATAAATCAATAAACTTACTCAAACATTTTACTTTTAGGGTATCATGTGCTTAATTCTTGAGACAATTATCTGCATGGGTTTAAGCCCATTCTATTGCAAGGTCAGTGGTTCAAGCTCACCAGCTGCTCCTTGGAAACCCTATACAGAGTCGCTAAGGGTCAGAACTGATTCGACAGCTCTTAAAGACAATTTTCCTAGTACTGTTCTCTTTCTAGGACCATGAAGTCATCTTAGTTAATTTATAAACTTTCTCATTTGTAGGGTCCTCATTTGAGACTTCATTTTTCTTGGATCAACCATCAACACTCATGGAAGCAGCAGTCAAGAAATTAAATGACGTATTGCATTAGACAAATCTGCTGCACAAGACCTTTTTAAAGTGTTGAAGAGCAAAGATGTCAGCTTGAGGACTAAGGTGTGCCTGACCCAAGCCATGGTATTTTCAATAACCTCATATGCATGCGAAAGTTGGACAGTGAATAAGGAAGATGATAGAAGAATTGATGCATTTGAGTTATGGTTGTTGGAAGAGAATATTGAAAGTACCATGGGCTGCCAAAAGAACAAACAGATTTGTGTTGGAGAAGTGCAGCCAGAGTGCAACTTGGAAGCCAGGATGGCCAGACTTCATCTCTCATACTTCAGACATATTGTCAAGAGGGACCAGTCACTGGAGAGTGATATCATGTTTGGTAAGGTGGAAGGTCAGAGAAAAAGAGGAAGACCCTCAGTGAGATGGATTGGCCAAGTGGCAGCATAGATGGACTCAAGCATGGCAACAATTGTGAGGTTAGACAGGACTGGGCAGTGTTTCATTCTGTTGTGCATAGGGTTGCTATAAGTCGGTACGGTACCTACAACAACAACATTTGAGACTTAATGGTAAAGTGACTTTATTTTGTTTAGGTCAGTAGATCCATGCTATCACTAGTAACTTTCTCAAAGAGGCCCTGTAGGGTCCCTGTCTTACTTTTGTTTTTTAAAAAATATTTTATTTATTTATTTATTTTAGGTTAAATCAGCAAGGTTTGTTACGAGAGAAAACAATTCACGAGCTGGGAAACACATGGGCAAGAGGCTCTCAACCCAGTGCACCACCAGTCAGAGGTCATCCAAGGTTTAAATATTAAAATATCGGGAACTAACCATAAAAAATCTTCTAGCTAGCTTGCTAAAGTAAAATCTTCTGATTAGGACATGCTCAGGCATGTCTTTATGGAAGAAGGATATGCCCAAGCATATGTAAGCTTGTCTCTGAATACTTGTTAATCAGCTTTCAACCACATTCTTCCTGAGGGCAAGCTGCCCTTCCCTAGGCTTTCCTGCATTTATCTAAGCATAGCCTGGGTTTGCCCTCATTTTCTAATTAACATTCCCTGCACAGTAAACCAGATGATAGTCAGATTAAGAATGGTCATTACCTGTCTGTTTCAGCTCGCTGTTCCCTGGGATCTTTACGTATCATTTCATTTTTTGATGACTTCCAATTGTCGTAAATCCATAATTCCTACATTCCACCTTCTGATTATTAATAGATATTTGCAGCTGTTTCCTCTCATTTTGAGTTGTCCTCCCTCTGCAAAAAAAGGTCCCGAAAGCTTTGCTCCATTCAGTAAGCATAAGGAACTCTGGTAGTTATTAGTTGGGCTGCATATCCCAAGGTCAGCAGTTCAAAATGGCCAATCACTCCTTGGGAGTGTGAGAGATTCTAAAGATGGTCCATCCTCAGGAATAAAGGGTGCATGAAATTGCTAGACTAGACATAGGTTGTTGATTCACATCCAGGGGTGTGTGAGCTGGATGAACTGGGGGAGGGGAAAAGAAATCTGTTCTAGGACTAGGAACTTTAAATAAGAATACAGTCATTAGGTGTCATAGGTGCCATCCGGGCTAGATTGTGAACCCCATACTACTAAGTCAAGAGGAACTGGGAGAGGGACTCTCTCTCGAGACAGGAGAATAAAACTTCAAGCCTGCCATGTGGTGTGTCTGCCATGTCTACTGGTTTGGGTGCCTAATTTTGCAAAATCAAATAAAGACAACTTTACTCTCACTAAAATGAGTGCAGATTGGAGTTTCTTAGCGTTTGTCAGTAAGCACTTGTGATAAACTCATAACTAAAAGGAACCAAGGCAGTATCGGGGTATCGACAATGTTTCTAGCAGGAGAAAGATGAGGCTTTCTGCTCATATAAAGATATACAGTTTTGGAAACTCTGTACAAGGTCGCTATGAGTCAGAAATGACTCTAGACTTCACGGCACGTAACCACTGCCACCAAATATGAGAGAAGTAACTGAAGGAACTTAAAATGGAGTCTGAAGTTATAGCAAGACTCAAAATGGATTAAGTCTCCAACTGCTGACCACGGCCTTCCATAAACCAAATGATTTAAATTTTAGAGTTTCATGTAGTGTGTACCACATTCTGTTTATCTGTTGATGGGCATTTAGGTTGTTTCCACCTTTTAGCTGTTGGGAACAGTGCTGCAGTGAACATTGGTGTAAAAGTCTGTTTTTGAGCATCTTCTTTCAAGTCTCGATAGTTCTACTTCAATTTGTTGAGGAACCACACACTGCTTTCCAAAGTGACTGTATCATTTTGCATGTCCACCAGGAGTAGATAAGAAATTCCCTTAGCTTTTGTTTATATGAGAAAGTCTTTATTTCCTTTCCGTTTGAAAGGTAATTTTTCTGGATAGAGATTTCTGGCTTTAGTTTTGCTCTGTTGTTTTTCCTTTATTTCTTTCAGCATTTTGACTTCTGGATTCCCTGATTTCTACCAAGCAGTCTGCTGTAATTCTTATACATTAGCCTCTATTTATAATTTTCTTTTCTTTATTTTGGCTGCATTCACGATTGTCTCTTTTGTTTTTAGCATTTAAAATATGCTATGCCTCAGTGCTCTGTGTGCGATTTTTTGCTTTTTTTTTTTGGCATGGTGTTTCCTGAGATTCTTGAATCTCTGGTTTAGTTGCATTAATTTTGGAAAATTTCATCCATTATTCAAATATTTCTTCAGTCCAATTGTCTCTTCTCACTCTGCAATTTCAATTATGCAGATATTAGAATTTTTGATGTCACACAGAGCTTGCATGTTCTTTTTTGTATTATTTTACTTTCTTTTCTCTTGTGTTTCAGTCTGGGTAATTTCTATTGGCCTAACCACAACAATCTTCAAGTTAATTTATTCTTTCTTTGACTGATGAACCTATCAAAGATATTCGTCCTGTTACTGTATTTTTAATATCTAGTATTTCCATTTCTTTCATATAGTTTCCATTTCTGATGAAATTACTCATTTGCACTGAATATTGTCCACCTTTTCCATTAGAGCCTTTATCTATTAAAATTAGATATTAATTCCATGTCAGATAGTCCCAATATATGAGACATCTAAATCTAATTCTGATAATTATTTTATCTCTGTAGGAATTCTTTGGGGAGTGCTTTGCTCATGATACTTTGTTGAAAACTAGACTTCTGGTGTAGGATACTAGAATAGTTTTTATGCCTGGGAATAGCCATTTTTATTTCTTTTTTTCTGACAGTTGGACAATGAGTAAGGAAGACTGTAGAAGAATTGATGCATTTGAGTTATGGTGCTGGTGAAAAATATTAAAAGGATCATGGACTGCCAGAAGAACAAACAAATCTGTGTTGGATGAAGTACAGCCAGAATGCTCCGTAGATGCCAGGATGGTGAGAGTTTGTCTCTCATACTTTGGGCACATTATCAAGAGGAAACAGTCCCTGGAGAAGGACATATTCTTAGTAAAGTGGAGGATAAGTGAAAACGAAGAAAACGCCCAGCAAGATAAGTTAGTAAAGTGACAGAAGTAATGGGCTCAAGCTTAACAATGATTGCGAGGATGGCACAGGACCAGGCAGTGCGTTGTTCTGTTGTGCATAAGGTTCCTGTGAGTTGGAACCTACTTAGTGGCATCTATCAACAACAACAGCAATGTCTTATGTTTAAACTGGATCACTGATGGCATTATAGGTTAAACACTAGACTGATGAAGTACAAGGTTGGGAGTTCAAACATGCAAGCTGCTCCTTGGGAGAAAGATGAGGCATTTTGCTCCCATAAAGATTTACAGCCTTGGAAACATTATATGGAGTGACTGGCTTTGAGTGTGGCGCTGTGGGTTAACGCGCCAGACTGAAAAGCAGATTGAACTGCAAGGTTGGCAGTTCAAGCTCACCACCTGTACCTCAGAAATCGACTTGACGACACTTAACAACAGCAACAATGACAACAACTGTCTTGTATTTAGATTGGGGCTGGTTTGCTGGTTGGTCTGCTCAGCTATAAGCCATAGACCTTCCTTTTGCTCTGTGAGGAAGAGAGGATCTCTTTGTATACTACTGTTTCTCATCCAGTAATTATCTGCTGTTACTAGTTATTTGTAGCTTGTTAACTTGGCATCAAAGAGCCGTGGTGACACAGTGGTTAATTGCATAGTTTATAATCAAAAGATCAGCAGTTCCAATCCACCAACCGATCCACTGGAGAAAGATGGATCTTTACAGTCTACTTCTGTAAAGATTTTCAACTTTGGAAACCCTGTAGGGCTGCTCTACTCTGTCCTATAACGTAGCCATGAGTTGGAATCAACTTGACAGCAGTGGATTTGGTTTGGTTTAACTTGGCATTGGAGGGCAGTGCTTGGAAGGACAGGTAGGAAGGAGTACATGACTCATGTTTTCTTTGTGGTTCTGATTAAGTCTTAGTCCCTGGATCCCTAGGTCTCTGAAGGCATACCTTCTCTTCCCTCTTTCCTAGAAATAACTTTTCTCTCTTGTTCTTTCCCCCTTACAGTGACATTTCTCCAGTGCCCTTGAGTATGATAATGGTTTATTTTGTTTTTTGCCCTCTTCACACAATTTAGAAGGGAGATAAGGCATGAGGAGCCGTTTCTGTTCCCCAGATTTGAACAGTAGTGTACACTTTACTGGGGGCCTTTCCAATCTTTTCTACAAATGCTGGTGAGGTTTGTGGAGAAAGAACCTTTGAGAGGTTGCAGACTCTCACAATTTCTGCAGTACTGAGGGATTTCATATTACTGCCAGTCCATATTCAGCTTGCATCAATTTCTCAATTGTTAGTTGAACTCCTCTTACCAGTGTCTGCCTCAACTATGATCATACTTACATCTCCTGTCTCCCTGAAGGCACATGTCTTCTCATATTTGAGCCACGTGGTTACTCAGTGATCACTGCTCTGTTAGGTAAAAAAAAGTTGTGAATTTGAACTTAGCTCAGCTTTTTTCTCTTTAAGGGTGGAAGTAATGCTCTTTTCACTTCATAATTTCTCAAAACAAAAACTAGAAGTCATCCCTGGGTAACTTTCAAACATATACATGCTTGGTGTCAATCAAGACTAAATAAGCATTATATCTGGGGATGAATAATTGTTGTTGATGTTAAGTGCTGTCGAATTGGTTCCAACTCATAGTAACCCTGTATAAGGTTTCCAAGGAGGGGCTGATGAGTTTGAACTGCTGATCTCTTGGTTCAAACCAACATTGCAGTACAGAACCATACCAGGATGAGTGGTGGTTGTGATTCTATGCCACTGAGTTGGTTCTGACTCATAGCAACCCTGCATAGGCTTTCCAAGGAGTGGCTAATGAGCTTGAATCACTGACTTTGGTTCAAAATAACCTTGCAGTCCATTGCATTAACCTACAGTGCCACACCAGGACTCCTAGGAAGAGTTGTTGTTGTTGTCAGGTGCCATCGAGTTGGAACCGACTCATAGTGACCTCATGCACAGCAGAACGAAACAATGTCCGATCCTGGGCCAACCTTACTACCGCTGCCACACCTGACACCATCAATGATGCCACCTGGCTGATCCATCTCGTTGAGGGTCTTCCTCTTTTTCTCTGACCCTCCACCTTACCCAGCATGCCACCCTTCTCCAGCAACTGTTCTCTCCTGATAATATGTCCAAAGTATGAGAGACGAAGCTTAGCCATCCTGGCCTCCAAG
>NW_006408682.1:4219655-4237936 GCF_000296735.1 Chrysochloris asiatica
GCTCTTGTGGACTTGTTTTCATTTTCTTCAGCTTCAGTTTGAATTTGCATATCAGTAATTGATGGTCTGTTCCACAATCTGCCCCTGGCCTTGTTTTCACATCTCTTTCCACAGATGTAGTCAATTTGATTTCTATGTGTTCCATCTGGTGAGGTCCATGTGTATAGTCATCTCTCTTGCTGTCTAAAGAAGGTATTTGAAATAAATCATTTGTCTTGCAGAAAGAGTAGTAGGGATTAATAAGTTTTTTAACTCCTCAGGTAATTGTGATTGCCTGAATAATTTCTTTTAGAAAGATCAGCATGAGGCTGATCCCCATGAGGTGAAGGTTAAAGATATCCCAAGTGTCTGACTTTTCCAACATGTAACAGCACTTCATAGTCCTTGATAGCATTCACCACTCCCCACTCCCTCATGGACCAGGGTTTTGCAATACACTAAAACATCTCACAGAATTAACGACTGTCAAAGTAATGGCTCATACATTTGTGGAGGCTGGCAAGTCTTAATCCTTATTTTGAATTCCACTTTAATCCTTTGTTGTTGTTGTTGTTGTTAAGTGTCGAGTGAGTCAGTTTTGACTCAGCAACCCTATGCACAAAGAAGGAAACATTACCTGGTCCTACACCATCCTTACAATGGTTGCTATGTTTGGATCCATTGTTGCTGCCACTGTGCCAATCCATCTCATTGGAGTCCTTCCTCTTTTTCTCTTTCTTCCACTTTGCCAAGCATGATGTTCTTCTCTAGGGACTAGGCCCTCCTGATGACCTGTCTGAAGTACGGCTTCTAAGAAACATTCTTGCTCTTCTTCTTCCAAGACAGTTTTGTTTGTTCTTTTGGCAGTCCATAGTATTTTTAATATCCTTCTCCAACACCATAATTCAAATGCATCAGTTATTCCATGTTCTTCCTTACTCACTACCCAAATTTTACATGCATATGAGACTATTGAAAATACCAGGGCTTAGGTCAGGCACACCTTAGTCCTCAAACTGATCTCCTTGCTTTTGAACACTTTAAAGAGGTCTTTTTTTTGCATCAGATTTGCCTAATGTAGTAAATCGTTTGATTTCTTGACTGCTTTTCTCCATTTATCATGATGTCATTTATTGGTTCAGTTGTGAGGATTTTTGTTTTTTCTGTTTTTCTTACATTGAGGTGCAATCCATAATGAAGACTGATCTTTATCAGTAAGTATTTTAAGACCTCTTCACTTCCATTAAGCAAACAGTTGAGGTGAACTGCCTGTCTTGGCCTGGGTTTTCTAGAGGAGCAAAACCAATGATTTTAAGGAAATGACTAACACAGTTGTAGAGGTGGGAGAGTCCCAAATCTGTGGGTTAGATGCCAGACTAGAGGTTTTTTTGCAAGGCTGCTAAACCGAGATCAGCAGGTCAGACAGCAGGCGGGAAGACAGGCAAGTAGGTCTCGCAGATCTGGTAGGTCTGACCAGTACGAAGGCAGGCTGCTATGACTCCCAAGGTAGGTTATAGAGCAGCCAACTGGCTCAAGTCCAAATAATCAGAAGACAAGCCAGATGCAACACCTAGACCCAACAGAGAGCAAGCAAGTTTTGCCTGAGTGTCCATAAACATTGGAATCAGGCCACACCCTTGAAGAATTTCCTTTCAATGATTGGCTGCTCATACTAGACCTCATTATTAAGTTGATTGCATTATATTCAGTCTCATCATAGGAGACAACTACATCTCAGCTGCTAAACTACTGAAAATCCTGGTCCAGTCAAGTTGACACAAACCTTTAACTATCACACTCCCTTTGTGATAAAACCTTGGCAATTGGCCTTTCAAACCCACTATGTATGATCCCTTCTATGGGGTTGGTGGGTCCCTTTGAAACTACTCTGCATTCCATACCAGGTAAAGACAACGCAAACACAATTTATCCTTGAATTCATTGGCCAAAGGAGTTATAATAATAATAGCAGAGCTTCATATTCTTATTTAGCCTCTAACCTCCTCTAGTCCTTACTTTCAGCAATTGTTTGGAATATATATTTGTCTTGCCTGTCACAGATATCTAGATATAAATATCTTCCTCCATGCCAACATCTCTTTTTCTGTATGTGAGACTTTTATTTTCTCCGTGTGTTTGCTTACTTGTGTTTTGTTTTAAGGAGACTGACTCTTTCTGGAACCTTGTTCATGGCTTTCAATAAAGCTTGTGGATATCATTAGTTTCCTTTACTATATGTAATCATTTAATTTGTTCCTAACCTAAATCTTGTGAATTCTTGTTAAATGCTATGTTCTCTGTTCTAGTACATTGCTGGAGCTTGAGTGGATAATTAAGAATCTTGATTTATAAATAAAATTAATCTATCTTTTGTACCAGTCAGTGCTCTCCAAAGAGACAGAACCAATAGGGAATTATATATATATATACTTGTTAGATATCACTGAATTAACTATAACTTTTATCAACCCTAGGGGTCCTGGTGTGGCACTGTAGAATAAACACTGGACTGTTAACTGCAAGGTCAATGGTTCAAATCCATCAGTCACTCCTCAGAAACCCTACATGGTATTATTATGAATTGGAACCAATTCAACAACATTTAACAACAACAACATGCACAACAGAACAAAATACTGTCCGGTCCTGTACCTTCCTCACAATTTGTTTTTTTGAGCCCATTGTTGTAACCACAATATCAATCCATGTCTTTGTGGGGAGGGAAGAGGTCTTTCTCTCTTTCATTGGTCCTCTACTTTACCAAGCATGATGTCCTTCCCCATGTATAAAAGGAACCTTAGTGGCATTGTAGATTTCTGGTATGATGCTTTACGATTAGCTCTGGACTTTGAACCATAAAGCCAGCAGCTTAAACCCACCAGCAGCTCCTCAGAAACCCTATATACAGGGTCCCTGTGAACTGGAATCGACTCGACGACACTTAACAACAACAACAAGTGGTGTTTTGGCTTTGTTAATGGCCTACTAAGTATGACAGTTTAAATCCACTAGCTGCTCCAAGGGATAAAGAAGAGGCTGTTTACTCCTGTAAAGATTTACAATCTCAGAAACCCCATATATGGCTTTCATGAGTCGGAATCAATGGCACACACACACGCACAAGTGGGAATAAAAATTATCTGCTCTCTGGCTGTAGAATTTATTTTAATCAACTTTTAGAAAAAAATACAATATATCATTTTTTGACACTATCTCCTTGCTTTCAATGCACTTTGCCCATCTGTCAACAAGCTTTTGTATTCCCTTATTAAAAAATGTTTTAGGCTGAGCTGCGAGCCACAAATGCACCACTATTTTCACTTCTTCATCAGAGGGGAATCTTTGTCCTCGAAGGGCTGCTTTCAGGTGAACTTCCAGTGGAGCAAGATCAGGACTATAGGGAGGATGTTTTAACACCTCAAAATGAAGCTTTTGCAGAATGTTAAGAGTGTGGACAGAGATATGCAGACGTGCATTGTCTTGCAAGATCACAAGGCCCTTGGATAGCAGTCCTTTGGGTGTAATCTGAAGTTCAGGCTTCAGTTCTTCAGTGAGCATCTCATTGTAGCGAGCATGGTTGATTGTTGAACCTTTTTCCTGATCGTGTTCCAATACTGGCCCTTGAGAATCCCAGAAAACTACAAGCATCAATTTTTCAGCTGAAGGTTGACTTTTGAACTTTTTTTTTGGTTGGTGATTGAGGATGTTTCTATTCCATACTCTGCAGTTTACTCTCAGACTCATAGAGATGAATCCATGTCTCATCACCAATACAATTTTTTCAAAGAAACTTTTACCTTACTTAGAGTATTGGTCCAAATTTTGTTTGCTGGTGTCCAAATGATTCTGCTTATGCTCTTCCGTGAGTTGTTTGGATATCAACTTCACACAAATTTTTCAAAATCCAGATCTGTAGTGGATTATTTCCTAGGCAGAGCCATGGCAGATATGCAAATTATTGGCCACATAATCTACTGTTACTCATCTATTCAACAGAATCATTTCATGTGCATGCTCAATATTGTCATCAGCCAAGGACACAGATGGACATTAATATAACCACAGTGTTGATATTTTTTTACTCATCCTTGTGTGTGTGTATTTATTTATTTATATTTACAAAGAGCTCTGGGGTGTAGTGGGTTAAATATATGAAGTCCTGATAGCCTAGTGGGTTACGTGTTGGGCTGCTAACTGCAAGGTCAGCAGTTCTAATGCACCAGTCACTACATGGGAGAAAGATGAGGCTTTCTGCTCTTGTAAAGATTTTCAGTTTTAGAAACCCTATTCAGGTTGCTATGAGTTGGAACAAACTTGATGGCACACAACCACACTATATATATATTGAAAGAGAGAGAGCATGCTCTAGCTCTGTAGGATAAGCACTGGACTGTAAACACAAGGTTAGTAGTTGGAGCCTACCAGCTGCACTACAGGAAAAAGCTGAGGCTTTCTGTTTCCACAAAGATTTGCAGCCTCAGCAACCCTATACAGGATTGTTTTGTTTTTATTAAGTGCTGTTGAAACAGTTCCAACTCATAGCAACCCTGTATGGGGTTTCCAAAGAGATGCTAGTAAGTTTGAACCGCTGACCTTGTGAATCAAACCAATCTTTCAGTCCAGTGCTTATCCAACAGTACCACACCAAGAGTCACTTTGGTAAGCACTCAACACCAACAGCAATATATACCAACATATAAAAAACACTCCAGTTCTTTTTAAAGAATTGGTTCACATGACTGTGAAGACTGGCAAGTCTAAAATCGGTAGGTCAGGTTGGCAAGCTAGAAACACAGGAGTTAATGCTACAATCTTAAGGTAGAGGTTCTGCTCTGGGACAATTCAGTTTTTGCCCTTAAGTTCTTTAACTGATTGGATGAGAACTGCTTGCATTATACGGGATAAACTCTTTCACTTAAAGTCAACTGATAGTAGATGTTGTTGTTAGGAGTCATTGAGTCCATTCCGACTCCTAGTGACTCTGTGCACAACAGGACATAACACTGTCGGTCCTGCACCATGCTCACAATGGTTGTTACTCTTGCGACCACTGCAGCTGTCATTATGCCAGTCCACCTCATTGGAGGTCTTCATCTTTTTTGCTGACCCTCTGCTTTACTAAGCACAATGTCCTTCTCCAGGTACTGGTCCTGATAGCGTGTTCAAAGAGTGAGAGATAAAGTGTCGTCATCCTGGCTTCTAAGGAGCATTTTGGCTGTACTTCTTCCAAGACAGATTTGTTTGTTTCTCTGGCTGTCTGTGGTACTTTTAATAGTCTTCCCCAACATCATGGCTCAAATGCATGAGTTCTTCCACTGTTTTTCTTCTGCAGTGTACAATTTTCACATGCATATGAAGCTATTGAAAATCCCATGACTTAGGTCAGGAGCATATTAGTCTTCAAACTGACATCTTTGCTCTTGAACACTTTAAAGAAGAATTGTGCCTCAGATTTGTCATTTGAGTTCGTAACTGCTACTTCCATAAATATTGATAATGGGTCCTAGCAAAATGATGTCCTTGAAAACTTCAATCTTGTCTCCATTTATTATGATTTTATTTATTGATCCAGTGGTGAGATGCAACCCATACTGAAGGTTGTGGTCTTTCATCTTCATCATTAGTTTAAGTCTTCTTTACTTCCAGAAAGCAAGTTTGTGTCATGAGTGTATTGTAGGTTGGTAATGAACCTTTCTCTAATTCTGATGCTGCATTACTCTTTAGATAATCCATCTTTTCAGAATTTTTGCTGAGCATACAGATTAAATAAGTATGGTGAATGAATACAACCCTGGTGTACACCATTCCTGATTTTAAACCATTTAGTCTCTCTTGTTCTGTTCAAATGACTGCCTCTTGATCTATGTGCAGATTCCTCATGAGCACAATTATGTGTCATGGAATCCCCATTCTTCTCAATGTTATCCATAGCTTGTCGTGATTCATATAATTGAAAGTCTTTGCATAGTTGATAAATTTCAGGTAAACATCTTTCTGGTATTCTCCACTTTTGGCCAAGTACTGATATCCCTCTCCCACATCCTTGTCTGAATCTGACTTGAACCTCTGGCAGTTTGCTGTCAATGTACTGTTGCAGCCATTTTTGAAACATCTTTTGCAAAAGTTTACTTCCATTTGATATTAATGATATTAACTGATGATATCCACATTCCATTATTAGTCACTTTAAAAATACCTTCCTAGCAACACCTATACTAGTGTTTGATTAAATAAGGGTCCTACACTCTAATAAAGTTGATACAGAAGACTAATCATCACATCATTGATTTATTGAGTACCCCTTGTTTCCAAACTATTCTGTTTTCCTAATATTTTACTTATATTTATCACAACTAAGAACCAGAAAAGAAAATCAGCAATACCCCTTTTCCAACATGCCACGGTTCTCAGCATCCAAAATAAATGAGGGGTTTGTTGTTGTTGTTGTTAGGTGCCATCAAGTTGGTACCGACCCATAACGACCTTATGCACAACAGAATGAAACACTGCTGATCCTGGGCCAACCTCACTACTGTTGCCATGCTTGAGTCCATCGATCCTGTCACTTGGCCAATCCATCTCGCTGGGGGTCTTCTTCTTTTTCTCTGACCCTCCACCTTACCAAACATGATCTCATTCTACAGTGACTGGTCCCTCCTGACAATATGTCCAAAGTATGAGAGACGAAGTATGGCCATCCTGGCCTCTAAGGAGCACTCTGTCTACACTTCTTCCAAAATGGATTTATTGATTCTTTTGGCAGCCCATAGCACTTTCAATATTCTTCTCCAACACTGTAACTTAAAGGAATCAATTCTTCTACAGTCTTCCTTATTCACTGTCCAGCTTTCGCATGCATATAAGGTTATTAAAAATACCATGGCTTGGGTCAGGCACACCTTAGTCCTCAAGCTGACATCTTTGCTCTTCAAAACTTTAAAAAGATCTTGTGCAACAGATTTGCCGAATGCAATTCATCGTTTGATTTCTTGACTGCTGCTTCTGTGAGTGTTGATAGTTGATCCAAGAAGAATGAAGTCCTTGACAACTTCAGTCTTTTCTCCATTGATAAGAATGTTGCTTATTGGTCCAGTGGTGAGGATTTTTGTTTTCTTTACATTGAGATGTAATCCATACCAAAAGCTGTGCTCTTTGATCTTCATCAGTAAATGTCTTAAACCTTCTTCACTTTCAGCAAGAAAGGTAGTATCATCTGTAAATGTCTCTGCTCTGCTTTTAGCATGGTTTTCTGAGCCGGACTGGCTTTAGCCCTGCCCTCTAAACTCTGCTAGGGCAGGATAGTCACCAAGGGAGTCCCAACTCGCTGTATTTTCCTTAATATCATAATGTTCTTCACTTGTGAGTGCAGGAAAGTGACGTCTTAGATCCTATGGTAGATCAGGAGCTCTGGAGTTGTTCTCTGAGCGCTTCCATCCTGAGATCCCCCTCCCTTCTCACCGGAGCATACCCTACTTGGTTTTCCCTGCTATAGCTCCACCCAGAAGTCAACAACATACTTATCAATGGAGAAAAGATTGAAGTTGTCAAGGACTTCAGTCTTCTTGGATCAACTATCAACACTCATGGAAGCAGCAGTCAAGAAATCAAACGACATATTGCATTAGGCAAATCTGCTGCAGACGATATGATCCTATACATAGAAAACCCCAAAGACTCAGTAAAAAAACTATTAGACTTCATAGGATAATTCAGCAAAGTGGCAGGATATAAAATCAACATAAAAAAATCAGTTGGCTGTCTCTATAGCAACAATGATAGAGATGAAAAGAACATTAGGAAAGCAATACCATTTACGATAGCCACACAAAGGATGAAATATTTAGGAATAAACATAACCAGAGAAACAAAGGACTTATACAAAGAAAATTACAAAATACTACTACAAGAAACCGAAAGAGACCTACAGAAGTGGAAGAACATACCATGATCCTAGATAGAAAGACTCAACATTGTGAAAATGTCAATACTCCCCAAAGTAATTTACACATACAATGCAACCCCAATCCAGATTCAAACAACATTCTTCAAAGAGATGGAAATGTCAATTACTAACTTTATATGGAAAGGAAAGACACCCAGGATAAACAAAGCACTGCTTAAAAAGAAGAACAAGGTTGGAGGTCTCTCACTTCCCAACTTCAAAATTTACTACATTGCTACAGTGGTCAAAACAGCCTGGTACTGGTACAATTAAAGATATATTGATCAATGAAACAGAATTGCGAATCCAGAAATTAACCCAATCACACACAGCCAAATGATTTTCGATAAACTGCCTAGGCATATTGCATGGGGAGGAGACAGTCTCTTTAATAGATGGTGCTGGAAGAACTGGAAAGCGATATGTAAAAGATTGAAACAAGACCTTTGCCTCATGCCCTATACAAAAACTAACTTTAAAGACCTAAATGCGAATCCCAAAATTATGAAAGTCATCAATTAAAAAATAGGGACAAATGTGAGAGTGCTCATTCAGGGAATATATAGACTACCGAACATTTTGAAAACCACGCAAACAAAAGTAGACAAAATAGATGAGTGGGACATACTAAAATTTTAAAATTTATGTGCATCAAAAGACTTTCCCAAATGAGTAAAAAGGGAACCCACAGAATGGGAAAAAATCTTTTGCAATGACACATCACATAAGGGACACATTTCTAAAATATATAGGAAACTACAACACCTCTACAAGGAAAAGACAAATAACCCAATTAAAAAATGGGCACAGGACATGAACAGACACTTCACCAAGGAGGAGATCTGGGCAGCCAACAAAAATATGAGGAAATGTTCACAATCACAAGCCATCAGAATGATGCAAATCAAAATAACAATGAGATATCATCTCACACCAGCAATAACAACAAAGATAAAAAACAGCAGAGGACAACAAATGCTGATGAGGACGTGGAAAGACTGGGACCCTCCTACATTGTTGGTGGGAATGCAAAATGGTCCAACCTCTCAGGAAAGCAATATGGTGCTTCCTCAAAAGGTTGGAAATAAGAATACCATATGACCCACCAACTCCTCTACTTGGTATTTACTCACAAGAAATGCGAGCCATAACACAAGTAGATATATGCGCACCAATGTTCATAGCAGCACTATTTACAATAGAAAAAAATGGAGACAACCAAAATGCCCATCAGTTGAAGTATGGATAAATAAACTGTGGTACACAGTGGAATACTATGCTACCTTGAAGAATAACAAGGAAGCTGCAAGCCATCGCATAACATGTATGAACCTTGAAGACATTATGCTGAGTGAAATTAGTCAGTCACAAAAGGAGAAATACTGCATAAGACCATTATTATAAAAAACTAAGAAAAAGAATCCACCCAAAAGGTGGGGAAGAAAATCTAAAAATATAAGCACTGATCACCAATATGTATAGGATGAGAGGTGGGGAGGGAGTGAAGGGAAGAAAGAACACAGGGTAGGGAATAGACACAGGAGAGCCTGGGAGTGGGGGTGGGGGTGGAAGGCTGGTAATACACAAGAAGGGGGAGGGGAAAAAGAAGAACAAAGCAGACAGGAGAAAAGTTGGGCAGGTTTGCATGGGCTAGGTGGGACAGAGCTAAATGACGGAGGTATGCACAAACCTGGAAAAACAGGGCTTCAGGATACAGGGATTGAGGTATGGCTTGAAAGGGGGAAAAGAGGGGAACAATGTTAGGATGCTTGGCTGTCTTTTGAATCTTGGTCTCACTTGCCTACCATTGTGAAATAGACACTGGGGCGGGTGGGGGACGGGTCAGTTAGAAACATCACAACAGAAAACATGTGGGCTCGGATACAGCCTATAACTAACTGGAATACCTTGGGGGTGTGTGTGTGGGAAACTGCCCAGACCCAAAATGGTGGGGGAACAATGATGGCATGAATAGATGGAGTGGCTAGGGACACGGGACTCAGGGAGGGAGAGGAGCTGTTTGTTGACAGCCGGGGGTGGGTTGGCCTGTGGGGTGTATCATTTGGTTATTTGATGATGCATGGAGGGGATTTTAATCATTGCAATGAAATGAAATACGATAGGATGAATGTGAAGCTGAAGTGGGACGGAGGCAAATAGTGACATATGCAAAACCTTGGAACAACAGGGCTCTGGGATACAGAGATTGAGACATGGTTGGAATGGGGAAAAGAGGGGAAATAATGTTAAGATGCTTGGCTGTCTGTTGAATCTTGGTTTCCCTGGCATATCGCTCTAAAATAGACACTAGAGGGGGAGAGAAAGGAAAAGCCAGAAATACCACCATAGAAATTTTGAAAGTCTGTCTTCTGCCTATAACTGATTGGAATACCTAAAATGGGGCTACAATGTGCCCAGTGAAGGAGGCTTCCTGTGGAGCCTCTGCAATACACAAGACAATAGGTGGAATCCTGAACAGCATCCAGAATCTTCTGAGGGGAAATGTCCACTTGAAAGGACAAGGAGACCAGTCTGGAGTGGCCAGAAGAACAGAAGATATTTCTTGAAAGAAAGACTGACAGGAAAACACAAAACAATGTAGGCAGGCCGACTGATTACTACAAGAACAAACAAGTGGCTTGCCCAGGAGACATCAAGGCAAGTGGTCAGGTCCCCCTCAGGGCAAACCCCCATCTAAGACTAAAGTTCATTGGGAATGCATGCTCTGATTGGCGATCACGTTCGTCACCGATAAGGGGAAGTGAGGGAAAAACAGCAATGAAGCTGCAAGCTAAGCCCTACAATGCTCAATAGACTCCTGTGAACCCGGATGAAGACCTGGTTGGCTAACAGTGTGCCAAGTCCAGGGGACTCTTGGACCCCGAGTCAGCGACATAGCCACAGAGGACTAGAGTGGAGAGTGAAGCTGATAAGAAGAGAGGGCGCATGCATAAATACACCTACACTTGCAGATACTACTCACTTGACCTGGCTTCAATGGCTGGATGATCAGGGTTCAAACAGAAGAAGAAAGAAGAGGGAAAAAAGAATAATCTGACACAATTTGATGAATTTGACACACAACTATGGAAGCAGTAGCTCAAAAGAGTGTACAAATCTTTACAGCGAGGATCATTCCCACCTCCTCCACACACAGAGAGGACTGAGGAGGGCAACTTGGACATTGGCTACCCAGAATGGGGGTGGAGGGAGCTACAGAGGCAAGAAGTGACTGGCTTACAAGCTTTCAAGAGGTAACCTATATTCAGAGGGTGTGGAGCAAAGTAGAATCTCTACTGAGTAGTATCCATTCTGCCTAGTCAGGGCTGATGAAAGGAGATGCGGATAGGTCTCTTGCGATACAATAGCAATGACTGTAATCAGGACTGATTGTAAGGGCTGGAAATGTAAAGGTAGACATTTGGGGGCAAAGGGAGGGGAGTGATTAACCTTACAGTCTAAGAGCGGAGTCCCTGGGACTATGAAAGGAGAAGAGCAGAGAACGGAACCCTACCAACAGAACCAGTGATGTCAGGGATGGAGGCAGAGATGATGATGTGGGGAGATGGAGTGGCTGGAGACTTTGGACCAGGAGAGAGAGAGGGGCAGTATGCGGATGACTGGGGGGTGGGGGGGGGGGGAGGGGAGGGAAGGGGCAGGCTTGCGGTATATATCCTTTGGTTGATGGATGATGCATGGAAGGGATTGTACACATGCCAAGGAAACAATATACCACGGGATCAATGTGAAGCTGATGTCTTCCCATGTAAACTATCACATAATTCACAATGAAGCATTGAAAAAAAAAAAAAAGTGTTGTTTATTGGTCCAATGGTGAGGATTTTTGTTTTCTTTACAGTGAGATGCAATCCATACCGAAGGCTGTACTCTTTGATCTTCATCAGTAAATATCTTCACTTTCAGCAAGCAAGGTTGTATCATCTGCATATTGCAGGTTATTAATGAGTCTTCCTCTAATCCTGTTGCCACGTTTTTCTTCATATAACCCAGCTTCTCAGATGATTTGCTCAGCACACAGGCTGAAAAAGTATGGAGAAAGAGTACAACCGTAGAAAAGGCCAATGGTATAGAGAAGAGAGGAAATACCAGAAAATCAAGAAACAAAATGTGACTGAGTGGAAAAGCAAACAAAGATCCTGCGCCACTTTCTGGACTCTGCGTTTGAGTGTGAAGGTGATACATGCTTGTCTCGTAGTAGCATTGCTTTTGTATAGCCAATGGACTATATTTAAAGTCTTCCAGTTGTTGGGGACAGCGGTAATTTGCCTTAAAGTTAATGAGGCTTAAATTTCCTTTCTAAGGTGACTTGCCACTTTTTATTTGTAATTTTTTTCTTAAGGAGAACCTCTAAAATATGTAAATTCATTCCCTACAAATCTTGGTGCTACCCCATGGAAAGACTACATTTTATCATGAATCTTTAGAGGAAATATACGGGGGAATATTGAGTGAGGGGCAGATCAGGAGAGCAATATTTGTCCACGTTGGCTGGGGAAAATCATTAATTGATGGAAATAGTTCAAGCCAAGTAGATTTGGGGTGGAAATTACCTCTAAGGCTCATTTGTTTCTGGCTCAGATAGTTTACAAAGATCTAAGAGATTAGACACAGAATAAACATTTAAAACTGGGGTGCTTTTCATATTAATATTCAGCTAGTTCTTTCCCTTCATAGATAGGCATAATTATTCAGTTTAAGTTTAAGGAAATGTCAAGAATTTACAGTATTAGCCTGGAACTAACATTGACATTTCTTATTTTATGGATGAAAACACTGAAGCACAGATATTTAAATGACTTCCTTGAGATTATAGGAATTCCTGGATTGTCCAGGTGGTTAATGCACTCAAGTGCGAATCCAAAGGTTGGACGTTCAAATTTTCTCAAAGACACATCAAAATAAAAGTTTAGCAATCTACTTCTGAAAGTCAGTCCTTGAAAATCTTACGGAATACAGCTCTACTTTGATACAATGAGGTTGTCATGAGTTGGAATCGACTTGAAAGTTTTAGGTGAAATCACAGTTGCAGTGTTGTTGTTAGGTGCCATTGAGTTGGTACTACCCATAACAACCTTATACACAGCAGAATGAAACACTGCCCGATCCTGGGCCAACCTCACTACTGTTGCCACACTTGAGTCCATCAATGCTGCCACTTGACCAATTCATCTCATTGGGGGTCTTCCTCTTTCTCTCTGACCCTCCACCGTACCAAACATGATATCCTTCTCCAGAGACTGGTTCCTCCTGACAATAGATCCGAAGTATGAGAGATGAAGTTTGGGCATCTTGGCCTGTAAGGAGCACTCTAGCTGTACTTCTTGCAACACAGATCTGTTGGTTCTTTTGGCAGCCCATGGCACTTTCAATATTCTCCTCCAACACCTTAACTCAGAAGCATCAATTCTTCAATGGTCTTCCTTAGTCACTGTATAGTTTTCGCATGCATATGAGGTTATTGAAAATACCATGGCTTGGGTCAGGTGCACCTTTGTCCTCAAGCTGACATCTTTGCTCTTCAACACTTTAAAAAGATCTTGTGCAGCAGATTTGCCTAATGCAATTCATCGTTTGATTTCTTGACTGCTGCTTGATGAGTGATGATAGTTGATTCAAAAAGAATGAAGTCCTTGACAATTTCAATCTTTTCTCCGTTGATAAGAATGTTGTTTATTGGTCCAATGGATTTTTGTTTTCTTTGCATTGATATGTGATCCATACCGAAGGCTGTGCTTTTTGACCTTACAATACATTTTTCCTCCTACTCTATTATTTCCTCTCCTTCTAATAAGGAAGGCTTGATGTGGTGCAGTAGGATAAGCTCTGGACAGCTAACCAAAAGATTGATGGTTCAAACTCACCAGCAGTTCCTCAGAAACCTTAAACAGTGTCAATATTAGTCAAAACCAACTCAACATCAACAGCACTAAATGACAGTACCTAACGACAACAATAAGGGCTCTGGTGGCATAGTGGTCACGAATTGGGCTGCAAACCTCAGGGACAGCAGTTCAAAACTACCAGCTGTTCCGCGGGAGCAAGATGAAGCTTTCTACTCCCGTAAAAATTTACAGCCTTGGAAACCCTGTACAGGGTCACTATGAGTCGGAACCGACTCCACGGTATACAACAACGACAACAATAGTTAGGAACCATTACCCTTTGTGTGCTAGAATTGGAGTAATGAACTACTCCTAATGTCAATAGCAGCTGCTCTACTTCTGGACTAAACATATCTTCCAATTATGCTTTTGTCACCAGAGTAGAAATCAATATATTAAAGAATGATTTAGACATGAGGTGTCCTAGGAGTAGTAGAAGGGAAATCTGAGAGCTTATGTGATTGGACAAAAACAAGTCTTAGCATGTTTTCACCTGTAAAAAGTTAAAATCTTCATCTCAGAGGTTCTACAATGAGATCTAGTAAGCATGAGTCTATTGTGTTGACATGAAGTCATTTAAATCTTTATTCAGTCTCCAAGGTAAGTTGGGATCATTGATGACCCTAAAAATTGCATCAGCTGTTTTTGTGTGAGATAATCTGATAACATACCAACAGGTCCTACTATATAGTTAAACATTGGAACTAACTTCCATTTAGACATGATGCTCCATGTGGAAAGCAACTAGTTCAGCATCTAAAACTATAAGTCACTGTCACAATGGTGATCACGGGAATATCTGTTGATAACTTAATACCTTTCATCTTTACTAGGAAAACAAAAAAGCAAGTGACATGTTTTCAGTTATTCCAATTACCATTTTTGCTACTGGAATAGTGACCCAGCAATGGGCTTTGAAAAGCAGTGAGATAAAGAGGCAAGAACTCTTGATTAGTATTTACAAAGTTAACACCCTTGTCTCTGATGAAGGCACTTAGGTTGGCTGTTACGAATACAGCTGCCATGTGCATTCACATACAAATGTTTACTGTGAATTTAAGCCTTAATTTCTCTGGAGTAAATACCCAGGAGCACAACTGCTAGGTGATATGATAGTTGCATATTTAGTTTCTTGTGAGATTGCAAAACTGTAGCTAGACCTATAATGGGGACAACAACACTAGTAAGAGGTTAGCTCACCGTGGAATGGTCCATCATTCAAAATCAAAAGGACAACATTTACCTAAGGACAAAGTTGAGAAGGGATGGGAAGGTGGGCGGAATGGAAATAGGAACCACATGGAGAAAGTGGGATAACTGTTGTTGCGTGGAAGGGATTACAATCATTGAGATGAAACAAAGTGGATAATTTGTTTAATGTAAAATTGATGATATGTTCTGTAAACCATCATTCAATTAACAAAATAAAAAGTTAAAAATGAAACAAAAGAAAGAAACTGCAATATTGTTTTCTAGAGTGGTTGTACCATTCGACATTCTCACTAGCAATGTATGAGTAATCCAGTTTCCCCCACATCTCCACCAGAATTTGGTGTTATTTCTCTGTCTCATTCATTTATTATTATTATTGTTGTTGCCATTGTGATAGATGGGTGGCACTATCCTATTGTGATTTCCGTTCTCGTTCCCCTAAGGAGCCCTGGTGGCATAGTGGGTTTAACATTTCGTTGCTAACTGTAAGGCCAGCAGTTCAACCCACCAGCTGCTCCTCAGAAGAATGGTAAGGTTGTTTGCTTTCATAAAGATTTACAATCTTGGAAACCCTAAGGAGCAATTCTACTCTGTTCTATAGTGTCATTATGAGTAGGAATCAACATAAGGTCAGGGGGCTAATAGCTCAAGATGTTGAACATTGTTTCAAGTCCTGGTTTGCCATTTTGTATATATTCTTTTCAGTAAAATCTCTCTCTCTCTCTCTATATATATATATTTAAATATATATTGATATTTAGGTTTATGATCTTTTTTTTTGAGTTAACTTTTGTATGTTTTTGTTGAGTGACATTGAGTTGGCTCCTATCACTGTAAACATGGCATGGAAATAGTGTCTGACCTCCTCTTATTTCACAAGGGAGAGAGAAAAGAATCAACATTAGCATCAACTCAAGGCCAATTTCTGTGTGACATAACTCAAACCTCCAACCTTTTGACCAATTCTGAATTTAGGTGTATATATGTCTGTTTTCCTACTTTTATGCCCCTAAAATATATACCTAGGAGAGGAATTGCTTGATTATATGACATTTCTGGGAGTCCTGGTGTGGTGTTGTGGATTAATGCACTGAACTGCCAAGTCAGTTTGATTCGCAAGGTAGGTGGTTCAAGCTCACCAGCCACTTCTTGGAAACCCTACAGAGGGTCACTATGGGTCCAAATAACAACATTTGTGGTTCTGAGCCCTGATGTGATGCCGTAGGATAAGCACTGACCTGTTAACCACAGGTTAGTAGTTCAAACCCACTAGCCACTTGAAAACCCTATACAGGATTGCTGTGAGTCAGAACCGTCTCGGTGACATACAACATGACAGCTGTGTTTTTAGTTTTTAATAAATCCTCATATTGTTTTCCACAGGAGTTATACCATTTTACATCCTTATCAGAAATATATAAGGGTTCTGATCTTCCAATAGTCTCTTGAACATTTGTTATTTTCTGTTTTTTGAGGTTATTTTCTTAGTTATGTTTATTCTAGTAAGGGTGAGATAGTCTCTCATTGTAGTCTGATTTGTACCTACCTGCCATCTGGTGTTGTGCTGTAGGATAAGCAATGGACTGCCAACCATAAGGTTGATGGTTTTAACCCACCAGCAGTGGTTGGTTGTGTGCCATGGAGTTCGTCCCAACTCAAAATGAGTCTGTATAGGGTTTCCAAGGCTGTAAATTTTTACAGGAGCAGAGAGCCTCATCTTTCTCCCGTGGAACCACTGGTAGTTTTGAATTGCTGACCATGAGATTAGCAGCCCAACTTGTATCCACTACACTACCAGAGTAAACACCAGCAACTCTTCAAAAACTTTATGTTGTTGTTGTTAAGTTTTGTTGAATCAATTCTAACCCATGTTAGGTGCCACCGAGTCGGTACCAACTCATAGTTACCCTATGCACAACAGAACGAAACACTGCCCAGTCCTGGGCCAACCTCACAATTGTTGCCACGCTTGAGCCCATTGATGCTGCCACATAGCGACCCTGTATAGGGTTTCCAAGGAGAAGCTGGTAAGCTTGAACCACCGACCTTGCAATTCAAATGACGCATTAACCCATAGCACCACACCAGAAACTCTATACAGGTTTGGAATAAACTCGACTGCACTTAGCAACAACAAAAATGGTTAAAGGACTTGGGTCAGATGTACCTTAGTTTTCAAACTGGTATCTTTGCTCTTTAACATTTTAAAGAAGTCTTTTGCAGCAGATTTACCTAATGCATTACTGGGTTTGATTTTTTTTGACTGCTGCTTGCATGAATGTTGATTGTGGATTCAAGTAAAATGAAATCTTTGATAACTTCAATCTTTACTTTGTTTATCATGATGCTGTTTATTGGTCCAGTTGTGAGGATTTTTGTTTTCTTTACATTGAAGTGTAATCCATACTGAAGGCTGTAATCTTTGATCTTTATCAATAAGTATTTTAAGTTCGTTTTGCTTCAAGCAGACAAGGCTGTTTCATCTGCATGTCTCAGGTTGTTAATGAGAAGCAATCCTGATATCATGTTCTTCTTCATACATTCCAGTTTTCCAGATTATTTCCTTAGCATACAAATTGAATGAGTATAGCGAAAGGATACAACCCTGGCCCACACTTTCCTGATTTTAAACCATTTAGTATTCCCTTGCCTATTCGAACAATTTCCTCTTGATGTATATACAGGTTCTTCATAAGCACAATGAAGTGTTCTGGAATACCCACTCTTTGCAATGTTATCTTATCCATAACAATCGAATGCCTCTGCACAGTCAATAAAGCACAAGTAAACATCTTTCTGGTATTCTCTGCTTTCAGACAAGATCCATATGATATCAGTAATAATATCACTAATTTCATGTTGTCTTCTGAGTCTGGCTTGAATTTCTGACAGCTCCCTGTAGACATGTTGCTGCAATCATTTTTTAGCAAAATTTTACTTGCTTGTGATATTATTGACATTGTTAGAGAATTTCCTCATTCTTTAGAGCCTCCTTTCTTTGGAATGAGCATATGCTCATATATGTGGATCTCTTCCAGTTGGTTGGTCAGGTAACTATCTTCAACATTTCTTCACATAGATGAGTGAGCACTTCCAGCACTGTATCCATTTGTTGAAATGTCTTGATAAGTATTATGTTGGTTATTGAAAACTTGTTCTTCACTTACACCTTCAGTGCAGCTTGAACTTCTTCCTTTAATACTATATATTCTTGATTATATGTTACCTCTTTTTTTTTTTTTTTT
>NW_006408682.1:4238246-4263028 GCF_000296735.1 Chrysochloris asiatica
ATTTTGTTTACATGGGAGAACATTAGTTTTACATTCATTCTATCGTATATCATCGCATTGCCATGGTTACAATCCCCTCCATGCAATCCTTCCCCCGTACCCCCCAGGTCTTCAGCACACAGTCGCTCTCCCTCTCTGAATCTTAAGTCTCCAGCTTCAACATCGCTCCACGTCATCATCTTTGGCTCCATTTCAGGTATATATTACCTCTTGAAATGGCTGGATGTTGACCAATTCTTTTTGGTACAGTAACTCTGTGTATTCATTCCATCGTCTTTTGATGCTTTCTGAATCATTCAAATTTTTACCTTTTATTATTGTTGTTAGTTGCCAAAGAGTTGGCTCTGATTCATAGAGACGTTATGTACAACAGAACAAAACACTGCCTGGTCCTGCACCATGCTCACAATTGTTGTGTTTGATTCTATTGTTGCAACTACTGTATGAATCCACCTCACTGAGGGTCTTCCTCTTTTTCAATGACCCTCTACTTTTCCACGCATGAGGACCTTCTCTAGGGACTTGCTCTTCTTGATAACATGTCCAAAGTATGTGAGACCGAGTCTAGCCATCTTTGTTTGATTCTAAGGAACATTCTGGCTGGAATTTTTCTAAGACAGATTTGTTTGTCCTTTACACAGTCCACGGTACTTTCAATATTATTTGCCAACACCCATAGAATCCTTCAATATTTCAAGTTGAGGCTTGAATTTTTTTATTCAATTCTTTCAGCTTGAGAAATGCTGAGCAAGTTCTTCCCTTTTGTTTTTCTAACTCCAGGCCTTCGTACATTTCATTGTACTACTTAACTTTTACTTCTCAAGTTGCCCTTTGAAAATTTCTCTTCAGCTCTTTTCCTTCATCATTTCTTCAACTTGCTTTGTTGTTGCAGATGTGTGCTGTTGAATCAGTTCTGACTCATACTGACCCTACATAGAGTTTCCAAGGAGCAGCTGGTGGGTTTGAACTGCCAACCTTGTAGTTAGCAGTCTAGTGCTGAGCCTACAGCACCATATTAGGACTCCATTCAAAAGAAAGTTAAAGAGTCTCTTATGACATCCACTCTGGTCTTTTCTTTCTGTCCTGTCTTTCAAATGACCTTTTACTGTTTTTTTTGGTTTTTTTTTTTTGTTGTTGTTGTTAATGCCATCCCACAACTAGTCTGGTGTTTGGTCATTGGTCTTTAACGTGTCAAATCTGTTTCTGAGATAATCTAAATTCATGTGGAATATACTCAAGATCGTCATGGACTTGTCTTCTTTTTCTCTGGTTTCAGTGTGAACTTGTATGGTCAAGTTAATGACCAGTTAATGGTCAGTTCCAAAATTGGCCTCTAGACTTGTTTTGGCTGATGATACTGAGCTTTCTTTTCACAAATGTAGTCAGTCTGATTCCTGTGTATTCAGTCTGTCAAAGTCCACATGTATAGTTTGTGTGGTGAAAGATATTTACAACAAAGTTGTAAAATTCTATCGTAAGTTTCAAAATTCTATCGTAAGATCCCCCACATTATTTCTGATATCAAGGCCATATTTTTAAATGATTGGTCCCTCCTCTTTGTTTCCAACCTTTACATTCTTATCACCAGTAATGCATCTTGATTGCAACTTTGATTAATTTTAGATTGAAGAATTTGGTAGGATTTTTCAATGTCTTCATCACTGATTTTGGTCTTTAATCTATATGATTAAATAGTAGTTGCATTAATTGGTTTTCCATATATGTATATGTATTATCCAAGAGCAAAGATGTCAGCTTGAGGACTAAGGTGTGCCTGACCCAAGCCATGGTATTTTCAATAACCTCATATGCATGCGAAAGCTGTACAGTGAATAAGGAGGACTGTAGAAAAATTGATGCTTTTGAGTTATGGTGTTGGAGGAGAATATTGAAAGTGCCATGGTCTGCCAAAAGAACCAACAGATCTGTGTTGGAAGAAATGCAGCTAGAGTGCTCCTTGGAGCTCAGGATGGCCAAACTTCATCTCTCATGCTTCAGACATATTGTCAGGAGGGACTAGTCTCTGGAGAATTATATCATATTTGGTAAGGTGGAGGGTCAGAGAAAAAGAATAAGACCCCCCAGTGAGATGGATTGGCAAAGTGGCACCATCAGTGGGCTCAAGCTTGGCAACAGTAGTGAGGTTGGCCCATGACTGGGCAGTGTTTCGTTCTGTTGTGCATAAGGTTGCTATGAGTCGGTGCTGATTTGATGGCACCTAACAACAGCAACCACTTGTCTGTCAGTTTGTTATACTGTGGTGGTTTGTGAGTTGCTGTGATTCTGGAAGCTATGCCATGGGTATTTTAAAAACCAACAGGGTCACCCATGGTGGACAGGTTTCAGATGAGCTTCCAGATGAAGACAGATTAGGAAGAAGGAGAAATGAACTACTTTTAAATATTTGGTTACTGAAAACCTTCTGAATAGCAAAGAAACACTGTCAGATATAGTGCCAGAAAATGAGCCCCTCAATTTGAAAGACACTCAAAATGTAACTGGGGAAGAGCTGCCTCCTCAAAGTAGAGTTGACTGTGATGACACAAATGGAGTAAAGCTCTGGCAGACCTTCATTTGCTGATGGGGCACAACTAAAATGAAGAGAAACAGTTGTAAATGTCCAGTAATAATCGCAACATTGATGTACAAAGTATGAATCTAGGAAAATTGGAAATTATCAAAAATGAAATGGAATGTATAAACATCAGTATCCTAGGCATTAGTGAGCTGAAATGGACTGGTACTGGCCATTTTGAATTAGACAACCACATGGTTTACTACATCAGGAAAGATAAATTGAAAAGAAATGGTGTCATATTCATCGTTAAAAAGAACATATCAAGATCTGTCTTGAAGTACAATGCTGTCTGTGATAGGATAATATCCATGCCTACAGGGAAGACCAGTTAATACCACTATTATTCAAATGTATGCACCAACCAGTAAAGTCAGTGAGGGTGAAATAGAAGAATTCTACCAACTTCTTCAATTTGAAATTGATCAAACATGCAATGAAGATATAGTGATGAACTGGCTATTGGAATGCAAATGTTTGAAACAAAGAGGAAGGATCAATAGTTGGAAAATATGGCCTTGGTGAAAGAAATGATTCTGGAGATCACACGACAGAATTCTGCAAAACCAATGATTTGTTCATTTCAAATACCTTTCTTAAACAGCATAAGAGACAACTCTACACATGGACTTCACCAGATGGAACGCACCGAAATCAAATTGCCTACATCTGTGGAAAGAGATGGTGGAAAAGCTCCATATCATCAATCAAAACAAGGCCAGGGGATGATTGTGGAACAGGCCATCAATTACTCATGTGCAATCCAGACTGAAGCTGAAGAAAATGAAAAACAAGTCCACGAGAGCCAAAATATAATCTTGAATATATCCTGCCTGATTTTAGAGATCATCTGAAGAACAGATTTGATGCATTAGACATTAAAGACCGAAGATCAGAAGAGTTGTGGGATGACATCAAGAACATCATACAAGAAGAAAGGAAAAAGTAATTTAGAAGATATTTGTGCTCATGAGGAACCTGTAAATAGACCAAGAGGCAGTTGTTTGAACAGAACACAGGAACACTGAATGGTTTAAAATTAGAAAAGATGTGTGACAGGGTGTATTCTTTCACCATACTTATTCAACCTTATGCTGAGGAAATAATCCAAGAAGTTGGGTTATATGAAGAAGAATGTGACATCAGGATTGGAGGAAGACTCATTAATAACCTGCAATATGCATATGATACAATGTTTTTTGCTGAAAGTGAAGAGGACTTAAAATGCTTACTGATGAAGATCAAAGACCACAGCCTTCAGTATGGACTGCATCTCAAAGTAAAGAAACAAAAATCCTCACCACTGGACCAATAAACAACATTCTTATCAACGGAAAACAGACTGAAGTTGTCAAAGACTTCATTTTTCTTGTATCAACCAAAAACACTCATGGAAGCAGCAGTCAAGCAATCAAATATCATATTGCATTAGGCAAATCTGCTACACAAGACCTTTGTAAGTATTGAAGATCAAAGATGTCAGATTGAAGACTAAGGTGTGCCTGACCCAAGCCATGGTATTTTCAATAACCTCACATGCATGCAAAAGATGGACAGTGAATAAGGAAGACTGAAGAAGAATTGGTGCATTTGAGTTACGGTGTTGGAGGAGAATTTGAAAGTGTCATGGACTGCCAAAAGAGCAAACAGGTCTGTGTTGGAAGAAGTGAAGCCAGAGTGCTCCTTAGAGGCCCAGATGCCCAGACTTTGTTTCTCATACTTTGGATATATTGTCAGGTGGGACCAGTCACTGGAGAAGAATATCATGTTTGGTAAGTGTTTTGTTTTTCTGTACATAGGGTGGCTATGATTCGGTACTGAATTGATGGATCCTAACAACAACAATTGTCTGGTACAGTGCCAGAAGGTAGACCTCTCACACTGGAATGTGCTCAAAATAAACCTGGAAAAGGAAGAGGTACCTCCTCAAAGTAGAGTTGAACTTAGTGACATGAATGGAGCAAAGATTTCAAGACCTTCATTTGCTGATAGAGCATAGCTCAAAACGAGAAAAAACTGCTGCAAACCTCCATTTATAATAAGAATATAGAATGCATGAAGTATGAATCTAGAAAAATTAAAAGTCCACAAAAGTGGACTAAATGTACTGATATTGGTCATTTTTTTCCAGGTTCATAATTTATTGTACAAATCAAGTATCACATGATGAGTTGACATTCACTTCTCTAGGCACAAGAACTTAGCAGTTGAGAATCCAATTATGTTGCTTTCACAGCTGGAGTTTTTTTAGATTTTAACTTGAAGTATAGGACAAGCAAAGCAATGCCCCCATATATAGCCAGTACACAATTCATTCTACCTGTGAGAGTGTAAGAGTTGAAATATTTTTTAATACTAGTCAACTAGAATTGAGCATCAGTTTCTGGACCTGCCATGATTTCAATCTTGCAAAACTCACAAATTCCTTCAACGTCTGCAGCCACCCCTCAGCCCATCCAGAAGAAATTGCCTCCCCCCACACCCATTCAACCAACCATGGCGACTTGGTCTTATGCATTGATTTACTGGCCATTTTTGAATCAGGCAATCATATAGTTTATTATGCCATGAAAGACAAAATGAAGAGAAATGGTATTGCATTCATAGTCAAAATGAACATTTCAACATCTACCTTGAAGTATAATGCTGTCTGTGATAGGATAATACAAATGTTTGTTGTTGTTAGGTGCAATCGAGTCAGTACCAACTCATAGCGACCCTATGCACAACAGAATGAAACACTACCCAATCCTGGGCCAACCTCACAATTGTTGCCATGCTTTAGCCCATTGATGCTGCCACTTTGCCAATCCATCTCGCTGAGGTCTTTCTGTTTTTCTCTGACCCTCCACCTTACCAAACATGATCCTTCTCCAGTGACTGGTTCCTCTTGACAATATGTCTGAAGTATGATAGATGAAGTTTGGCCATCTTGGCCTCCAAGGAGCACTCTGGTTGCACTTCTACCAACACAGATCTGTTGGTTCTTTTGGCAGCCCATGGCACTTTCAATATTCTCCTCCAACACCATAACTCAGAAGCATCAATTTTTCTACGGTCTTCCTTATTCACTGTCCATCTTTCGCATGCATATGAGGTTATTGAAAATACTATGGCTTGGGTCATAATACCTTAGTCCTTAAGCTGACATCTTTGCTCTTCAACACTTTACAGAGGTCTTGTGCAGCAGATTTGCCTAATGCAATACATTGTTTGATCTCTTGACTGCTGCTTCCATGAGTGTTGATCCAAGAAGAATGAAGTTCTTGACAACTTCAATCTTTTCTCTGTTGATAAGAATGGAGCACTGGAGGCACTCACTCATCTATGCCAAGAAATTTGGAAAACAATTATCTGGCTGACTGATTGGAAGAGATCCGTATTTGTGCCCATTTCAAAGAGAGGTGACCCAATTGAATGTGGGAATCATCAGACAATATCTTTGCTATCCCATGCAAATAAAGTTTTACTAAAAGTAATGAAGAAATGGCTGCAAGCATACATTGCCAGAAAACTTCCCAAGATTTAAGCTGGATTCAGAAAAGGACATGAAATGAGGGATATCTTTGCTGATGTCTGAATGATCTTGGTTGAAAGCAGAGAATATCAGAAAGATGTTTACCTGTGCTTTATTGACTATGCAAAGGCTTTTGATTGTGTGGATCATGACACGCTATGAACAACATTGCGAAGTGTGAATATTCCGGAACACTTAATTGTGCTCATGAGAAATCTATACATGGATCAAGAAGCAGTTGTTCGAACAGAATATGAAACATTGAATGGTTTCAAATTAAGAAAGGTGTGTGACAAGGTTGTATTCTTTCACCATACTTATTCAACCTGTCCACTGAGCAAATAACCGGAGAAGGTGGGTTCTATGAAGAAAAACGTGGCATCAGGATTGGAGGAAGACTCATTAACAACCTGCAATATGCAGGTGATACAACCTTGTTTGCTGAAATTGAAGAGGACTTAAAATATTTTATTGATGAAGATCAAAGACCACAGCCTTTGGGATGGAGTGCATCTCAATATTAGGGGAACAACAACAAATACCAGACAATATTCCGCTGCGATTCAAAAAGTTTTCAGGAGCTAATTCCTCAGAAGTGGACTCCTTAGTCCTTCTTTCTAGTCTGTCTCCAGTCTGTAAGCTCCAGTGAAACCTGTCCAACAGTGGGGACCCTACTGCTATTTGAAATATCAGTGGCCTAACTTTCAACCTCATAGCAATACACAATCTACCACAATATGACAAACTGATCCATGGGGGCAGGGTGGGGGGATGTGTCTGTTGAATATCTTCTTGGTGAAGTTCTGTTCATGTACTTTGCCCATTTTCTGATTTGGTTATTTGTGTTTTTGTTATGGGAATTCCAAAAGAAGAGGAAAGAAACAAAAGAACAGAAAGAATATTTGAAGAAATTCTGGCACCATCCATGCAATATGAAACCCAGTATTATAAGAAAGAACAGATTGCATTATTGGAATATAGTTTTTACTTCAAACCTCAAATCTGAAACCTACTGCCGTGGACTCAATTCTGACTCATAGCGACCCTACATAGAATTTATAGCGGCCCTACACAGAATTTATGAGACTGCAAATTTTTACCGGAGCAGACAGCCTCATAGATAATATCATTTTCTTTGGGGAGTGTATGGTGGTTTTGAACCACCGACCTTGAGGTTAGGAGCCCCGACGCCTAACCCACAATACTGCCAAGGGCACTTTTTAAACTTCAAGAACCCAAGAAAGTTTTCAGGGAGTTCAGAGGTCTGCTGGCCACATTTTGAGAACCGCTGATTAAGACGAAAATAGATATGTAAGAATAAGGTCCTATATTGGAAACAAATAGTTGAATTTAGAGAGCAGCGTTTATGAGTCAGGAGAAGCAGACTGAAAGAGGAGTAAGATTGACAGAATTTATCAGTTCAGGAGAGAGGATTTAAAATAAACCTACACGGAGTGATAGAAATCATTCGGAAGACAAGATTGGAAGACATTGGTTTCTCAAAATATTCAAAAGCACAAGATCTTGACAATATAAAAGCTAATAAGTTATAAAACCGGGCTTTTGATCTCTATGTATTGTAAATTTGAAGAGGGTATAAATAAATCTCATTTTGTCAACATTGCCCCTAAAACTGTGAAAATCCTTTCTATGGATATATATGGTAGGAGGAGGGAAGTTGGTGATGAAGTCTATGAAAGTTTTCTCATTGAAAATATGGTTAGTGTCCCACAATTGGTAATGTAGACTTAAATCTATTAGAAAAGGAGTATGTCAGAGGGTAAAGGAGTTTTGTTAATGTATTTTTGATCATTTGAAAAGCCTAAATTAAGCGGCAGGAAAAAGGCATTTAAAGATATTCACAGAAGTGTAAGACACTCAAACAAAGCAAGTTTTATTGTAAATACCATTCTGACGTATCTTAATCAGTTGTCTCCAAACTCAATGGATACACTATCTCGAGTTCAGCGAACCGCGATTGCCTAAATAACAAGCGAGCTCCTGAAGAAGTCACTTCTGTTTATTTCCGTGGCCTTTCGCGATCACATTAATCCAGGCGCTCTGCGCTTGCCGTAATACAGACTCTACCATTTCTTTCGGAGGGGAGATTTGGAAACAGCGGAAGAGGGAGACCCGAAGGGTGTGTGTGGGACAAACCTGGATGCTAAGCAGGGCGATTGTTTTAAGGATCCCGTGACTGACCCTTCCTTCTCCCCTTCCCCGCCCCTCTCCCCACCACTCCTTACCCGAAGGTGACCAGCGAGAGAGATTTGGCCGTGCTGTTTTTCTACGCGGGAGGCAGGTGAGTATCTAGCGCGCGGTCTACCGGGGCTTCCCTCCTCCTATTCCCCCCGCGTTTTCTGGGCCCGTGGCGGCGGCCGACTGGGGAGGCGGCCTTAGCCGCACAGTAATGGCAGCGCTGTGAGCAGGGCAAACGCGAGCTGACAGCCGCCGCTGACTCCACCGCAGCCGCCCACCTTCATCGTCTAGGGTTTAGTCCTTCACTCCTTCGGGCTGCCTCCCCCTTCCCTTCTCCCTTGCCCCTTGTCCTGCTTCTGCAGAAGGTAACACGGCTAAGGTTCGGGGAACTGAGCTGCAGGCGCCGGGAAACTTCCCTTCCCGGTTGATGGGTGGCGGGGATGGGGCGGAGGAGAGGAGTTGAGGGAGAGGGGAGGGGAGAAGGTTGGAAGGGGGCGGCTAGGGAAGATGTGTCCGGTAAATGAACCTAGCTTCCCAGACCCTAAGCCCAGCCATGCCCAGGACTGGGTCGCTGGCCTCCCCTACCCGGCCTTGGTCGCCCCTCTCGGCCTGATTTTCCTCCGAAGGAGGGAAGATGCGAGTGTATACGTGCTCGCACAGATACACAACTTGGTGTTTGGGGGAGTGGGAAGAGCCACAGCAATCTCATACATCCTTACTGTGAGTATTTTCACTTTTGTTTCCGCAGACAGCAGACATTGATTGCTTTGGGGAGGAATACCCTATGTGCTTGCTAGATTTGTCTCCACACTTTGAAATAAGATCCTCACTCTCTTTTGGAGCTCTTGCGTACACACTAGGGAGTCTGTACCATTGCCCACAATCTCACAAAAGCGTGCATGCAAATAAGACCTGAGTGAATTGCAAACTGTTGTCCTTAAATCCTGCCCTTTTACCCTTGGGTTACTCTTTCTAGTTGCAGGTTCTGCGTATCCTGGAAGTTTCCGTTTTGAAGAGCATACGATAGAAATTCTTAGCATTACCATAGGCTCTGACTTACCAATATGAAAATCTTTGAACTAAACTTACTCCAAACCTATGTTCATAGTAAAAATTGGAAAATATTCACCTTTGTTTTCCTATATTGACTGTTGACTAAAGGAGCTCTAGTAGCGTAGTTGTTATCAATCGGGCTGCGAGCCACAAGGTCAGCAGTTCGAAACTACCAGCTTTTCCGCTGGAGAAAGATAAGGCTTTCTGCTCCCGTAGAGATTTACAGCCTCAGAAACCCTGTACAGGGTCGGTATGAGTCGGAACCGACT
Source organism: Chrysochloris asiatica (assembly GCF_000296735.1). NCBI lineage: Eukaryota > Metazoa > Chordata > Mammalia > Afrosoricida > Chrysochloridae > Chrysochloris > Chrysochloris asiatica. The sequence goes on from NW_006408682.1 coordinate 4,247,860, forward strand.
CCACGGCACAAAACAACAAACCTAACAGGTAGTTTGCAAATACTCAAAAGACTGATGCCTACGTTTTATAATCTCACATTCCTTTCTAAAACATATGAACAAGTTGGTTTTTACTGAGTACTTTTCCTTTTTGCCCCAAATACAGTGTTCGGAAGACCTTGCCATCCGAATCACAGATGAAATAACAGAAGTACACAGTGCTCTGAGTTATCATTTCTTTTCAGGTGCTGTTTATTAGTTGGGAGAATATTTTCACCTTTTTTCCTTATCTTTTTAATGCTTGAATGTTCACTCTCCACCCTCTGCTGCTTTGCAATGTTTTATCTTTAAAGAGAGTCTGTGTCTTTTATCCTCACAGCTTATCGCTAATTGAATGTCGTTGTGAACCTTTTAAAAATTCAGTTTTACCTTCTCTGTCAGCTAACAAATATTTGTGCCAAGTAATGTTGCAAGCATTAGGGGTAAAATAAACAAGACACATGCAAATTTCTGCCCTCTTGGATCTTCAGTTCTGGCAGGGAAGGCAAGAGATGGAGAGTAAATAGGAAATAAAAGTAATTTTGGAGAATGGTAAGTGTTATGAAGGAGATAAAATCAAGAGTTGTGATAGTGATAGGGCCATTCGCCTGGAATGTGGGGAGCTGGGCTTTGAGAGTTTGTGAGAAAGAGTATTGTCAGAGGGAACAGCAAAGGGAAAAGTTCTGAGTTGGAGCAGTGCTTGAGTCACTTCATTGGAGAGCTCAGTAAAGGTGCACTCTAGTTAGTGATGGCAGATTAAGTTATACCCAGGGGCCAGATTATATGAGGTCTTAACTGTTGACAGAAGTTATGCTTTTAGTCTCTAAAGTACATTGAAAACTAATGGCATTAGGCTATTTGCTTTTTAAAAGCGGGGAATATTATGGTTTCATTTACTTACTTAAATTGGGTAAGAATAGAAGAAAAATTGGGAGACCAGTTAGAAGCCTGTGGCGCAGCCACGCTGACACATTTAGGAGAGTACATTTCAGTCCATGACAATATCCATTTTGGAGTTGTATATGTATTTCTTGAGCTTGTCATAGTTTGGATAAGAATGCATTTGCTTGGGGGAGGTAACGAATGGGTTGTCGGCATTAGTACTAGAAAATTGTTATGCCATGTATTGAGATGGGGGAAGAGGTGACTGGATCAAGTTGTTAACGTGAGAGTGCAGTGGGATTGGATATATGAAGTCGAATCCATTGTTGTGTTAAATGCTGTTGAGTTGGTTTCCACTCATAGCGGCCCTTTATAGGATTTCCGAGGAGCAGCTAGGGCAGTTGACCACCAACCTTACGACTCCCATTCCAATGCTTATCCTACAGCGCCATACCAGGACCTAGCATTAGTGGAGAGGTTAAGAAGTCATCCATTAATTCAACAAATATTTTTTAAGCACCAGCTATGGGAGCTGTGGTGGCGTTGTAGGGTAAGCACTGGAATGCTTCTGCAAGGATTTACAACCTTAGAAACCCTATACAGAGTCTCTATGAGTCAGAACTGACTCAAAGACACTTGACAACCACCACAACAACACAGACTGCCAGGCAGTATGAACATAGTAGTTTTCACTAGTGTTTCCAAATAGTCAAAAAATGTCTGCTAATCACAGAGCTTAAATTTTACTGTGGATAAAAAGGCATGGGTGGAAGTTAGCAGCGGTTTATCTATTTGTCTTTTACATTTGTTTTGAAGAGAAGCTATTTTCACCTGGTTCCGAATTTAAAATGTTTTAAAAAATAAGGAATTGAAAGTGTGACTCCTATTCTTGACCCCCAGTCATTTAGTTTTCCGTTGGTTGTAATATTGTTAGTGATTTCTTATGTGTCCTTCCAAAGATTGCTAACAAGTAAGCAAATAGGTATCTCTTCTTCCCTACCTGCTTGACACCTTATATATCACAGAATTTTAAATAATATTTGAAAGTTATGAAATAGAATTTTACCTTAAGAAGGGCTGTTTTATAAGTTGGAAAACTGTTAATGATTAATAGTGATGTTTTCATGTACAAAGTCTTGCTTAAGGACTTGTATGGCACTGTAGGATAAGTATTGGACTATGAACCACAAGGTTGGCAGTTCAAACCCAGCAGCTGCTCCTTGCAAACCCTGTACAGGCTCCATGTGAGTTGGAATTGACTCGATGGCACTTAACAACATATCTTGGTTAAATTACAGTAAACTGATAGGATCAACCTGAAGACTGATGTGATTTATGGCACATTTTTGATACTTTAAGATGTATTGTGAATCCTCTCTCAGTAATCAGGTAATCAAAATATTCAGAGTGATCTTGCTCTCTGCCTGGGTTTCAGTCTCACTTTCACTGTTGTTGTATATATTTCACAGCGAATGTTAACTTTCTTGAAAAATATGGTGAAGCCCATGAAAGCTGTAACTGCTTGGTTCTTGCAAGTTTTCTTCCTTTGACAGGGTACATTCTTTCCACCTCTTTCTTGTTCATTTAGTGGAAACCATGTAAGTTTCTGACGGGTTTCTTTCTGCCTTACACAGGTTTTGTCTTTTGCAGGTTTTACTGTAACTAGAGCCATCCTTATGTTACTACTTTGCTTTGGAGTTTTTAATAGGAAAGGTCTATTGGAGATACTTTAACATCGCAGTACCTTTGACTCTTTAACGTTTTGAGACAGTGAGTAGTGTTAAGAAGGTAATGTTAGCATCTGCAGTAACTTTTGTGGTATGAAGCCCATTAATAGAGTCACTAGGGGTAGGGTGATAGAATAGTTTCCTAGGATAATTTTTAAGCCACGTTATTTTGGAGAATTAAAAATCCAGACATAGCGTGCTCTCAACAAATCTGTAGCACTTTCTATATTAGTTGGTATAAAGAGCTCTCTCTAGTAGTGTAGTGGTTACGAATCGGACTACTAACCTCAGGGTCTGCAGTTCGAAACTACCAGCTGTTCCGTGGGAAAAAGATGAAGCTTTCTGCTCCTGTAAAGATTTATAGCCTCGTAAAGCCTGTATAGGATCGCTATGAGTTGGAACCGACTCGAAGGCACATCACCACCACCACCATATTAGTTGGTGGAGTCCTGGTGTGGCACTGTGGGTTAATGTGTTGGACTGCAAAGTCAGTTTGAACTGCAGGGTTGGCAGTTCAAGCTCTCCAGCCTCTCTTTGGAAATCCTATACAGGGTTCTATGGGTTGGAACCGACTTGACAGCATTTAACAACAACATAGTAGTTGGCATTTGATTTTCAGTTAGCTATTGAGTCCTGGTGTGGCGCTGTGGGTCAATGCACTGGACTCATGGTTGGCAGTTTAAGTTCACAGGCTGCTCCTTGGAAACCCTATACAGGATCATTATGGGTCAGGACCACCTTAACAGTAACAACAAATCTTTCTACATAAGCCTAGTGTGATGCTGTAAGATAAACACTAGACTGCTAACCTAGCTAAATGCAAGGTCAGCAGTTCAAACTCACTAGCTGCTCTAGGAAACCCTTCACAGGATTGCTATGAGTTGGAACTGACTCAATGGCACTTAACAGAAACCTTATCTTTTTATGTAAATTGATCTGCATATTTTTCTCTTTGATTGTTCTTGATTTAAGAACTGTTTAGTTCAGTTTGATTTTTGTTGTTATTTTTGTTATAATTACCTCAATTTTCTGTATTTTTACCTGAGATTGAATGGCTAGTTTCAAATATTTAATTGTACTTTTTGTAGCATTGCAGCATTATCAATTACTATGCATAAGACTAGATTCTGAAATACCTGTAGTGTGTCAGGCTTGCTTCAGCTCTTTAAATTTGTATAGGTGTTAATTCCTATTTGAAGATTGGTTATCCAAAGCATTTTCTTTTAAATACTTTAACTTTATAAATGATGTTACTATTTTTATTTAATCATTGAATTATAGCCTTATTTTGTGTGTGTGCTAGATTTTTTCAGGCTGTAAACTTCTTGAAGGCCACCGCTATCACCTGATCTGGAATACAGTAAATACTTGTTGTGTTGTTAGGTGCTGTCAGGTCGGTTCAGACTTATAGAGTCCCTGTGTACAACAGAATGAAATACTGTCTGATCCTGCTCCATCCTCACAATTATTGTTACAAATATGGTAAATACTTAATAAGTGTCTCATTATCTCAGTGGAGTCCTGGTGTGGTACTTTGGCTTAATGTGCCAGACTGCAAGGTCGGCGGTTCAAGCTCACCATGCTGCTCCTCGGAAACCCGATACAGGGTCGCTATAGATTGGAACCGACTTGACGGCACTTCACAACAACAACAGCAACAACAGCAATGATCTCAGTGACATTTTTCTATAAGAGGTTGGTTTTCAAAGAATGAAAGGTTGATTTTATATAATCTGTGTAAATACTTCTTGAGTTTTTCAAGTTAATTTTAATTAGAGAAGAAAATAATAGGATGCATTTCTCTTTTAAGGAGCCCTGGTGGTGCTGTAGGATAAGCACTGGACTGCTAACCACAAGGTCAGCAGATCAAATCCACCAGCCACTCTGGGAGAAAGATGAGGCTGTTTGCTCCAGTAAATCTCAGAAATTGTTTGTGGGACCTTTATGAGTTGGAATCAACTATATAGCAGTGATTTCTTTCTTAAAGAAATACTTACTTTGTAATTATTTTAGGCCATGGATAGGGAACGTCCAGCCTACAGGCCATATAAGACCTGGGAAGTGATTTGTTCTGGCCTTGCCAAGGCAACTGCACTTCCAGCCATTACATCACATTATAGCAGTCTTATTTTTTAAGTTTTTATTGTGAATTATGTGACCGTTTACATGGGAGAACATTAGCTTTACATTCATCCAATCGTATGTCATTTCTCTGCAATGATTACAGTCCCCTCCATGCATCATCAAACAACCAAAGGGTACACCCTGGAAGTCGGCCCCCACCCCTGTGCTGCTAGCGCACAGACCCTCTCCATCTTTGACATCGCTGCTTCTCTGGGTAGGGTCCCGCACTCCGCTTTTCTTACTTGATGGTCTCAGGGACCTCTGCTCCTGGACTGCACAATCAACCACTCCCCTCCTTTTGTTAAAAAACATCTACTTTTACATTTCCAACCTTCACAATCAGTCTTGATAGCAATTATTCACCATTGAACCACCAGAGTCTTATCCCCATCTCCTTTCATTGGCCCCGTCTGGACAGATTGGAAACCACTCAGTGGAGATTTTACCTTCCCCCGCACCCTGTGGAACTAGGCTCCCTCTTGAAAGCTTGTTAGCCAGTCACTTCTTGCCTTTGTAGTCCCCCCCATTTTGGGTAGCCAATGTCTAAGCTGCCCCATCCCTGTCAACCCTGTGTACAGAGTGATCCTTGCTGTAAAAATTTGTTCCCTCTTTTGCGCTACTGCAGCCAAAAGTATAGGTCAGGTTCATCAGATTGTAGCGGCTTACTCTTTTTTTCCTCTCCTTTTATTTCTTCTAGTTGAGTTCTGATCATCCAGCCATTGAAGCCAGGTCAGGTGGGTACTATCTGCAAGTATGAGTGTTCTTGTGCATCTCTTCTCACTTCATATCAGCTGGATGCTTCACTCTCCACTCTAGTCCTCTGTGGCCATGTCATTGTCTCTGGGCCCAGGAGTCCCCATGCTCCTGGCCAACCAGGTCTTCACCCGGGTTCACAGGAGTCTCATGAATGTGGTGGGACTTAGCTCACATCTTCATTGCTGTTTTTCCCCCACTTCCCCTTATCGGTGACCAGCGTGGTCACCAGCAAGACCACATACCAGCAAGACCGCATGCCTGTTTGTGTATTCCCCTTGAGTCTTAGTCTGGAAGGGGGTTTGCTCTGAGGGAACCTGACCACTTGCCTTGATGGCTCCTGGGCGAAGAGCTTGCTTGTTCTAGTAGTCAGTCGGACTGCTATTAATGTTTTTGATTTTTCCTGTTGGTCTTTCTTTCAAGAAGTATTTTCTGTTCTAGTCACCCTAGGCTAGTTTGCTTGTCTTTTCAAGTGGAAATTTCCCACCTCACAAGATTCTGGATACGGTTCAGGATTCCACCTATGGTCTCAGGCAATGCAAAGGCTCCACAGGAAGCCTCTTTTACTGGGCAAATTCTAGTCCCCCTTTAGGTATTCCAGTTATTGGCTGAAGAAGGACTTACAAGCTTTCTATGGAGATGTTTCTCACTATTCCTTTCTCTCCCCCTGAAGTGTCTATTTTACAGTGGTAGGCAAGACAAACCAAGATTCAAAAGACAGCCAAGCATCGTAACATTATTGCTCCTCTTTTACCCATTCAAACCGTGCCTCAATCCCTGTATCCCAGAGTAGCAGGCTTATTTTTAAATTGATAATTTTGTATGGCCTGTGAATGATATTGTAACTTTTCGCTGATGAAAGGTTCCCCACGTCTGTTTTAGGTGTATAGAAAAGTTGCAAATAGTAAAGAGGGGCCAACTTTACCTAATGGTAACAATATGGGCATAACCAGAATGCAGTGATCAAAACTAGGATATTAACATTGATACAACATGATTAAACTATAGACGTTATTAGAATATCACAGATTTCCCACTAATATTCTTTTCCAGTTTTAATCATCAGCCCCATGGTGGTCATTGCATTTAGTTCTCATGTTTTCTTATTTGTGTCCAAGCTGTGACAGTTTTTCAGTCTTTGCTTATGTTTCATTAACTTCACATTTTTAATGAGCAGGAATCAGTTATTCATAGTCTTGGTATGCTGCTGTAAGATAAGCACTGAACTGCTCATCACAAGGTCCTTGGTTCAAACCCACCAGCTGCTCTCCTTGGAAATCTTATATAGATAGGGTTGCTATGATTAAGGGGGACTACTTGACGACATTTAACAGCAGCAGTAATCAGTGATTCTGTAGAATGTGTCTCGGTATGATTTTGTTTTTTATTATTAAATTGAGGTTATACATTTTGGGCAAAATATCCTACAGAAGCTCAGTCCTACTCAGTTTGCATATAACAGGAGGAAGCACAGGATGTTGGTATGTCTGTTACAATGATATTAATCTTCATTTTGGTTAAGATAGTATCAGCCAGGTTTCTCCACTTGTAAAGTTGCTGCTTTTCTCTTAGTATTTAGTAAAAATCTTGGTGAGATTCTTTGAAAATAAGCAGATATCCTGTTCTTAACATTTGCCCACTGATTTCAGGATTCTCCAGTAGGTTTTGCCTGCAGTATTTCTTACAGTGGTGTTTGTCTATTTTTTATTTTGCATTTTTCTCATTTCCTTCCACATTTATCAACTGGCATTCTATAAGGAAGAGCTGTCCCCTTTCCTCATTTATGTATATATTTATTTATAACAGTATGGACTCATAGGTACTTATTTTTTTAATTTAACACTGTTATTTTGTTATTCACAATATTCAAGCTTTGATCACTGGGAGCTCTTTCAGGTTGGCTCTGTGTCCTTTCAGCATGTCCTTGTGTTTTGACACCACAAGATTTGTCTCGGGACACCACAAGATTTGTCTCGGGAGCTCTGGTTCCTTTTATCTGAGAGTGGTATTTAGAAACCAAAGTCTGGTTGCTAGGTGTGCGCATTGCTGTGGGATGTTGTTGTTCCTAGATTCTCTCAGTGAACACATCAAGAAATTAATGTATGTATACGAGTGCATATGTATACAAACCTGTGTTTGTTCCAGTAGCTTTTAATTTGTGGGTGTGAGTATGCATGTGTATTGAAAATCATTAATTCATACTTACAATACCTCTGATTCCAATCCAACACTACAGATTTTATGCTAACTTTCTCTTTTCTTTATTATAATTGCTTTTCTAATAGTCATAATAGTCATGTAAAAAACAAACCATTGCTAAAATAAGGAGCAAAGGTGAATCAAGAAAAAGACCCTTCATCTAAATAATAGAAAACATTTTTAGCTATCCCTCAAAATGTTTCTCCCATATTTGATGAAAGTCTGAGGCAAAAATAGCGACATTTTGTTTTGATAATTCCAAGTATTGTTTAGGTTAGCTTGTTGTTGTGAAGTGTCCCATCAAATTGGTTCCGACCCATAGGGGCCGTATGCGCAACAAGTGAAATACTTACTAGTTCTGTGCCAATCTCACAATCACTGTTACACTTAAGACTGTTGCTGCTGCCACTGTGCTGTCTCCCTCATTTTCACTAATCCTCCACTTTACTAAGTATGATGCCCTTCTCTAGAGACTGGTGCCACCTGATAATATGTCTCAAGTAAGAGAGACAAAGTGTGGTCATCTTGACTTCTAAGGAGCATGCTGACTGTAATTTTTCCAACACAGATTTCTTCTTCTGGTAGTCCATGGCACATTTAATACTCTTCTTGAACACCATAACTCAAATGCATCAAATCTTCTGTGGTCTTCAGTCTAACTTTTTTTATGTCTAATTTTCACATACATATGAAGCTATTGAAAATACCATGATTTGGGTCAGGTGCACTTTAGTCCTCAAACTGATATCTTTGCTCTTGGACACTTTAAAGAAGTCTTATGCAGCAATTTTGCCTAGTGCAATACATTGACTGATTTCTTGACTGCCACTCTCATGAGTGTTGATGGTGGATCCAAGCAAAATGATGACTTCAGTCTTTTCTCCATTTATTATGATGTTATTCATTGGTTCAGTACTGAGAATTTTTGTTTTCTTCACGCTGAGATGCATACCGAAGGCTGTGGTCTTTGGTCTTCATCAATAAGTATTTTAAGTCCTCTTCGCTTACAGCATGCAAGGTTATATCATCTTCATATTGTTCTTGTTAAGTGCTGTCAAGTTCGTTCTGACTCATAATGACCCTGTATAGGGTTTCCAAGAAGCAGTTGGTGGGTTTGAACTGCTGACCCTGTGGTTCACAGTCCAGTGCACACCAGGATTTCCATATGCAAATAGCAGATTATTAATGAGTCTTCCTCCCATCCTGATGCCATGTTCTTCATATAATCCAGCTTTCTCGGATTATTTGCTCATTATGCAGATTGAATAAGTATGGTGAAAAAATACAGCCCAGTGCACACCTTTCCTGACTTTAAACCATTCAGTGTTCCCTTGTTCAGTTTGAGCAACTACTTCTTGGTCAATGTACAGGTTCCCCATGAACACAATTAAGTATTTCTGAATACTCATACTCTGCAGTGTTGTACATAGCTTGTCATGATCCACACAATTGAAAGCCTTTGTATAGTCAGTAAAGCACAGATAAACATCTTTCTGGTATTCTCTGCTTTCAGCCAAGATCCATCTGATATCAGCAATAATATCCCTCGTTCCATATCCTTGTCTGAACCCAGCTTGAACCTCTGGCAGTTCCATGTCAATATAAAGTTGCAGTCGTTTTTGAATTATCTTTAGCAAATTTTACTTGTATGTAATATTAATGGTATCATCTGATGATTTTCACATCCCGTTGGGTCACCTCCTTTTGGAATGAGCACAAATATGGATTTCTTCCAATCAGTTGGCCAGGTAAGTTGTCTTCCAAATTTCTTGGCAGTGGTTAGTGAGTGCCTTCTGTGCTATATCAGTTTGTTGAAAGATTTCAATTTGTATTCCATTAATTCCCAGAGCCTTGTTCTTTACCAGTGCCTTCAGTGCACCTTGGACTTCTTCTTTTGTGATCATTGACTCTTGATCATGTGCTACCTTATGAAATGGTTGAACACTGACCATTTCTGTTTTGGTATGTTGTTGTTGTTAAGTGCTGTCAAGTCGGTTCCGACCCATAGCGACCCTGTATAGGGTTTCCACAGAGATGCTGGTGAACTTGAACCACCAACCTTGCAGTTCAAACAGCTTTGAAGTCTGGTGCATTAACCCATAGTGCCACACCTATTCCTTGTATCTTCGTCTGATGCTTTCTACATCATTCAGTATTTTGCCCATGGAATCCTTCAGTATTGCAAGTCAAGGCTTGATTTTCTGTTCTTTCAACTTGAGAAATGATGAGTGTGTTCTTCCCTTTTGATTTTCTAACTCCAGGTCTTTGCATATTTCATTATTGTATTTGACTTTGTGTTCTTGAGCTACCCTCTGAAATTTTCTACTCAACTCTTTTACTTCCTCATTTATTCTACTTGCTTTAGTATCTCAACGCTGGAGAGCAAGTTTCAGAGTCTCTTCTGGTCTCCATTTTGGTCTTTTCCTTCTTTCTTGTCTTCTTAATGACCTTTTGCTTTATTCCTGTACAATGTTTTTGGTGTCATCCCAGAACTTATCTGGTCTTTGATCTTTAGTGTATAATGTATCAGATCTGGTTTTGAGGTGATCTCTAAATTCAGGTGGGATACATTCAGCGTCATAGTTTGGCTCTCATGGACTTGTTTTAATATTCTGCAGCTTCAGCCTGAATTTGCATATGAGCAATTGATGATTTCTTCCACTGTGTGCCCCTGGCCTTGTTTTGACTGATGATATAGAGCTTTGCCACTGTTTCTTTCCATAGTCAGTTTGATTTCTGTGTATTCCATCTGGTATAATTTTGTTTTAAGAATGTATTTGCAGTGAATAAGTCAATGGCCTTGCAAAAGTCTATCATGCAATCTCCAGCATCGTTTCTATCACTAAGGCCATATTTTCCAACTGCTGATCTTTCCTCTTTCTTTTCAACGTTTGCATTCCAGTTGCCAGTAATTACCAATACATCTTGACTGCACATTTGATCAGTTTCAGACTGAAGAAGATTCTTTAATTTCATCATCATTAGCTTTAGTGGTTGGTGCGTAATTTTGAATAATAGTGATATTAACTGGCCTGCCTTGTAGGCATATGGATATTATCCTATCACAGATACCATTATACGTCAAGACAGATCTTGAAATGTTGAAATATTCGAAGTATTCTACCTCTTGTTCTTCATAGTCTTAGTCTGGAACCTCAGCCAGAATTACCACCATAGAAAGCTTGTAAGTCCATCTTCTGCCAATAATAACTGACTGGAATACCTAAAATGAGGATACCACGTGCCTAGTGAAGGAGGCTTCCTGTGGAGCCTCTGCATTACACATGACCATAGGTGGAATCCTGAACAGTATCCAGAATTTTCTGAGGGGAAATGTCCACTTGAAAGGACAAGCAGACCAGCCTAGAGTGGCCAGAAGAAGAGAAGATACGTCCTGAAAGAAAGACTGACAGGAAAACCACAAAACAATATAGGCAGGCCGACTGATTACTACAAGAACAAACAAGTGCCCAAGAGACATCAAGACAAGTGGTCCAGTCCCCCTCAGGGCAAACCCCCTTCTAAGACTAAGGCTCAATGAGAAAATGCATGCTCTGATTGGTGACCACTTTTGTCACCGACAAGGGAATGTGAGGGAAAATCAGCAATGAAGCTATGAACTAAGCCCTACAATGCTTAATAGACTCCTGTGAACCCAGATGGAGACCTTGTTGGCCAGCAGTGTGCCCAGTCCAGGGGACTCTTGGACCCAGAGTCAGCGACATGGCCACAGAGGACCAGAGTGAAGAGTGAAGCATTCAGCTGATAAGAAGAGAGGACATATGCATAAGTATACCCACACTTGCAGATAATACCCACTTGACCTGGCTTCAATGGCTGGATGATCAGAGCTCAAACAGAAGAAGAAAGAAGAGGGGAGTAAAAGAATAATCTGATATAATTTGATGAACTTGACACACACCTATGGAAGAAATAGCTCAAAAGAGTGAACAAATCTTCACAGCGAGGATCGTTGCTACCTCCTCCACACATGGAGAGGACAGGGATGGGTAATTTGGACATTGGCTACCCAGAATGGGGGTGGAGGGAGCTACAGAGGCAAGAAGTGACTGGCTTATAAACTTTCAAGAGGGAACCTATATTCAGAGGGTGTGGAGCAAGATGGAATCTCCATTGAGAGGTATCCAATCTGCCTAGTCAGGGCTGATAAAAGGAGATGCGGATAGGTCCCTTGTGATACAATAGCAAATAATTGTTATCAGGACTGATTGTAAGGATTAGAAATGTAAAGGTGGACGTTTTGGGGCAAAGGGAGGGAAGTGATTAACCTTACAGTCTAGGAACGGAGGTCCCTGGTACCATCAAAGGAGAAGAGTGGAGAACGGAACCCTACCCAGAGAAGCAGTGATGCCAGGGATGGAGGCAGAGATGATGACAAAAGAACCAATAGATCTGTTTTGGAAGAAGTGCAGCCAGAGTGCTCCTTGGAGACAAAGATGGCCAAACTTCATCTCTGATACTTTGGACATATTGTCCGGAGGGACCTGTTGCTGGAGAAGGATATCATGTTTGGTAAGGTGGAGGATCAGAGAAAAAGAGGAAGATCCCCAACAAGATGGATTGGCCAAGCGGCGGCATTGATGGCTCAAGCGTGACAACAGTAGTGAGGTTGGCCTAGGATCCGGCAGTATTTCGTTATGCTGTGCATAAGGTCGCTGTGGGTTGGTACCGACTCGATGGCACCTAACAACAACAACCTAACAGAGATAAGCATTAAAATTAACTGATTATGAGGAGTCCTGTGGTGGCGTTGTGGGTTAATGCGCCAGACTGCAAAGCCATTTGAACTACACGGTCAGCAGTTCAAGCTCACCACCTGCTCCACAAAAACCCTATACAGGATCACTAAGGGTCGGAACCAATTCAAAAGTACTTACCAACAACAGCCTAACAGAGATAAGCATTAAAATGAACTGCTTTTGAGAAAAGTGGATTGAAGGAAAATCTTTTTGATAAGTAACATGGAACTAAAATAGGAGGAAGAGTAACAATGTAAGGATTCTAGTCATGGGGCAGTTCTAGTATTCATTAAGCACATGCATGTAAAAGTAAAATTAGTGAAATGTAGAAATTGTTCTTCTTTTTATGTTTCTGAAAACTTTAAATGTTTCGATAAATATTGCTCTTTTTAAATTGTAGCAATATGTATACAATGTGACATTTGCTATTTCAACTATTTTTACATGTACAATCCAGCCACACCAGTCACACTCCCTGTGGTGCACAACCATCACTACTATCCATTTCCAAATCTTTTCCCTCTCTCTCTTTTATTTCCTTTTCTTTTTCTAATAGGTTATTTTGTACAGATGGAGATAATGACAGAACTAGGATCGCATTGTCATCGATAGAATCAATAGTATGTATTAGCTTCTTGATTCACAATTTTCACTTTTGAGACCAGTAGTTTTTGTTTTCTACGTAGTCCCAGGAACACTCCGGTCTCTCTAAGACAATTAGCTTTTTCCATATTACTTGAGCCCTGTTGGCAGTGTAGAATAAGAACTCAGCTGCTAATCGTGGCAGTTCAAACCCATCAACTGCTCCGAGGGAGAAAGATGAGCCTTTCTGCTCCCTTAAAAATTTGAACACTTTCTTAAAAGTGTTCAAGAGCAGAGATGTCAGTTTGAGGACTAAGGTGTACCTGGCCCAAATCATGGTTTTTTCAATAGCCTTAGAAACCCTATACAGAGTTGCAATCTACTCAATTTCATTGAGTTGAGTTTATCTTCTTCAAAAAGATGACATTATAAGTCTATTCACAGTCCTGGTGGGTCACTGTAGGATAAGCACTCGACTGCTAAGTGCAAGGCTGGCGTGATTCAAACCCAGTAGCCACTCTTTGGAATCCCTATACAAGGTCCCTATGAGTTGGAACCGATCCGATAGCACTTGGCAACAACAATAACCTGTTCATTTCTTCTGAGCTGACTCTATTTTTGCAGTGGCAAATAATGACAGTGCAGTAGAGGGCCGTGGATAAGAACTCCATGTTGAAGCCATATGGACCCAGGTTCAAATTTTGGGTTTGCATATTAATAGTTACGAAAATTTTAGCCTAATTTTATAAACCTCAGTCTCTGTCTTTAAGATGGGGAGAATAGTTACTGCCATCTCAAGGTTATTATGAGGAATTAGGTAATGTTGTTATTAAGGTGCGATTGTGTAAGTACTGATTCATAGCAACCGTATGCACAACAGAACGAAACACTGCCTGGTTCTGGGCCACCCTTATAGTTGGTGCCATGCTTGAATCCATTGATGCTGCCACTTTCCCAGTCCATCTCACTGGGGGTCTTCCTCTTTTTCTCTGACCCTCCACCCTACCAAACATGATATCCTTCTCTAGAGACTGGTCCCTCCTGACAGTATGTCCGAATTATGAGAGATGAAGTTTGGCCATTCTGACCTCCAAGGAGCACTCTGACTGCACTTCTTCCAACACAGATCCAATGAAATGGATTGGCCAAGTGACAGCATCAATGGACCCAAGCATGGCAACAGTAGTGAGGTTGGCCCAGGATCGAGTAGTGTTTCGTTCTGCTGTTTATAAGGTCGTTATGGGTCAGTACCGACTCGATGGCACCTAACAACAACAACAATAGCGTAATGGTTAAGAATCAGGCTGCTAATCTCACGGTCAGCAGTTCGAAACTACCAGCTTTCCTTGGGAGATAGATGAGGCTTTCTGCTCCCGTAAAGATTTACAGTCTCGAAACCCTGTACAGGGTCGCTATGAGTCGGAACCAATTCTACTGCACATAATAACAACAACAGTAGCAATATATGCTTTGGGCTCATGGTGTGACACTGTAGGGTGAGCACTGGACTGCGAACCACAATGTTCAAACCCACCAGTTGCTCCTCGGGAACCCTGTACAGGTTTGCTATGAGTTGGAATCAACTCGATGCCACTTAGCAACAGCGACAACAGTGTATACTTTATTGGTATTTTGGGGACTGCTATGTTTTTTTTAAGGTGTTTTCCACTTTGTTTATTTATTTATTTTATTATATATATTTTTAATGTTTTATTGTGAATTGTGTGATAGTCTACGTGGGAGAACATCAGCTTTACATTCATTCCATCATCCATCATTTCGTTGGCATAGTTATCATCCTGTCCATGCATCCTCACCCAACCAAGGGGTGTACCCTGTAAACCTGCACCCCCCCACCCCCCACAGTCCTCAGCCCCTTTCCATCTCCAGATCCCAAACCCCCAGCCCCACTATCTCTTGACGTTGTCTTCTCTGCCTCCATCCCAGGCCACACTGCCTCTCTGGGTAGGATTCTGCTCTTCGCTCTTCTCCATTGATGGTCCCAGGGTCCTCTGCTCCTAGACTGATAAATTAATCACTCCCCTCTCTGTTACAAAATGTCCATCTTTAGATTTCCAACCCTCACAATCAGTCCTGATAACAATTATTCACCATTGCGTCACA
>NW_006408682.1:4263128-4274593 GCF_000296735.1 Chrysochloris asiatica
TGGATCTAGGTTCCCTCTTGAAAGCTTGTAAGCCAGTCACTTCTTGCCTTTGTATCCCTACCCCCATTTTGGGTAGCCAGTATCCAAGTTGCCCATCCCTGTCTACCCTTTGTGTGGAGGGGGTGGGTATAGCTCTTGCAGCAGGGACTTGTTTCCTCTTTTGAGCTACTGCATTCATAGGTGTAGGTCATGCTTATCAAATTGTATCAGATGACGCTTTTTCCCCTCTTCTTTCTTCTTAGGGTTGAGCTCTGTTTATCCAGTCATTGAAGTCCAGTTAAATGGGCATCATCTGCAAGTGTGGGTGTTTGTACGTCTGTCCAGCCTCTTTTTATCGGCTGGCCGCCCCGCTCTCCACTCTAGACCTCTGTGGCTGTGTCACTGACCCTGAGCCCATGAGTCCCCAGATGTTGTCTCGCTACTGGCTGACCAGGTCTCCATCCGGGTTCACAGTAGTTTGCTGAACGATGTAGAGCTTAGCTCGCCCCTTCGTTGATGTTCTTCGGCCACTTCCCCTTATGGGTGACGTGCGTAGTTTTCAGTCAAAGTGTATATTTCCCTTGCGTCTTAGTCTTGGAAGAGAATTTGCACTGAGAGGATCTGATCACTTGCCGTGATGTCTCCTGGGCAGGCCACCTGTATGTTCTTGTGGTAACAGTCGGACTGCCCTTATTGTTTTGTATTTTTCCTGTAGGTCCTTCTTTCAAGAGGTATCTTTTGGTTTTCTAGCTGCTCCCAGCTGGTCTGCTTGTCCTTTCAAGTGGAGAAATTTCCTGTCTCTGAAGGTCTGGTTGTGGTTTGGGCTTCCACCTATACGCCCATGTAATGCAGAGGCTCCTCAGTAAACTTCCTTCACTGGACACATTGTAGCCCCATTTTAGGTATTCTAATCAGTTATAGGCAGAAGACGGGACTGCTATGTTTTTATTGTTGGTAATAATCAATATTGAAATGAAAAGTCACATTCATGAGGTTATTTTTCAGGGATTTGAACCAGTTCAGTCCTGGCTGACAAAGTGAAATTGGAGCAAACTTGTATTTAACAATTTTTGTTGAAGCAGAATGATACAAAGGACAAATGACAGACTGAAGTCTTGGAATGGGAAACTTGAGGCAAAGTGAGAGCCTTTTTGGAGCTTGATGTAGGAGACTGGGTGATTGCCAGGACTGTGGAGAGAGACCAATCACGCAGTGCGCTCAGCCATCATCTTTGAGTGGAGCACCATTGTTTTTGACTCTTGTTCAAGAGATGTGGTTACTATGCCGAGTGCACGCTGCCCATGTTCTGAAAGCGTGGTTAAGTTTCTAGCAGGACACCAACCCTGGCAGTTTTCCCGTTTTGTGTGTTGTTGTGGTTCACCCACATTTTACACATTTGGGTCTATTCTGATTTTGCTTTGTTGGCCAGTACTGAACTGGGAAGAGCCAGTTTGAGGCCCTGTGTTTTGTTTTGCTTACAAAAATGAGAATCACAGCATTGAATATTTCACCATGTATATTCTTGTTGATTAGACTTACTATTTTATTAAAAAGCTTTTATTGTGAATTGAGTGATAGCTTATATGGCAGAACATCGGTTTTGCAGTTAACCAATTGTATGTTATTAATTGCAATGATTACAATCCCCTCCATTCACTTGATTATACTTCTTAAAGGCATTTAAAATGTGGTATACTAAAACATATATCAGTAGTTAAGCTGTAGGCATGTTGTTGTTAAGTGCCACGGAGTTGGTTTTGATTTACAGCGACCCTGTATAGGGTTTCCAAGGAGCATCTGGTGGGTTTGAACTGCTGACTTCGTGGTTAGCAATCCATTGCTTATTCTTCATCATCACACCAGTACTTTAAGCTGTAGGTATATTGATCAGTAAATTAAAAATAAAATATAATTATATATTTCATTAATATAACTTATACTTCATATCAAGTATGTAAATTATGCCCTGACTTCAATTCTGTTCTTAAAATGGAATGTTTTGAGATACTGTGACTGTTTAATCTACAGAAATATAATTATCTAAATCACTTATTTGTATGAAAAATGTCTAAGTGATAAACAGTATCATCCCAAGTAAAAATCCACCTAATCTTGGCAAGTGGCACTATAGAATAAGCACTGAACTGTTAACCGTTGGAAGTTCAAACCACCAGCCACGCCTTGGAAGATCTATACAGGGTTGCTATGAGTTAGCTGATTGTAGCGCTGGGCTGTCAGATAGGTTTGCATTGCATGGTCAGTGATTCAAACGCTCCAGCTGCTCCTTGAAAACCATATACAGGGTCGCTGTGAGTTGGAACCGACTCTGTGGCACATAACAACAACAACAACAACACTCTTGGTAAAGTTACATCTTCTATTTTACTATTTGAAGTGTTTTTTGAAAATATATTTTTGGTGGGAATTTTGTTGGGCTGTGTTGAGGTAGTGCTGCTTTTGGAGCTCTTTTATAACTTCAGAAATTGAAAACTTACTGGAAAGGTATTGATTCCCAGGAGACAAGGAAGAAGCAGCTTAGTGGAAAGTCAACTTAAGTATTCTGAGGAGTGAGGTACATGTGTTGTTAAGTGCCGTTGAGTCGGTTCCCACCCATAGTGATCCTGTATAGGGTTTCCGAGTTGCGGCTGGTGATCTTGAACTGCCGACCTTGTAGCTCAAACAGACCTTGCAGTCCAGCGCATTAACCCATATGTAGTTAGGGTCAAACAAACACATAAGAATGTGGAATATTTCTCTCAGAAATCTAGATAGTTTGTTAATGTTATTTTCCAGGTTTCTTCTCTATTCATTTTTTTACCCTATGTTACTTAGCTATTATCACACAACTGTCAACTGATTTTAAAGTCTTTGTTGTAAGAATATATGTTCACTTATGGGAAAGCTGTAAGTTAGAGTGATACATTATGAAGAAATCCCTGAATATGCAAGGGTTAAAGGGGATAGAGGTGAATAATGTTATATACACAACTGGGGAGCAACAGTGCTCTGCTGGTGGATACATGGACAGATACACAGGCTGAATAGGTATGGGAGGGAGAGTGGAGCTATCCTCAGCAATATGTAAGGGTTTGAAAAAAGATGTTTGTACATGGGTATTTACCTTTGCTGCAAACCCACCTATGAATGTGGTGGAGCATGTTGTTGTTGTTATGTACTGTGGAGTCGGGGATAGCAACACCAGTAAGATATGCTCACCATTGAATGGTCAATCAGTCAAGATCAAAAGGCCCACATTTACCTGAGGACAAAGTTGAGTAAGGATGGGAAGGAGAGTGGGATAGAAATAGGAACCATGGAGGAAGTGGAAACTTTTGTTCCATGGATAGGATTTCAAATTAGATGAAACAAAATGTATGATTTGTTGAGTGTAAAACTGATGATCATCTCTGTAAACTGTCACTCAATTCACAATAAAAATTTTTTTAAAAAATAGAAAAAAATCACTGCAGACATTTTTTTCTTAAACTGAAATATTTGATAAATGCCAAAGATTTATAAGTAAATGTTTTTCAAGACTCTTAAGCAAAGGGTGTACTATAATCACATTCACATTGTTGTTGTTAAGTGCTGTCGAGTTGGTTCTGACCCGTAGTGACCCTGCAGAGTGTTTCCAAGGAGCGACTGACTGGTGAGCTTGAACCACCAACTTTGCAGTTCAAACCGACTTTGCAGTCAAGCACATGAGAAAAGTTTATATTGATAGTATGGGAAATGTACACAAGGGACAAAAGATTATGGGCAGATCACTTACTTAGGAGGCTATGAAATTAGTCCAGATAAAGGATAGTGGCTTGGATTAGGGTGCTGATAGTGGGAACTAGAAGTGGATGGTGTCAAGAAAAGGTTAGAAGGTAGAATGGACAGGTCTCATTGATTAAGATTGAAATTCACCAGTTGCTCCTCAGAAATCTTGTATAGGCTTGTTATGAGTTGGAACCGACTTGACAGCACTTAACAACAACAACATTGGTTAAGGAACCCTGATGGGCAGTGGATTAAGTGTTGGCAATTCAAACCCACTAGCTGCTCTGTTTCCATTTCCATTTCCAACCTTAGAAATGCTATAGAGCAGGTCTATTTTGCCCTATAGGGTCGCTGTAAGTTAGAATTAACTTGACGGTTGTGAGTTTGGAGTTTTTGGTTATTGATTAAAGAATCCTGGTGGCACAGTGGTTAAAGCACTCGGCTGCTAACCAGAAGGCAGTATTAATTACCATATTTATGCATTCTTTATGTTTTATGCATTTAAAAAAATGATTTCTTCTTTTTGAGACTATAATAAAAAATACACCAATTCAAGGTTTTACATGCACTTATATAATTCAGTGACCCTGATTGCATTCTTTGAATTGCGTAACTATTTCATCTTTTTCTGACTTACCTTTTATGTATTTCAATAACTGAAAAAAAAAAGCAATTTAGAGCAAATATGAAGCTAGCAGATTTTATTGCTGAACTAAGTTTTCTAAGAGTAGGCATTTTTTTTTTTTTTTTTAAGTTGTTATTGTGAATTGAGTGAAAGTTTACAGGGCAGATCATCAGTTTTACATTCAACAAATCATATACTTTGTTTCATTACAATGATTATAATCTCCTTCATGTACCAGCAGTTAATAGTATTTCTCTGTATTTGTTTTAGTTTTTTTTAACGCTCAGGCATATAAAATGATTTAAACCACCGAAGAGCACATTCTGCAAGCCTGCCTACTGGCTGCCAATGCACAGCCTTTCTCTTTCCATGAGTCTAGAGTCCTCAGCTGCTCCCTCTCTCCATGTCCCCATCTCTGCCTCCATCTCTGGCATCGCTACTTCTCTGGATAAGGTCCCACATTCTGCTTGTGCTCTTCTCCCTTGATGGTCCTAGGGTCCTTTATTTCTGGACTGTAAGATTAACTACTCCCCGTTTTTTGTTGCAAAACTTCTACCTTTACAATTGTGACAGTAGCAATTAGTCATGATAACAATTTCTCACTATTGAATCATAAGAATCTTATCTCCATCTCTTTTCACCAGACCCAATTAGACAAGATGAAAACTATTCAGTGGGGACTCCTATCGTCCCCTGCACACTCTTAAACTAAAATCCCTCTTGAAACCTTGTAAAGCCAGTCACTTCATGCTTTTATAGCCCCCTCATTTTAGGTAGCCAGTGTCTTAAGTTGGCCGTTCCTGTCTACAGAGGGGACAGCATTGATAGTTGATGTGAAGACTCCTTCCTTCTTGGTTGGTCTTTTGAGCTACTCCCTCCATGAGTATAGGTCAAGTTCATCAAATTGTAGCAATTTACACTTGATTCGTTTATCCAAAAAAATTTTTTCTTTATCTTTCCCTAGTCGAGTTCTGATTGTCAAGCCATCGAGACTAGGTCAAATGGATACTATCTACAAGTTTGGCTGTTCTTGTGTGTCTCCCCTCACTTTGTATCAGCTGGATGCTTCACTCTAAGCTCTAGCCCTCTGTGGCTATGTCCTTGTCCATGGGCTCAGGTGTCCCCAGGTCTCACCATGCTTAGGAACAACCTCTTCTCTCTCTCATCTCCAGGGAGTCTATGGAACGTGGTTGAACTGAGTCCATTTCTTCATTACCGCCTTTCCCCCTTGTGGTCACCAGCAAGCTTACATGCCTGCTCATGTGTTCCCTTTGAATTTTTGTCTTAGAGGGGGGAGAGTAAGCATTTTTAAAGGTTAATTTTTCTGGTTATAATTTAGATATTTTAAACTTTCATCAGGAGCCCTGGTGGCACTATGTTAAGTTTTCTGTGTTCACTGAAAAGTTGGCGCTCTGAACCCATCCTGTGGCTAGACAGCAGAAAAGACCTGACTCCTTAAAATATTTATTTTTGTTGTGTTTAATGCTTCCGAGTTGGTTCCGACTCATAGCAACCCTGGGTAGCGTTTATGAGAAATGACTGATGGGTTTGGACCACCTTGTGGTTATCAAACCAGTGCCTATCCTGTAGTGCCACACCAGGACTCCCCTTAAAAGATTGTTGTTGTTATGTGCCATTGAGTTGGGTATAATTCATAGTGACCCTGCATAGGGTTTCTGAGAAACAGCTGATGAGTTTTAACCACTAACCTTGGGGTTCAAACCAACCTAGTGGTCAGATGCTTACCCTGCGGCACCACACCAGGGCTCCCTTCAAAAGATTGTAGCCTAGGAAATGCTGTGAGACAGTTCTCCCTGTTCACATTGGATCGTAATGAGTCCAGAATCATCTCACTGGCTCAGGAAGAACTTTTTTAAAATTTTAATTGGCGGTTTAGATACTCATTTCAGAATTTTGTATCTTGTTTTCATTTTGTTTCATGACTCTTATGTTTTATTATTTTCTTATCAGTGTCATTCTAAGGAGTAAGCGTTTTTAATTTTATGAAGTTCAATTACTTAACCTGTTTTTCTATTTATAATTCGTACTTTTGGTGTAAGGAGCTCTGGTAGTGTTGTTGTTGTTGTTAAGTGCCTTCGAGTCGATTCCGACCCATAGCGACCCTGTACAGGGTCGCTGTGAGTCAGAACTGATTCCGCAGCACATAACAACAACAACAACAACAACACTTTTTTGTGTACCAACTAAGAAATCTCCCCCATGTACCTGTCACTCAGCCTTAACAGAACTCATGAGCAAGTTCTTTAATTTGAAGCAGATACCACATAGCATATTGTTGCATCTGGAAATATGTTTGGATATAATATAACGAGGCTTCAAAAAGCTTATGGAAATATGGAATGAAGCAATAATGGGTTATTTCTGTGGACTTTCTGAAGCCCACTTGTAAATAAAATGTGATCGAAACTCATTTTATAATTGTTGCTAAGTGATGTCAGTCAGTTCCAACTCATAGCGACCTTGTATAGCGTTTCTAAGAATCGGCTGCTGGTTAGCAGTCCAGTGCTTATCCTACAGCAGCGCAACAGGATTACTATTAGAAAAATCAAGGAACTGTAGTGGTGCTGTTGGTTAGGTGTTGGACTGCTAACCGCAAGGTCAGTGATTCAAATCCACCAGTTGCTCCATGGAGGAAAGATGAAGCTGTCTGTTCTGGTAAAGATTTACAGTCTCAGAAACTGTATAGAGTTGCAATCAACTTAGATGGCAGTGTGTATTATAAAAACTTATTAGAATAAAGCTATCAAATATGGCATCATTAGTCAGATGTTTAGTGGTCTTGTAGAATTTTAAAGGAAAGTTTGGTTTAATAAAAATCCAAATAAGGGCTACACATTAGTGATTCATATTTTCTTAGTGTCTTACTTTGATTCCTTTTCCACATCTCTCCCTCATTTTCTCTGTCCTGTTTTTTGGCCCTATTTCTTTCACATCTCAATGAGTAAATTATCATGTAAGCAGCTTCAGTAAAATGAAGGAACTTAAATTTTTTACTTACGTGACCTTTCTATTGGGCAAGCAAGGGAGGGCAGTGGCTCTATACAATAAACACTGAACTGCAAAGCACAAGGTCTGCGATTCGAGTCTGCCAGCTGCTCCATGGGAGAAAGCTGGGCTTTCTGCTCCCTCAAAGATTTAAAGCCTTGGGAACCCTATACAAGGTTGCTATGAGTTGGAACAGACTCAGTGGCATTTAACAAAAAACAAGTGAACAAGTAGCGAACGTAACAGATTTTCAGTATACTTTCTGCTAAAATTCTTTTTCTGCTGTTAATACAACTTGTTTTTTTAGTTTTTGGTATGCTTCACTCAGCAGGTGTTTCTCTCACTTTGGTTTACAGTTTCATCACCTGAGCTTGTGTTACCACTCTGCAGGTATCCAGTTTACCAGATCTTTCAATGGAGAAGCCTGATTCTGTCAAAACTTGAACAAAGATAAAAGCCTACCTGAAACCATAGAATAATTTATATGATGTGGTGCTTCAGGATAGTGCACTGGAACGCAAGATCAGTTTAAAAAGCAAGGTCAGCAGTTCAAACCCACCAGCTGCTGCTCAATCTTAGATGGGGTTGCTATGAGTTGGAACTGACTATTGCATTTATCAGCAACAATAAATATATAATATATTCTCACTTTATAAGAGAGGGGAAACTAATGTGAAGGGGACATTGCAGTTTTTGTGTGTTTTCCCCAACATTTTGTTAATTGAGTGAAGGTTTACAGAGCTGGCCATCAGTTTTGCATTAAAAAAAAACAAAACATGCACTGTGTTTCATCTCAATGATTGCAATTTTCTCCATGTAACAACAGTTTTCCCACTTTCTCCGGGTTTATTTCCATTCCACCTTCTTCCCAACCCTTCTGAACTTTGTCCTTAGAGAAATGTAGCCCTTTTGATCTTGAATGGTTGACCATTCCATGGTGAACATACCACACTAGTGTTGTTGAGCCCTGGATATACCTAGCTACAAGGGTGCGTTCCACTCCACACCTGAAGGGTGACAGAGGGCCATAGTCTCAGCCTTCTTTAGTCTCTTTCTGACCAGTAAGCCCTTTTAAAATAATTTTGAGTTTTGTTCCACATTTTCTCCTACTCTGTCAGGGACCATCTAATGTGATCCCTTTCAGAGCAATTTCAGAGCAGTTGGTAGTGGTAACCAGGCAGCATAGAGTTTTTCTGGTCTGAGTATTGGAGACTGATGTTAATGTATTTCATTATTCCATTGGACTACTTGATTTTAAGCATCTTCAGTTTTCATAACTCTCCTTTCTTCCTCTCATGCACCCAGTTGCTACTCACCAAAGCAGCTTGTAAAACATAGTCTTTGTGTATTCTGTTATGCTAATTGAGCATGGTATCTCCAGAGCCTATGGACCTGAGCCCCCAGGCAAGCAGCTATTTACCTCAGGGTATTTGGCAGCATCTAAGAAGTTTTTGATGACCTTAAACATATCCCACATGAATTTAGAGATTGTCTCAAAAACAGATTTGATGCATTACACACAAATGACTGAATACCAGAAGCGACGTGGGATGACACCAGGAACATTATACAGGAAGAAAGCAAAAGGTCCTTAAGAAGAAACTAAAGAAGGAGAAGACCAAACTGGATGTCCAAAGAAATCTTGAGACTTGCTGTCCAGTGTAGAAATGCGAAAGCAAATGGAAGAAATGAGGAGGTAAAAGAGCTGAACAGAAAATTTCAAAAGGCAACTCAAGAAGACAAAGTTTTATATTATAATGAAATATGCAAAGACATGGAGTTAGAAAACCAAAAGGGAAGAACATTTGAAAGAACTGGAGTGTGTGTGTGTGTGTGTGTGTGTGTGTGTGAGAGAGAGAGAGAGAGAGAGAGAGAGAGAGAGAGAGAGAATCAAGCTTTGACTTACAGTATAGGGTAATGTGCTGGACTGCAAGATCAGTTTGAACTGCAAAGCCGGAGGTTCAAACCCACCATCTGTTCCTCAGAAAACCTATTCAGAGTCATTTTGGCTGGAACTGACTTGATGACATTTAACGACAACAACAATGGCCAATATATTGAATGATGCAGAAATCATCAAAAGAAGATGAAAGGAATACACAGAGTCACTGTACCTAAAAGAAATGGTCAATGTTCAGCCATTTCAGGAGTTAACATATGATCAAGAGCCAGTGGTACTAAAAGAAGTCCAAGCTGCAACGAAGGCATTGTCAAAAAGCAAGCCTCCAATAATTGATGGAATACAAATTGAAATCTTTGAACAAACTGATGCAGCACTGAAGGCACTCACTCATCATCTATGCCAAGGAATTTGGAAGACAACTGATTAGAAGAGATCCATATTTGTACCCATTCCAAAGAGAGTTGTTCCATTGGAAGGTGGAAATCATCAAACAGTATAATCAATATCTAATGCAAGTAATATTTTGCTAAAGATAATTCAAAATGGCTACAGTAGAAAATTGACAGGGAGTTGCCAGAGATTCATACCAGATTCAGACGGGGACATGGAACGAGGGATATCGTTGCTGATGTCAGGTGAATCTTGGTAGAAAGCAGAGAATACCAGAAAGATGTGTACTTGTTGTTCATTGACTACAGAGAGACTTTTGATTGTGTAGATCATGACAAGCTATGGACAGCATTGCGGTGAATGAGTATTCTGGAACACGTAACTGTGCTCATGAGGAACCTATACATAGACTAAGAGGCAGTTGTTTGGACAGAACAAGAGGACACTAAATGGTTTAAAATCAGGAAAGGTGTGCTCCAAGGTTGTATTCTTTCACCATATTATTCAGACTGTATGCTGAGCAAATAATCCAAGAAGTTGGACTACATGAAGAAGAAGATGGATCAGGATTAGAGAAAGACTCATTAACAGCCTACAATATGCAGATAATATCAACATTGTTTGCTGAAAGGAAAGAAGACCTAAAATACTTACTGATGAAGTTCAAAGACCACAGCCTTCGGTGTGGGTTATACCTCAATGTAAAGAAATCAGAAATCCTTATTTTGCTCAGATCAACCATCCACAGTCATGGAAGCAGCAGTCAAGAAATCAAATGACATAATGCATTAGGTAAATCTTCTGCAGAAGACCTCTGTAAAGTGTTGAAGAGCAAAGATGTGAGTTTGAGGATTAAGGTGCACCTGACCCAAACCTTGGCGTTTTCAGTGGCTTCATATGTAGGCGAAAGTTTGACAGTGAATAATGAAAACCATAGAAGAATTGATGCATTTTAGTTAGGGTGTTGGAGGAGAGTATTAAAAGTACCATGGACTGCCAGAAGAACAAACATCTGTGTTGGAAGAAGTACGGGCAGAATGTTCCTTAGAAGTCAGGGTGGTGACATACTTCAGACATATCTGGAGAAGGACAGCGTTCTTGGTAAAGTCGAGGATCAATGAAAAAGAGGAAGTTGGGGGTCTGAGATGGGAGCTCAAATGTAGAAACAATTGTGAGATTGACTCAGGATCGGGCACTGTTTCGTTCTTTTGGGCATAAGATCTCTATGAATTGAGGTACTGACTTGACACCTAACAAACAATAGCACCAGCCAATGTTTATTATTTTCCACCTGTATGCTTTACCACATTCATGGGTGTGTTTGCATGTAGAAATATCTTCTGTCAAACTCATGTATATTTTGGGGTATTCTCCCACTTTCCTTCCCATATTCATTCATCTTGTGTATCTGTCTATATTTATCTACCAGTAGAACATTGTTGTGGCAGGATGTGTATATCCCATTTAACCCTTGGATTCTTCCCTTTGTCTTCACATGTCTTTATCATTCTTCTGTTAACCTCTCTCTTGTATATAGCCATCCCTGTCACTCAAGTTAACACCTGTCTACTCTAGCTGTGAATTACTCTCCTTTCCCTCCCACCTCTGATGGCTATCAAGATTGTTTCTTTTAGCATAAAGCCTTTTTTGTTGTTTTTACAGTAGTTTCTCATAGGATATTTGCCCTTTTTTTTTTTTTTTAAATTTAAGGTTTTTATTGTGGATTAAGTGAAAGTTTACAGGGCACATCATCAGTTTCACATTCAACAATTCATATAACTTGTTTCATTACATTGA
>NW_006408682.1:4277235-4284602 GCF_000296735.1 Chrysochloris asiatica
TTTGGTTTTAATTGGAAACTGTCTCTTTAAATTTTGAGGAGATCTGTGCGCATGTGTAGTAGAACCCTCTGAGGGTGGGGCTGGGGCACCCACTAGCTCAGGCATCCCAATAGTCACCAGAATGGAGGTGCACAGACAGCAAGGGACCAATGAACAGATACCAGTCAAAAAGAATGTCCACACCTTTATCTCAGCGGTTCTGCCAGGCGTCTGTGGCCGCTGCAATCCTTCCCCCATGTGGTCTCACCCAAGATGGCGGCTCCTGGAGCAGCTAAGCGTCCCAGACTAGAAAACAATAGATTTCATGCTTCTGCTACAAATTCCCCCAGCTGTGAGCCTTCCAACCTTCTAAATATTCCTTTATATGTGGTTCAGAATTCTGGGACCGTCCCCTGAGCCTGCTTGGTCGGGTATTCTGTGTTGTTGTTGGCGGAGCTCTTTACTACACGTCTGCCCGATCTGCCATCTTGTTTGTTCTCTTCGATATTTGCCCTTTTGTAATTGACTAATTTCACTCAGCATAGTATCCTTTAGGTTCATGAGATGTTTCCCAGATTCATTGTTATTCTTCAGTATTGCGTTGTATTCCATTGTGTGTATGTGCTAAAGTTTGCAACTTTCTTCCATTGAAGGGTATGTAGACTGTCTCCATCTTTTTTTGTTGTGACGAGTGCTGCAGTGAACATGGGTGTGCATATATCTACATGTGTCATTGCTGTTAATTCTTGGGAATATATGCCAAGTAGAGCGATTGCAGGATATTATGGTATTGCTGTTTCCAACGTATTGTTTCCCGTAGTGGTTGCACCAACAGAAAATTGCCAGTTTTTTTGATATACAATTACAAAATAGTAATTTTACCTTTAAAAGACACTCAGAGAATTACAGTTCTCGATGGTTACATGTTGTAATAAAAGTTCAGTTTCAAGCGCTCAGCTTATATGAAAGAAAGGGTATATTGCTCAGTTTATATGAGCATAGGAAAGTTTCTTAAAGACAGATATTCCTGGACCAAGACTTAGAAGTGGAGTTAAATGGTTGGGGAGGAAAGGAGAGGTAAGGAAAAAAGAAGTGTGTTAATAAGTAAACAATTAGGGTAAAACTAGGTTATATGAAGCAGTCTGGCGTGTTCAGTGACTTCTAAGTAAAGAGAAGTTACTGGATTGTGATTTTAAGGAAAGGAGTATCATGAGGAGAGGAAGTTAGAGATGTGGTGTAGTCTGCTGTCAGATCTATAGAAGTTTTGTGTGCCATGTTACCAATGAGCCATAACGGAATGAATACTGTCTGTGTGGGAGGCCTCAAGTGGCCTTAAGTAAAGATTGACAGGGTCAGCCTTTTTTTTTTAGGTTGACTATTTTTGTGCTTTTGATGAGGGCAAAACATGTGATTCTAACCTCTGGGGTGAACGACTTTGTTTTTGATCATTACATCTTCAAACCCTAGAACTGTACCTAGCAAAGAGTAAATATTCAGTTAGATATGTTACTAAGGCAGTAGAGTTGCACCACAGTATTTGAGAGCAATGGGCCTCCAGCATAGTGACAATAACCTGACTAGATATAAATACTTACAATAGTAAACAGATTAATACAAACTAGAGCTTCTCAGAAGGAACCTAGGTGGTGTTTGGGCTAAGCACTGGGCTGCTAACCATAAGGTTGGCAGTACAAACCTACCATCAGCTCCTTGGGAGAAACGTGAGGCTGTGTACTTCTGTAAACATTGTAGTGTCAGAAATCCTAAGGAGTATTTCTATTCTGTCCTCCTGTGTAGGGTCACTGTGAGTCAAAATTCACTCAATGCTAGTAGGTTTTTGGGGTCTAGAGTTGTTAAGAGCTTGATCCTAAGGCATTTGTAGGATTGCATAGGGTTGGATGGATGCAAGACATATTCAGGAGCACAGTTGGGCAGGATGTGGTGAAGACGGGAGAAGAAAGAGTCACGATTGATATCCTGATTTAGATTTTGTGTCTAAAAATAACTAGTAGAGTCTTAAGTGTGGAGTGTTGATTCAATGCAGCAAACCCTCCTTTGGCAATTTACTTGACCTTTTTCTGTTTTCTTTTCTTTTTCTTCACTGGTGTGTGTGTTCTTGAGTTTTTCTTGGGATAGAAACTACAAAGGCCCCAGGGCTGTCTCCATTTGTGGTGGTTAGGGCTGTGTAGCTTCTCTCCTCCCTGTGTCCTTTTCTCTTTCTCTTTACATGTCTTCCGTTCCTTATTTTTTCCTACCCTCTTATCCTAAGATGGGAGGTAGGAGGAAGGATGTTTTACCCTTGTTTGATCTTGGCTACATACTGGGTTGGTGTTTTATGAGAAGGATTTTTAATCTAGATTGAACTAAATTTCTGTAATTTTGGGATTTTTTTTTTTTCGGAAGCCAGCTATCTCCAAGATTGGAAATATGTCTATTGGGCAAAAGGAGACTTTGTGGCTCACCTATAGGTTAGCCTAGTGTACCTGAGTCAAGATTCCATATTGGAGCAGTGCTTTCACCTATAGGATTGGGACTGGATACTCCCAACAATCTGAGGGGGAGCCTTAAGTCATCTTCTCCTACCCTGAAATTCCTTTGAAATTAAAAAAAAAATTTAATATTAAAAATTCTTGTGAATTTTCTATTCATTCCTGTTTGTTTTAATATAATTACAATTTTTCTCCCTAATTTTTTTTTTTTTTTACCAAAACTGGTGTTCTAAGAAGATAAACCATTTTATTTTCTTGTATCTTCTCATATATATATGTATACATATAAAAAATATATGTGTGTGTGTGTATATATAAATAAAATGTATGTGGAGTGCTGGTGTGGGGCTGTGGGTTATTGCACCAGACTACAAAGTCATTTGAACTGCAAGGTTGGTGGTTCAAGCTCACCAGCTTCTCCTCGGAAACCTTATAAAGCGTCACTTAGGTCGGAACCAACTCAACAGCACTTAACAACACAACATATTATGTATATACGTATGTATGTATTATGTATATATGTATATATACAAACACAATATGTTGTTGTTGTGAAGTGCTGTCGAGTCGATTCCGCCCCATAGAGACCCTGTATAGGGTTTCCAAGGAGCAGCTCGTGAGCTTGAACAACCGGTCTTGCAGTTCAAATGACTCCAAACACACACACACACACACACACACATACACACACACGTGTGTGTATATGTATGTATATATATGTGTATATATATAGATATATACACATACATATACATGTATACACACACACACACACACACATGTTGTTATATAAAGATGTTTGCATGGTAGTATGTTGTTGGAGTCCTGGTGTGGCACTGTGGGCTAATGCATCAGACTGCCAAGTCGTTTGAAATACAAGGACAGTGGTTCAAGCTCACCAGCTGCTCCTTGGAAACCCTATACAGGGTCACTATGGGTCAGAATCAACTCGACGGCCCTTAACAACAACAACATGTTGTTGAATACCACTGAGTTTGTTTCCTACTCATAGCGACTCTGTATAGGGTTTCCAAGGAGCAGCTGGTAGGTTTGAACCAGTGCTTATCCTACAGCGACACACACTCACACACACACTTGCATACTACCCCATTACCCTGTTTATGAAGTGTAAACCATAAGATTCGGGGCCCAAGCTTTGCTACAGAATATCTCCTTCCTATTTCTCATGGTGGGAGGTGACTTTTTGGCTACTTGGGTTTTAGCTTCTTTCACTCAACACATTAGTTTAAGCTTCTGTTTCTGGAACAGCACCCTTGATCTTAAATAGTTTGTACTAAAACCTTTCCATTTCCCAGAATTTGTTAATGAATGCACATATTCTACAACATAACCTGGCCTGGGAAGTAATTAAAAGACATTTATTGAGCTCTTATTACTATGAGCCAGAGTCTGTTTTCCCTTTTCATCTATCATGCTGTTAATTATATGCTGTTTTAAATGAGATCCAGCTTGTGGAATATATGCTAATTTTATTATTGTTTTTTAATTTACAGATCAACACTAAACTTGCACAATGTCTTTGAAACCAAGAGTAGTAGATTTTGATGAAACATGGAACAAACTTTTAACGACAATCAAAGCTGTTGTTATGTTGGAATATGTTGAGAGAGCAACATGGAATGATCGTTTCTCGTATCCTTTCTGTGAATCTGGGTAACGGTTCTGGGGTTGATAAACTTGTTGAAAAATAAGAATAGGTTAAGCTTATTTAAATAGAAGAAATTTCCAATGTAACTATTTTTAAGTGTATTATTGTATAGATTGGTAAATCCATCACTTTAAAAAAAAATATATCAGCAAACTTTGTTAATCTTTCATCCAATAAGTACCTTTTGAGCTCACCTTTAGGTGCTGCATTAGGTATTGGAAATACAATTGTGACCAAAACAAACTCCTTTTCCGTCTTTATAATTGGGCAGACAGCCAATAAACAGACGAAATATTTAAAAAATTGTCTAATGTCAGTGCTTCTGACACAACAGGTATTAATGAATACTGAAGAGAATAATCAGTGAGGGTAAGGGCTGGAATATGGGTATGTGTGGAGCTCTTATGGAGAAGGATGATCAAGCAAGGTCTGCTTCTCTAAGGAAAGTGATACTTGAGGAAGAGACCAGGACAAAGTGAGGGAGCAAGCCATCTGTGTATGTGGGAGAAGAGGGTACTACATATTTCTCATGATAGTAGCAAGTTTAAAGACCTTGGGATGGAAACATGCTTGGCAGATTTGCAGAATGGCAAGGACACCAGTGTTACTGGTGCAATGCATGAAGGAGGTGGCAAGAAGTGAGGTTAGGAAGTTCACCAGAGGCCAGATTGTAGGGGCTCCATAGGCTGTATTTAGGGATTTGGGGTTTGCACTAAATGTGGAGAGAAGTCTTGGCTAAACTAAGGTCTAAGATAGAGACATAATCTTATTTACTGTGTGTGAAAATTATTTAATGCTATCTTAACCTCATTACAAAAATTTGAGATGTGTATTCAATTAGGAATTTATCATCACAGTCTAAGTAGTATTCATAGGTTTGCACACAGCATTTTCCAGTTCTAGAAGCTCTTTTCAAATGAAAAAAACTTCTTTTTATAGTGTTTCTCTCTTTTGTTTCTTTTCCAAAGAAAAAGACAATCAGTTCAATGAAACATATTAAAAATGAAAATAATTTTGTTCTTCATTCTGAATTCAGAGTTTAAGCAAGAGCTAGGATGCCTGTTTTACTTCTTAGTGCATTCTTTAACAGTGGATTAATTACCTGCATTTGTTAATTGGGAGACTTTCTATAAAAGCCCAGATCTGTGATTTTCTGTTTGGCAGTCTGAAACTCAGTCTCTTGTGTTCCTCTTGTGTTGCCGTCTAGCAGTCTTTGAGGACTGAAAAGTGTCTGTCCTCTGTATGTGGGCATATATTCTTTAGGGGGATACTGGTGTGGTGCTGTGAGTTCATGCTCAAAGTCAATTGGAACCACAAGGTCGGTGGTTCAAGCTTACCAGCTGCTCCTCGGAAACCCTATACAGGATCGCTATGGGTCAGAACTGACTCGATGAAACATAACAGCAACAGCAATACATTCCTTAGGAAAACTTTCATTTCATAAGACAGTGATTGAATGTAATCTCAGTACCTCACTGAATTGTTAATATGAAGGTGAATATTGAAACAAAAACAGGGAGATTCTTGAAGACCTTCAGGAAGCAATGTAATTTGCTACAGTTGCAGTTATCAGTAAGGAACATTTGTTAGGTTATTTATGTTCTGTGCACTGAAAGAAGATAGGTAAAGGATGGTAATCCGCCTGGAGAACTTTTTCTTATCTCATGTGATACTCCAGACAAGCTTATCTCCTCAGCGGAGCAGATATAATTATTGTGTTGATGTTACAGATGAAGAAACACAGGCTGCTGCCTAAGGTCTTGTAGGTAAGAATTGATGGAGCATTGGAGCCCTGGTAATGTTCTGGAATATGAGCTGGGCTGTTAACCTCAGATCAGCAGTTTGAATCTACCAGTCACTTTGCAGGAAAAAGATGAGACTTTCTGTTCCTGTAAAGATTTACAGCCTTGGAAACCTTGTACAGGGTCGCTATGAGTTGAAATTGATTTGGTCGCATACAGCCATCCAACCAATCAAGGCTTGAATCAAGACTTTATGACATTTGATTATCTACACTTTCCAGCACATCTAGAGGATAACTGAGAAGGATTCTGCCTTTGAAGAGCTCATTGAATTAGAGAACTTGTTTGTATGTGGTGCATCATGGATTATTTTGGGACAAGAATCTTAATAATTGTGAAGAGTGCTAAAGATTACTTGTATGTTTGTGATGTTGGGCTAGGTACTTTTAGGAATATTTTAACTAAAATATTGAGCAAAAAGGGAAGAAAAGTTTTTCATGGACCAAAAGAAAGGGAAAAAGGGCATGAAGTAAAGAAAAAGAATAATGAGTTTGAAATGACTTTGAAAGAGCTGACTTTCCTGGAAAGTAACCATTGCACCCACTTATTTCTATGATGTTTATTTTTGATCGATTTAAGTTGGTTCAGATATTCTTTTTTTTTTTTCATGATTTATTGTGAATTATATGATCATTTACATGGGAGAACATTTGTTTTACATTCATCTTATCGTATATCATTTCATTGCCATAGTTACAGTCCTTCTCCATGCATCATCAACCAACCAAAGGATATACCCTTCAAGCCTGCCACCCAGTCATCAGCATACCGCTTGCCTCCTCTCTGGGTCCAGAATCCCCAGCTGCTCCATCTCCCCACGTCATTGTCTCTGCCTCCATCTCTGGCGTCATTGCTTCTCTGGGTAGGATCCCGTTCTCCGCTCTTCTCCCATGATGGTCCTAGGGACCTCTGCTTCTAGACTGCAAAATCAATCACTCCCCTCCTTTTGCTCCGAAACATCTACCTTTACATTTCCAACCCTCACAATCTGTCCTGATAACAATTATTCGCTATTGTATCACAAGAGACCTATTTGCTCTCCTTTCATCAGCCCCGCCCAAACAGATTGGATACTACTCAGTGGAGATTCTACCTTCCTCTGCGCCATCTGGATCTAGGCTCCCCCCTGAAAGCTTGTAAGCCAGTCACTTCTTGCCTTTGTATCCCCCTCATTTTGGGTAGCCAATGTCCAAGTGGTTCACATATTCTTGATGATGAATATTTTCCTCTCAAAACAAAAAAGATTGTGCAAAATGGTCAACTTACACCAATGTTCATAGCAGCACTGTTTACAATAGAAAAAAGATGGAGACAGCCAAAGTGCCTATCAACTGAAGATTGGATAAACAAACTGTGGTACATACACACAATGGAATACTGTGCTACCTTGAAGAACAACAAGGAAGCTGCAAGCCATCACATAACATG
>NW_006408682.1:4286057-4287546 GCF_000296735.1 Chrysochloris asiatica
TATCAGGACTGATTGTGAGGGTTGGAAATGTAAAGGTAGACGTTTTATAGCATGGAGGGGAGTGATTAACTTTCCAGTCTAGGAGCAGAGGTCCCTACGACCATCATTGGAGAAGAGCGGAGAGCGGGACCCTACCCAGAGAAGCAGTGATGCCTGAGATGGAGACAGAGAGGATGATGTGGAGCCTTGGAGCAGCTGGAGACTTTAGATCCAGAGAGGGAGAGCGACTGTGTGCTGAAGACCTCAGGGGTGCAGGGGGCAGGCTTGCAGGGTATACCCTTTGGTTGGTTGATGATGCATGGAGGGGATTGTAACCATGGAAATGAGATGATACATGATAGAATGAATGTAAAATTAATGTTCTCCCATGTAAACTATCACATAATTCACAATAAAACATTTAAGGAAAAAAAAAAAGGTCAACTTAAGAATGGGACTCACCTCTCACTTTAAATTTTGTTTTGCAAGATAAAGGGTCATGTTTCTAATTGTTTTAAAGCAAAAATCCTCTCCTTTTTCCTTCCTTTTGTCTAAGAATATAAAGTTAACTTCTGACTCATCAATCTGTTAATGTAGACAATGTGAAGATCTTATAACCTTAACTATTTGAAAATGAAAACAAAGTAAAACTTTATGCCATTATATATATTACTATTTGATCTTTTATGAAGAACTTTTATTTTGAGTGTGCAATATAATTAATTACTACATGGAAAAGTTTGTAAGTTCTACATATACAATTAAGTAAGTAATATTAAAAGCAAACATCTGTGTAACAGTTACATCAAGTCCACTGCCATGGAGTCAATTTTTATGTGCACCAGAAGATATATACATGATTGTCAATTTTTATGTGCACCAGAAGATATATACATGATTGTTGTTGTTGTTAAGTGCCATTAATTCCAATTCATAGTGACCCTGTTTCTGAGTTTCTGAGGAGCAACTGATGAGCTTGAACTGCCAACCTTGCATTGTAGTGCATTAATCCATAGCGCCACACCAGGAATCTGGTATATACAAGACTAACAGCATTGTTCTTAGTAGCACAAAACGCAAATCACAAATACATATTCATCAGCATTCCTACCACTACCCGCTGCCATCTAGCTGATTCTGACTTATAGCGACCTTGTATATGTTTTCACGAAATGCAGATCTTCATGGAAGTAGCAACTTCAGCCTTCTCCTTTGGAGTAGCTGGTGGTTTTGAACTGCTGACCTTGTGGTTAGCAGCCCAGTGTCTAACCACTGCACTACTAGTGCTCTTAGTAACCATTATGATATTATTATTAAGTGCCATCAAATCAGTTCTGATTCATAGCGATCCTGTATTGGGTTTCCAAGGAGCCGTTGGTGGGTTTGAACGGCTAACCTTGTGGTTCTCAGTCCAGTGCTGATCCTACAGCGTCAAACCAGGATTCTTTTTTTTTTTTAAATGTTTTTATTTTGGATTGAGTGAAAGTTTACAGGGCACATCATCAGCTTC
>NW_006408682.1:4287918-4313736 GCF_000296735.1 Chrysochloris asiatica
GCTGCCTGTCTTAGGCGGTCAGTGCGAATTCCTCAGTCTTACCTATCATCGAAACTCATTGCAGCATGGCAGTGGCTCTGTCTTAGCAAACCAGGTCAAGGAATAGAATATTCACCAGCCCTTTACCTCCCGCATCTCATCCTCCACATTCACTCTCAGTTCACAACCCCACTTCTTCCCATTTGGGGTAACCGCTAACCTTAATTTCTTCCTATTATTTCCTTGCTTTTTAAAAATAGCATAAATGCTTATGAAAAATACTCAAGTTCTGTTTCTGAACTTTTATATAAATAGGATTATATTGTGTACATTCTTTTTTATCATGTGTGAGAATAATTTGTTAGGAAACACTTGGCATAATACAATTTTTGTTTTGTTTTATCTTATAAATGTCCTTTTGAGGTTGGTATAATTAGCCTTACTTTAGAGTTGAGAATACTGTGACCCAAGAGAGGTGAAATGACATACCAAAATTATAAGATAGAAAATTAGGATAATAATGGCAAAGTCTCCTCATCCTCTTGTAATAAGTGTAACGAAGCTTGGTCTGCTCTGAAATATTTGATGCATGAAAGTATGTTGTTGAATGCCTGTCTGCTCACTAGCTTTTTAAGACCTCAGTCACTACTCATCACAGTAGGATGTAAAACATTGTCTTCTGGGCTGTGTTTTGCAAATGACCTTGATGCCCCCCCCCCCCAAGACTGTGGTCCTGAGTCCCCTGCCCGGGGACTCATTCCCTCAAGGTACTTGGCTATTGCTAAGAAGTTTTCTTAACATTGTCCTTCAGAGGATACATGACCATTGTGGAAACTTATTATGAAGAACTTTTAAGAGAATTGAAAACGCTTTGGTGAGGAAAACGCCAAGAATAAGGGTCCTAATGGAAAAAAAAAAATTGAAGTTTTTTTCCATTAGGATCCTCATTCTTAGAGGGTAACAAGGGCTGTCACAGAAGAATTTTGTTTGAAAATTCTAATCTTACTCTTCAGACTTGTTTTTATTCCCTAAACTCAAAGAATATTTAGAAAAGAACATGATTTAAGTCCCTTGAGGATGCCAGCCTGCCCTTCAGCATGGTGTAAATCAGAGTTCAGAATTCATCAGGAAAGGGGTATAGAGATGGGAATACTGCATAAGAAGTGTTTAGAACTAGATGGAGGATATGTTTAGAAATAGTTTCACATTTTTAAAGTTTTGTTAAAAAATGTTTCTGTGGTTTTGTATCGATACTTTTTTACTTGCCTTCAAACAATCCAGGATAATCTGTAATTTAGGGTCTACTGATAGTTCAGTACATATAATTATAGAAGTGGAGTCCTTTTTGATATCTAAAAGGACCTAGTCATGGGTCTATTATGTTTACAGTACAAGGGGTCAGGTTAAGGAGCCTTGGTGGTGCTATAGGTTAGGCACTGGACTGCTTACTACAAGGTTGGAAGTTCAAATTTCCCAGCTGCTCTGAGGGAGAAAGATGAGGCTGTCTGCTCCCGTAAAGGTTCACGGTCTTGGAAACCCTATATAGAGTCCCTGTAAGTCACAGTTGACTAGTGGCAGGGGGTTAGAAACAAAGATTGGGGAACCTTGGATGCCGTTTTTAGAATCTTGTCGATGTCAAGTAATGATGCTCATAACAAATTTCATGGCAGCATTGATGCAGTCTACAGGGTAGTTTGGAATTTCCCCTCATGTGTGTTTCAGGTGTTTCCCTAAGATGAGATAGAAGCTAGATGACCACATGTGATTCTCTGGGCTGAAGTTCTTTGTTTTTGGTTTACTTTTACGTTTGCATTTTTGTAGCTATTAGGACAGATAACAAATCCTATTAGTACAATATAGAAGCTCTTTTCTACTTAAAGACAAGTTAAACTCTGTATGGATATGTATAGAATCCAAAGTGTTGAGCTAGCCAGGATTTAAGACTGCCTTTCCTGAATGTGTTTCTCCCAAATAGGCAAGTGAGTTGGTTTTCACTACACTGAAAAATGTTGAGGCAGTTAAACTATATGCTTGGCATCTTCACAAGTTTTTGAGAGAGAAACTTTTATTAACCATGATGCCTACACATATCTCTGTTGTTGATTAAAAAAAATCTAAAGCATATATACATATTTAGGGATATATAGGAGGAAGAACTTTTATTGTACCTCTGTTACTTTGTAAGGATACATTTTTTATTTTTTACTGTTTTCTGATACTTGGATTAAATACAAATAATAGATTATATTATAAGTAATCAACCATATTTTTAGGGTACATCCTCATCTCTAATAGGCTGGCCTCAGATTTTTTGTATGTACTTTGTTGTCTATATTTTTTTTAGAAATCTATAATTTTATGAAGAACTTGGTTTATATGGGTCTTAAAGATTAGAGATGTCAGAAGAGGGCTTATTATCTTTATTTTAGAAACAAAGAAATAGCAATCCAGAGAGGTGAAGATGTTTGGTCATACTCACTGGCTAGTAAATGGTGTAACCTCAAGTCCATCTCTGTACCTCTGACTTCTGGTTGAGAGCTCTCTGCTGCAGCTGGTGGTGCCGGTAGCGGGACTTAACTTGGTGTTCAAAAACTTGGCTGATGATTTACTATTGCTACTACTATTATTATTCATACTGTGTTTCTTCTAATAGAATAAATGCTGAAAGCCAGTGGGTTATAACTAGAATATTCTGAATACAGTGAAAAAAGGAAAAAATGTCAAATGAATAATTTTTGTCTTTGGTTTTTTTAGAAGTTCTTAGACATAGATGCCTTTTATAATAGTTCCATAGCCCCTTATCCTTTTATGCTTATTCTATTCTTACATAAACTTTATTTTGTAGGTTTTTGGGTAAATTGATTTCTTAGAATTCCCTTTTGGATTTTAACCTCTAAGAGGAACCATTTTCTTCACAATGACTTCAAATAATAGATTCTCAATAAGTAGTGAATGAATAAATGAATTCATCATATAGTATTTCTTACAGCGTGGTGTTGGTGTTGGTGGATTCGTTCCGACTCATAGTGACCGTGAATAGGGTTTCCAAGGCTGTAAACGTTCACGGGAGCACAAAGCCTTATCTTTCTCATGCAGAGCTACTGGTAGTTTTGAACTGCTGACCTTGAGCTTAGCGGCCCGACTTGTAACCACTAAGCTACTAGCGCTTCTTTCCTAAAGCATCGTTGTGTATTTTACCTTTGTTAAATGGGTATGTGTATGTTTGTGTATATATATATATATTTACTACATATATATATATTTATTTATATTTATATTTATATATAGACACACACATCTATAAGGAGCTCTGGTAGTGTAGTGGTTACGAATCGGGCTGTGAACCGCAAGATCAGCAGTTCAAAACTACCAGCTATTCTGCAGGAGAAAGAGGAGGCTTTCTGCTCCTGTAAAGATTTACAGCCTCAGAAACCCTGTACAGGGCTGCTATGAGTCGGAACCGACTCCACGGCACATAACAACATACATACGTACATACATATATATACATACAGATTACATATATGTATGTGTGTGTTAACCTAAACTGGAAAAAAATAAAAAGTTTTTTTTTTCCAGTTTTCATTAATCAAATTTAGTTAAAGCTTATGTTTCAAAATATTTTCATTGAAATGTAAACCTTAACAAGTTAACTAGCGATATCTATGCTTTATGTGTGGCCTACCCTGAACCCCTTGGAGAAAGACTTTATACAGAAACAAAATTTTTTTTGGAAACTCACGTACGTCATTTGCACAAGGTAAGAAGTGATGCATGATGTAAATATGTTCATACTTCCATAGCTGTTTGATTGTTTTTACTTCAAAGCTGAGCTATTTTTCCTCAATACTGAGTTCAGTGTCAAATTCAAATGATTTGTTTTACTTCTTAAATATCACTTTTAAGATTACATATATTTAAGGTATTTTATCTCTGGTAGCGTAGTGGTTACGAATCGGGCTGCGAACCTTAAGGTCAGCAGTTCGAAACTACCAGCTGCTCCGCGGGAGAAAGATGAGGCTTTCTACTCCCGTAAAGATTTACACCCTCGGAAACCCTGTACAGGGTCGCTATGGGTCGGACCCGACTCGATGGCACTTAACAACAACAACAACAAGGTATTTTATCTAGCCTTATGTTGTTAAGTTCTTTCTCTACGGTAATTCAGTTTATTCTGGATCCTGTAACTACTAAGAAGAGTAGGGAGGAATTCAGAGCAAGCTCTGTTCAACTTTAAGATGTGCTCCTCTGTTCTCTAGATAGTGATTAGTAGAATCAAGTTTTTTCTTCATCTGAATCAGTCTCTCAATTTTTATGCACCTTATCTGGGGGGTGAGGGGTAGTGGTGTATAGAAAAGTTGTCAATTTGTATAGTGTTATTCACAAAAGTAAATACTTTGAAGTGAAAATAATCTAACTAGCCAACTGTTCAAAAGTAATGAATTTGAGGAAACACTCAGGTTCAAGGCAATAAAGTGAAATGTTCTTTTATTTTAAACTGTCTTGTAAAATATTTTAGCCAGAGGGTAGCTCTAAACCATTACGTTTGGTCTTTTTATCTTAGAAAGTGAAACTGTTTACTCTTTATTATGGATTGGTGTTATTAAATGCCCTTAAGTAGGTTCTGATTCATAATGACCCACTGTAAAGATTTTGAGGAATGGCTGGTGGGTTTTGAAGAACTGCCAGCCTTGCTGTTAGAAGTCCTGTGCTTATCATATAGTTCCACACCAGGACTCTGTTATGGATATTTAGACTTTTTTCCCTCCCAGTTGTTTCATTGTTTCTGTTGTTAAGTGTGGTTGAATCGGTTCGACTAATAGTGACACTGTATAGGGTTTCCAGTCGCTGACCTGTGTTTCAAACCAACCTTGTGGTTGTGTGTTTATAAATTGGTAAGTATATATTGCTTAAATTTTGGAATATTGTTTTTTGATAAATTTTGTACCTTACAAATGAACATTATTAGTGATTTCTAGTGAAAATCTTTTTCTTCTTTATATAGAGAGTTTTGGAGTCTGAAGAACAAGTACTTGTTATGTATCATAGGTACTGGGAAGAATATAGCAAAGGAGCAGACTATATGGACTGTTTATATAGGTAAGTATATTTTTATATGCTTGACAATCTAAGCATTATTACCTGCATTCAATAAATGCAGGAAAATGTAGTTATTATTATTACTACCTGTTACCAAGTGATGGACGTGCAGTAACGCTATATGATAAACACTGGACTGGACCTGTAGTTACAAAAGCAAAAAGAAAGAACATACTCAGCATTTCTCAAGCTGAAAGAACTGAAGAAAAAATTCAAGCTTCAACTTGGAATATTGAACTACTCCATGGGCAAAATTTTGAATGATGTGGAGAGCACATCATTCAATAATAAGATGGGAGGAATACATAGTGTCACTGTACCAAAAAGAAATGGTCAGTGTTCAGTCATTTTAAGAGGTAGCATATGAACCGACAGTAGTGAAGGGAGAGTCCAATCTGCACTGAAGATTCCAGGAATTAATGGAAGACAGATTGAAATCTTTCAACAAACTAATGAAGCCCTGGAGGCGCGCTCACTCATCTGTGCTAAGAGATTTGGACGACAGCTACCTGGACAACTGGTTGGAAGAGATCCATATTTATCTGTGCCCATTACAAAGAGCGTTGACCCAATGGAATATGGAAATCATCAAACAATATCATTAATATCACATGCAAGTAAAATTGGTGTCCTGGTGTGGCGCTGTGGTAACCCACACCACACCTTGCGATGGACTGCAAGGTCCCTTTGAACCGCAAGGTAGTGGTTCAAGCTTGCCAGCCGCTCCTTGGAAATGTTATTACAGGGTCACTATGAGTTGAAACTGACTTGACAGCATTTAACAACAACAGCAAGTGAAATTCAACAACAGCAAGAAAATTCAAAAACAGCTACAACGGTACAGCTACAGCAGGGGTGGAGACTTTTTTGTGTGTGCCGACTTTTATTGCATCATTTGCAGGCCATACAAAATTATTAACTTAAAAATTAGTTTGCTATATTTGGTCAAACATTTAATTAATTCGCCCCTAATGTTATGGCTAGAGTCCTGGTGTGACATTCTGAGTTAATGCACTGGACTGCAAGGTCAGTTTGAACTGCAAAGTCAGCGGTTCAGGCTTACCAGCTGCTCTTCGGAAACCCTGTACGGGGTTGCTGTGGGTTGGAACTGACTCAGTGTCACATAACAACAGCAACAACAAAGGGATAGCTGGAACTGTGGTTGCCTTGGCAGAGCCAGACCAAATAATTTTGTGGCCTATGTGGTGCATGTGTTGGATGTTCCCCACCCCTAATCTACAAAGAACTGCCAGATAATCAAGTTGTTTTCAAAGGTGGATGTGGAATTACAGGTATCATTCCTGACATCAGATTGATCTTGGCTGAAAGCAGAGAATACCAGAAAGATGTTTAACTGTGCTATATTGACAAAGCAAAGACTTTGAACTGTGTGGGTCATGACAAGTTATTGGTAACATTGCAAAGAATGTGTATTCCAGAACACTGATTGTGCTGATCAGGAACCTATACCAAGAGGAAGTCGTTAGAACAGAACATGGAGATGCTAAATGGTTTAAAATGAGGAAAGGTGTATGACAGGGCTATATTATTTCACCATACTTACTCAGTCTGTATACTCTGCAAATCTAGAAGCTGGATTATATAAAGAAGAACATGACTCAGGATTGAAGGAAGAGTCATAAACAACCTGTGATATGCAGATAATACAACCTTGCTTGCTGGAAGCTAAGAGGACTTAAAATATTTAGTGATGAAGGTCAAAGACCACAGTCTCCAGTATGGATTTTACTTCAGTGTAAAGAAAACAAAAATCTTCACAACTGGACTAATAAGTAACATCATGATAAATGGAGCCAAGATTGAAGTTGTCAAAGACTTCATTTTGCTAGGATCCACAATCAACACTTGTGGATCAACACTTATATGTCAGTCAAGACATTAGACTATGTATTGCATGAAGCAAATCTCTTGCACAAGACCTCTTTAAAGTGCCCAGCAACAAAGATGTCAGATTGAGGACTAAGGTGTATGCGACCCAAACCATGGTATTTTCTGTAGCCTCATATATAGATGAAAGTTGGACATGAATAAGGAAGACTGTAGAAGAATTGATTCATTTGAATTACGGTACTGGATAATAATATTGAAAGTACCATGGACTGCCCGAAGAACAAACA
This sequence comes from Chrysochloris asiatica, assembly GCF_000296735.1. Classification (NCBI taxonomy): domain Eukaryota; kingdom Metazoa; phylum Chordata; class Mammalia; order Afrosoricida; family Chrysochloridae; genus Chrysochloris; species Chrysochloris asiatica. Next base: position 4,295,136 of record NW_006408682.1, read on the forward strand.
TATCTGTGTTGGAAGAAGTACAGCCAGAATGTTCCTTTCAAGGAGCTCCTTTGTCTCTCATATTTCAGACGTATTATCAGGAGGGACCAGTCCCTAGAGAAGGACATTATGCTTGTTCATGTAGAGGGTCAGCAAGAAAGAGCTGTTTTTATGTACGTTTAACTTTGAATTCATTTGGGTACATATTTAAGAGTGTAATTGCTAATCATATGGTAAAACTATCATTTGTTTTTTAAGACACTGCTAGGTACTCTTCCAAAGTGGTTGTACCATTTTGCATTCCCGCCAAAAATCAAAAAGCATTTTTGTTGCTCTGTATTTTGTTGTGATGCTGCTGAATAAGCATTGGACCACACAGTTGATTTGAATCACAAGGTTAATGGTTCAAACCCACCAGCTGCTCCTATAAGTTGGAACTGACTCCATGGCACTTAACAGCAGCGTATCCTGGCTAATATTTGATATTGTCAATGATGTGGGATTTAGCCATTATAACTGGTGTGTAGTAAAGGTATCTGTTAATGAAAAGGTTGGCACTTTGGATCCACCTAGTGTTCTGAGGAAGAAAGACCTGGTGATTTCCTCCATAAAGATTACAGCCAAGACAATGCTCTATTGCAGTTCTATTCTGTTACATTGGATTGCTATGAGTCAGATTGAGTTGACAGCACCCAGTAATAGCTATGGCATGCCACTGTGTTTTAGTTTACATTTCCTAGAGCAAAAATGATGGTGAACATTTTTTTCATATACTTTTTGCCATCTCTGTATCTTCGGAGTCCTGGTGTGGTGCTGTAGCATAAATCCAAATTGGTGATTCAAACTCACCAGCCGTTCCTTGGAAACCCTATACAGGTCATGTGTCTTCTTTGGTGAGGTGTCTATTTAGATCTTTTGCCAACTTTTTAATAGGGTTGTTTGTTTTCTTACTGCTGAGTTTTAAGAGTTCTTTATTTTGTATACATTTTGATCACTGTCTTTAATTCTTTATAAACTGGACTTTATTTTGATTTACCAAAAATAGTTTGGACATTATCAAATTATAGAGGGCTGATCCTTGGACAAAAACTATTGAGTTAGAAGGATATTGGGAAATTTTTAGGAAAAATTTTTTTTTTCTCACCGGGAGGTCTCTTTGGGCCTCTAGGTGAGCAAAAAATAGACAGATACTTTTTATCTTTTACTATTATACTCTTTTGTTTCTTTATAATTAATTAATTTTGGACTTATTAATGGACTATTTACTGTAGATTTATAACCCTAAAATTATTTTAAATATTGATATCGAGAGGAAGGCATATTAACTTTAAAACAATTTTAAGATTATAAATGATTGTAAATGACTCGAAGGCATCTAACAACAACGCAACAACAATATATACACTCCGCTATGCTTATGGTCACTGGAGAAGGATATCATGTTTGGTAAGGTGGAGGGTCAGAGAAAAAGAGGAAGACCCCCAATGAGATGGATTGGCCAAGTGACAGCATCGATGGATGCAAGCATGGCAACAGTAGTGAGGTTGGCCCAGCATCTGGCAGTGTTTTATTCTGCTGTGCATAAGGTCGCTATGGGCCGTGCCGACTCGATGGCACCTAACAACAACAACAACATTTGTTTTTCAGGTATCTCAACACCCAGTTTATTAAAAAGAATAAATTGACGGAAGCTGACCTTCAGTATGGCTATGGTGGTGTAGATATGAATGAGCCACTTATGGAAATAGGAGAGGTAAGAAATTCTTTAAATGACTGGGAAATATGTTGATTTCACATAATGACTTTTTTAAAGGGCCATTCAGTTTAGTATTTTAAAATTGTCAAGTACACAAGTAGTAAATGTTAAGTACATAAAATACTATAATGGTTTCTTTAAAATTTTCATACAGGTTAGAGGAATGGAAAAGATGATGATTTTAATAAGTAAATTTATTATGAATGAGTGACTGTTCTCTGTGTAAAGGCTCATATAGATTATTTGGAAAACATTAAAACTCTATCTAAAAAGTACAAAAGATGTGGACTTTAAAAGATAGCTTAGAAAAAACGGAAAATACAAATTTATGGGTATACATTTGTCTTAACTTAAAAAGTAATTAAGGAAATTCACAATAAAACATCAGGGTGCGGTTAAAAGATTTGTTGAAGTATTTGAGGTATAGTTGACATTTAAATGTGGAAAAAATGTAATACATTATTGTGTGTTCTGATTGTGAAAGAAATACACATGCATAGGTTTGTTTATTCATTTGATATGTATCTGAGTGGCCAGATATTGGAAAGTAATCGTGAACAAATAGAAGGTCCCCGCCCTTGTGAGTTCAGGTAAAGGAAGCAGATGTCACAGAAGAAAAGAAATTAAACTGTGATGAATTTTGCTGAAGGATATAAAGTTAAGATACAGTGTTAGTAGATATTTAAATTAGCATACCCTTTTAGAAAACATCGCTCAAGAGTTTGAAATGCTCAATACCTGTTGACCAAGTAATCACATAGCTAATAATTCATACTAAGAAAATAATAAATTGTGAGAAGAACTTTTAATTCCTTATTTACACACTATTTTAAGTGTTAATAAGGATGAAAAATGGATGAACAATCTAAATTTTCATCAGTAGGCAAAATTGCTTATGAGAAACCTTAACAAAGGGGGAAAATGGTTTATGAAAATATTTGGTTTCAATAGTATATGAGGCTAAGTCAAAAGTAATGCTATTTGGATTCCAAATCCTATATGCAGAATGTATTTAACCATGTCTCTTCAGTCAGTGGATGGCTGCAGACAAATTCATTCAAAAATACCCTTGCCTTAGTCTCATTTGAGTACCTTCAAAAAGATCCAGTCAGAACAGTGGCTTTTGAGGGGAATTGCTCAGAAGGTTGTGGTGACTGTTTTCTTGGATTCCAAAGAGATAATCCTGACAGATTTTCTCAAAGGAATCCAGATGATAACGGTAGCTAATAATGAAGACATTTGAAGAAAATTGGCAACTGTATTGATGAGAATAAGGCCTGGAAAGTTGTGCCGAGAGTTTTTTTTCCCATCAAAACAATGTACCTGCTAATTCTTCAAGGGTAGCAAGGGGTGTCCTTTGAGAATTTCATTGGGAAACCTTAACCTCATTTACCTTGCAGTTCTGATCTTGCCCCTTCAGACATCTTTTTATTTCCAAAACTCAGAAAACATTTCAAATGTACATACTTTGAGTATCTCAACGATGTCGAAATTGCTGTTTTGATGTGGTGTAAATTAAAGAGCACAGAATTGTTTGGAGAAGATACAGAGAGATGGAAACTTCGCCTTCCAAAGTGTATATAGCTTTAGATGGAGAATGCGTTGTAAAACAGTAGCTTCACATTTTGCTAGTTTTATTTACATTTTGATGACATTTTTGGTTAATACAAGTTTCTATGATTTTGTATTAATATCTTTTGACTTATCCCCATATGTTTTCTTGGAATTGGATTATAGACTTTAAAAAGGATGAGAAAAGAAGCCAGAGGGAAGTAGCAAAATCCTACGAGTAATTGCTGTTAGTACAATTATGGTTGAATGCTTTATTAAATGTTCTCTCTTACCACCACAGTCACTCAGCGCACTCTCATCTCCCCAGAGGAGCTCACTGTAATTAATTTGGTCTGCATCTTTTCTGAATTTGACCTGTACAGTTGCATACCAATTTTTATACATACGCACATAATAGTTTCGATTTAATGACTTAAACATTATTGGTGGTATACAGTACATACAGTTCTGCAACTTCTTCTATTTTTTTACTTTTAAAAAATAGTATACATGTAAGTTTGTTTTTATATCCTGTTGTAGGGATATAGGACAATTTATTAATCCATTCTCCTTAGTTACTGTTTTTTGTTGTTGTTATAAACAACACTGCAGTGAGCATCATTGTTCATTTGTCATTCATTAAATATTTATTGAGCCCCTCTATGTCTAGGCACTTTTCTATATGCTGGGAAAACAGCAGTGAACAATTAGACAAAAGGCTTAAACTCATGGAGTTACATTTATGTGTATATCCCTATGTACATGAGCAGAAATTTTCATAGAATGGGTAACTGGAAGTGGAGTTTCTGGGCCAAAGGTAAGCACATTCTAAGTTCTGATAGGTCCTGCTAGCTTGCCTTTCAGCAGGACTTTGCCAGTGTGCGTTCCCATCATGTAAGATTCCAATATTAAGAACAAGACAAACGTTAATGAGACAACAAGCAAAAGAGACGACTAAGCATTTCACAGAAAAAAACCTAGCTGGACCATAAACATAAACTGATGCTCAGCCAGTTAAAACTACAGGGAGATACCATTACCATTCTGCATCCACACGATGAGCAAAGTTTTACTGAAGCCTATTAATAGCTGTTGTGAAGGACTAATGGAGGTTTCATTAAGTGTTTATGGGAGTGTAAATTGGTAAAATCACTTTAGAAAGCCCATCTCGCTTTTTAAAAAAGCATAGCAGCTAACTTGTCCTCTCTTAAAGCCCAGCATCTCCACTCCCACGTCTGGATCAGGGAATCTCTTGCTTATGTGCACCAGAAGATAAATGCAAGATTAGAAGTTTTCTTCTCAGTAGCAAAAAACGTATATTCACAAACACGTATCATTAGCAATATGAAGAAAAATAAGCTGTAGTCCATCTATACAGTACTGCGATTCAGCTGTAGCATGTGTTTCCATTTGGATGGATTTCAATAACAAAAGTTAAATTTTGGAAAATCACACATAAAAGAATATTCAGTATAATTTTATAATTATGACCAGAAGCAGACTACATCAGACATTTTATGTGGACACATATACATTTGGTAAAGCTATGAACAAGGGAATGATTTAACACAGAATTCATCATAGAGGACAGGAAGGGAACACTTGGCAAAGGTAATAGGCTCTCTCTCTTAAACCGGCTGGTGAATACATGAATGTTTTTTTATTCATTAAACTGACCTGCCTTCTTATGTTTGTATGAGATACTTCTTAATTTAAAAATTCAGCCAATTGTCAAATTGGGTTATTTTATTTAACATCATTTATTTGTTTCTGCCATGACCTTGGTGGGTAACAGCTGCTTTACACATTTATAGCCCTTTGCATCATGCCATCCCTTTAGCAGTCAGTAAATTAAGGTTTTCTAGAGATCAAATATTTTTTGTAAGGTCTTTAAATTTGTAGTTAAACTTTATTCTTTGTGTAAGTCTGTTGTACTGCTTATTGTTATCATTTTAAATTAATTTATTTCTTTTATATATGTTCAGTTTTTATTTAAGTTTTATTAACTATAAAATCTTCTTTTGATGGATAATTTTATTTTGAAAAAATCTCAAATTAATGTAGATAACATATATTAAGTAATTTAGCTTTCTTGCTTTTCATTTTTTCCTGGCAGCTAGCATTGGATATGTGGAGGAAACTGATGGTTGAGCCGCTTCAGACCATTCTTATACGAATGTTGCTTCGAGAAGTCAAAAAGTGAGTACTGAGACATGTATATTTTGTGGCTTCCAGTAAGAAGAATGTAGGTTAAGAAAAAGCCACAAAAGAGAATAAAATTAAAATTTAAAAAGTAACATTGATCTCCAGTAGGAAGAGTTGTTAAGTGCCGTAAAGTCAGTTCCAACTCATAGTGACCCAGTACAGGGTTTCCAAGGAGTGGCTGGTGAGTTTGACCCACCAGCTTATGGTTCAGCAATCAACCTTGTGGTCCAGTGCTTTTATCAGTGTCTTAATTTTTGGAAATGATCATCCACTCTTTGAATGATTCTATTGTTTCCTAAGAAAGTAAGGTGGAGAGAAAAGGCAGTAGGGTGGAAAACCTTTTTCCTTTCCTTTTTACTCTGCTAAACTATGATTAACTAAAAGAACACCTCTAAAAAGAATATGAAGCTAAGTCAAAAAGTATTGCTCCTGGGGTTCCAGTTCACACACGCAAGGGTTTATTCTAAGCTTAATGTGTTTAAGCTGTCTCTTCAGCCAGTGTATGTTGTTGTTGTTAAGTGCCATCGAGTAGGTTCCGACCCATAGCGACCCTGTACAGGGTTTCCGAGTGTGTAAATCTTTACGGGAGTAGAAAGCCTCATCTTTCTCCCGCGGAGCGGCTGGTAGTTTTGAACCGCTGACCTTAAGGTTCGCAGCCCGATTCGTAACCACTACGCTACCAGAGCTCCTTTCAGGCAGTGTATAGCTGCAGACAAATTCTCTCAGTAATATACCTTTCCTGGCTTTCTTCAAGTGCCTTAAAAAACTATATGACACTTTTTATGCCATAGAAAAAAATGGTCTTGAGATCAGGGCTAATAATAAAAAATTTAATGAAACTCAAGTGGATATCTTTCCCAATCATTGAAGCTTTGCAACAAGTTTATGAAAATGCTACTCCATAGATGGATCAAGTGTTTTAAGGGATTGTGGTGCGACCTCAGAAATGAGTCAAGAAAGCGAAGACTTTTAACCTCATTGAATGAAGAAACTCTGACTAAAGCATAGAAACTGGTAGAAGACCACAGAATTGCTATTGATGTGATAGCTACTGAAGTTGGAATCTCACATGGCTCATTCAGCATTTTCAGTTTTGTCTGCCCTGTACCAATATCTCACTGCATTTATCATTATAGCTTAATAATAGGTCTGGATATTTGGTAAGTGAAGTTTGTTCTTCAGAAGGCTGATGTAGTTCCTAATAAGTTTTTATAATTTTCACTGTATGTTGCATGCCTTTTTAAGATTTATTTATAGAGGTGGTATCCTTGGTACTATGCAAGTGTGTTTTATATAATTATTTAAAGTTCTTTTTATCAGAATATTGAAATTAACAACTAATTCAGGTTTTGAATTTTATAAAATACCTTTGCTGTTTCTATTGAGTGATCATGTGATTTTTTTTTTTAATTAATGGATATGGTAAAGTGCATTTATGGATTTCCTCATAATAAGCCATCCGTTAATAAACCACCGTAAAACTATTTAAAAATTGTAGTTTTTATACAGTTTAAAATTTGATTTACTCATACTTTATTAGATGTTAGCTTCTATATCTGTGTTTGGATTGCACTTAAAATTATTCTTTGGGTTGGGTATCAGATTTATCATTGTAGGATAACTTAGGGATACTGTCTTTCTGTTGAATAGATGAGTACATAAAATTGGGATTGTATGAATGTTTAGTAAAATTTTCTACAAAACCACCTGAATGAACCTAGTATTTATAAGAGTATGTTTTTCTTTTTTGTAAGATGTTTTTTAACTGTGGTAGTTTTTTCAATAGCCATAGTACTAGTCCAGGTTATATTTCTTCTTAAATTCTGGACTATTTTTTCATAATTATTGGCAAGTAGTTGACATTATTGTGTCTCTGTCTTTTTGAAAACTTGAAGTAATTTTAGACATAAACAATAGTTAGAAAGATGGTACAGAGTTCCTATATTCCCTTTACCCAGCTTTCCTAATTTTAGCATCTTACAGCTCATGGCATATTAATGAGCCTCAGTACAGTACTGTCAAATAAACTACATATTGTATGTGCCTTGCCCCAGTTTTTGTTGTTGTTGTTACTAGAATCTTTTTTATTTAGAACCTCCCCCTCCAAAAAAAACAAAGCAAAACAAAAAGTGTTTGAAACACACACAGAAGGGAAGTATAGATAGGGGAAAGTTGTCTGCCCATCCACCTCCCAGCTTCCACCCCATATAGTTTGGACAACAATAAGAGTGTGGAGTAATAGCCCTCAAAATAGAAGTGGTGTATGTGTGTATGGGAAGCAGAAGGGTACAAAAGCAGTGGGTAGTGGTGGGGGAAGGTGCAGGCGAGGTCAGTACTGAGAACGCTGCAGGTGGGAGGCCATTTCATAACATTTCATGCTGATCAAACCCCTGTGGACACTGTCTAGCAAGACTAACATCTTGGCAGTCAGGTGACAGTGCTCTTGGTGCAAAGATTATTGTATATTCCTTGTCCAGCATCAGTGAGTCTCAGAATATAGAACATTTTTGGCCTCCCAAGTGTCAGCCCATTCATGAAAAAATTTAACTGTTTTTTGCCAGCCAGAATCCAGCCTCAGTTAGCATTATATTGACGACGGTTTTCCCAGGGACAGTGGTCCAGACAGAGGGCCAGTCCATATAGTCCACAGTGACTGCGTCCTGACTGGTCCCTTCCTCTGTGAGGTTGTTGATGTAGGCATTCCACCTGGCCTTGGGGCTGCTCTCCGTGCTGCAGCTGGACTCATGGGCTAAACTCAGGCTGCCTCTGGCTGGCAGGCGGTGGAGATGCAGAGGGCTTGGGGCACAAGCTGCTGTCCGCACCGCAGCTCTACTAGCTGTGCCGTTCCCCAGTGTTTCTACAGATATCCTTTTTCTGCCCTCTTGCTACCCTAAAAGAATGAGCATTGTTATGGAAAATATTTCTCGTTCCAAATTTCTTGGCCATTATCTTACCAATACATTTTCCATTTTCTTAAATATCTTCGTTATAAGCCCCCATGATCATCTTGTGTCCTTTGAGAAAATCTGTCTGGATTGCTTCTTTGGAATCCCAGAAAACAGTCACCATAACTTTCTGAGCAGACCTTTCTGCCTTGAATTTATGTGGCCCAAAAGATCACCTCAGAAGCCACTGTTATGTTTGGTCTTTGTTCTTTGGATTGTATTGGTAAATCTAAAACCTGCCCCCAGTTACGAGTTCTTAACATAAAATCATTTTCATCAGATTTGATCTTGCTTAAAAGACTCTGATGGTAAGATTTTTGAGTTATCTTCACACAACACTTTGAGCATCAATCTAGCTTAAAGTTGCTGAGGCTAAGATGTTCCCATAAAATTGAAAATGCAAAACCATGTGAGATCCCAACTTCAGTAGCTATTACGTTAATAGCTGTTCTACAGTCTTCTACCAATTTCTGGACTTCAGTCATAATTTTGTCATTCCTCAAGGTTCACGGACTTCCCTTTTTAGGCTCATCACTGAGGTCTTCTTGAACTTCCATAAAACGCTTGAACCTTCTAAAACCTGTTTTATGGAGGGCAGCAGTCCCATAAACTTGTAAAGCTTCAGTGATTTGGAAAGATGATACCCACTTGAGTTTTTTGTGTTTTTTAAAAAAGTTTGATATGGGTTCTGACCTCAAGATCATACTGTATCTTTTTTGAAGACACTAAATTAGACAAATACAAATGCTGCAGTGGGAGAACTTGCCTGCAGTCTTCCAGTAATCACAAAGACGTGTTTTAAACTCTATATGTTTGGAATATAACCCATGCATAAATGACCTGAAATTTTAATAGCCATGCTTTTTGACTTACCCTTATTATTTCTTCAGGGACGGATTTATTCATTCTCCCGACAGTTCATGATATAATCAGTATTATTCACCACCATAGTAATTCAGATGCATCAGTTCCTTTTCTGTCATCCTTTTTCAGTAACAGGTGTTTGAGAAGGCCATGGCTTGAGTCAGATGTGTGTTAACTATCAAAATGACATCTCTGCTTTTAAAACCTTTTTGTAGTAAATTTGCCATGTGAAATATGTTATGGCTTCTTGACTTCTACTTCTTTGGACATTGTTGATCCAAGTAGATTGAAATTCTTGACACCTCCAGTTTATTATTTTTGGTATCGGCAGCCATTTATGCAGTAATGGGTTTGTAAAGTTATTATACTCAATTCTTTAATTTTTGTTTATATATGTTAACTAGAATAATTTTATACAGATCATGTGTGCCCTCCTTTACAATTTGGTAAATTTCGTATATGTAAGGAGCTCTGGTAGCGTAGTGGTTACGAATCAGGCTGCGAACCTTAAGGTCAGCGGTTCGAAACTACCAGCCACTCCGCAGCAGAAAGATGAGGCTTTCTACTCCCGTAAGGATTTACACCCTCGGAAACCCTGTACGGGGTCGCTATGAGTCGGAACCGACTTGACGGCACTTAACAACAACAACAACAAAGGCAAGATAAGAACTGTTTCTTTCATCCATTTGTTGGTTCCCCATCATTCTCAGAAGATGAGCAATTAGCTTTTTTTTAAAAATAGAAACATTTGATGAATTTAAAGAAAAACATATTAGATAGGTTTGTAGTCATTTTAAGTTTTACTATATTAAAGCTTAAAATTGTTTCCCTCTGTCTAATTGTCACTGGAGGTTTTTTTAAAAAAATTATTTTAAATATGGCTTTACTGTTAATATTAAGTACTGTTGAGTTGGTTCCGACTTACAGTGACCTTGTATAGCGTTTCCGAGGAGTGGGTGGTATGTTCGAACTGCTGATCTTGTGATTAGCAGTCCAGTGCTTATCCTAAGACATGACCCTAGTCATCTGTAATTGCTTTCCTGCTGTTTGGAATGTCTGGATGTGCCAAATATATCTTGTGCCACTTGTTTCTCAGAGCATGGTATCAAGTGCTCCTCAAGAAACTAATTCTAAGTACAAATGATACATAAATGCATCCTTGATTTAATATTTCAATCCTTTCCCTAACCATTGCCCTCTTCACAGAGACAGTCCTTGCTATAATTTGGTTAGCTGCTTTTCGAAACCTTTTCCTGTCTGTTTTCATGTCTATGTACAGAAATAGCTTTCTCATTTTTAATATTTAATTTTTCTAGTTTTGAAGAACATAAATGATATTGATTATTATTGTCTTTATTCATTAATTTATCTTGGCAATTTTTTTTTTTTGAGTACTCAAAGATCTGCCTAGTTCTTTTGAAATTGTTATTATTATAATTGCATACTGATGAAGATCAAAGAGCACAGCCTTCGGTACGGATTACATCTCAATGTAAAGAAAACAAAAATCCTCACCACTGGACCAATAAACAGCATTCTTATCAATAGAGAAAAGATTAAAGTTGTCAAGGACTTCATTCTTCTTGGATCAACTATCAACTCTCCCTGGAGCAGCAGTCAAGAAATCGAACAACGTATTGCATTAGGCAAATCTACTGCAGAAGACCTTTTTAAAGTATTTAAGAGCAAAGATGTCAGCATGAGGACTAAGGTGCACCTGACCCAAGCATAGTATTTTCAATAACCTCATATGCATGAGAAAGCTGGACAATGAATGAGGAAGACCATAGAAGAATTGATGCTTTTGAGTTACGGTGTTGGAGGAGAATATTGAAGGTGCCATGGGCTGCCAAAAGAACCAACAGACCTGTGATGGAAGAAGTACAGCCAGAGTGCTGTTTGGAGGCCAAGGTGGTCAAACTTCATCTCTCATACTTTGGACATATTGTCAGAAGGGACCAGTTGCTGGAGAAGGATATCATGTTTGGTAAGGTGGAGGTAAGAGGTAGAGAGGAAGACCCTCAACGAGATGGATTGGCCAAGTGGCAGCATCAATGGATTCAAGCGTGGCAACATTAGTGAGGTAGGCCCAGCATCGGGCAGTGTTTCATTCTGCTGTGCATAAGGTCACTATGAGTCGGTACCGACTGGATGGCACCTAACAACAACGATAGTTCTATTTTATTTTTTTGAACTTCTAATGATAGACTTTGGGTTGTTTCTTGTCTGTACGTGTGCATGCACACTCACATATATAGATGTTTGTGGCCATAGAGTATGTGAGGTTAGAATTTTTCCCATTTGCCCTATGAAGTATCTGTCCTTTTACAACAAGGTATGATAATATCTGTTTCTTTACATATTGACCAAGACTTGATATTGTCCAGCAAAAAAATTCTGCCATTCGGCAGGTGAAAGTTTTTCCTGATTCCCATTGCTTTTCTGTGGCGGGAGTGGGGAAGACTAGGGTGTGCTCTCAGTTGAGGTGCTGCAGTGATGTAGGTGGAAAGTCTTGTTTCACCTTGGGCACCTTGTTCACTATGGGATCTTACATAGGGTTCCAGCATGGACATGGCACTGTTGCTTGTTCCGGGCCTAGAGACCCCCATGCTGTTGATGGTGGTTCTTCCTGAAGCTCTGATTTTGTTACCCTGTGTGTACCCTCCAGCTTTTAGTATATGCTGCTACTACCCTTCTGGTAGCAGTTCGTTCCCTTGTACAATTTATCTGTAGTTTTTTTTTTTTTACCCCCTACCCTCTCCTATCTGTTTTGTCTTTGTTTAATCTCTGTAAGTCCAAGATGTATTAAACGCTATTCTATTTATTAATCAGTTATAAAGAGAGATGAGGATAAGATATAGAGTGGAAGCAGGAGTCTGTTTCATCTGTTGGAAACCTGTTCTTATTTTAAACATGTTTACACTTAAGAGATTAATTTGTCTGGAATCACATACTTTTTTTTTTTTATGTTTTTATTGTGAATTGAGTGAAAGTTTACAGGGCAGATATCAGTTTTACATTCAACAAATCATATACTGTGTTTCATTACAATGTTTATAATCCCCTCCATGTACCATCAGTTAACAGTATTTCTCATATTTCTCTCTATTCATTTTAGCTTTTTTAAACACTCAGGCATATATAATTTGCACCACCAAAGGGCATGTTTTGCAAGTCTGCCTCCTGGCTGTCAGTTCTCAGTCCCTTGCTTTCCATGAATCTAGAGTCCTCAGTTGCTCCTTCTCTCCATGTCTCCATCTTTGGTGTCGCTGCTTCTCTGGATAAGGTCTTGCATTCTGCATGTGCTCTTCTCCCTTGTTGGTCCTAGGGCCCTCTGCTTCTGGACTGTAAGATTAACTACTCCCTAGTTTTTGTTACGAAACTTCTACCCTTACAATTGTGACACTTGCAGTTAGTCATGATAACAGTTACTCACTATTGGATCATAAGAATCTTATCCTCATCTCTCTTTACCAGACCCATCTAGACAAGATGAAAACTATTCATTGGGGCCTCTGTCTTCCCCCATACACTCTTCTTTTTTTTTTAAATGTTGTGTTGTGAATTATGAGATACTTTACATGGGAGAACAGTAGCTTTACATTTATTCTATTATATATCATTACATTGCCATGGTTATAATCCCCTCCATGTATCATCAATCAACCAAACACCCCGCAAGCCTGCCCCCTGGTCGTCAGCACACAACCATCTCCCTCTCTGGGTCTAATGTCCCCAGCTCCTCCATCTCTTCATGTCATCTCTGCCTCCATCTCTAGTGTCACTGTTTCTCTGGGTAGGGTCCCGCACTCCGCTCTTCTCCCTTGTTGGTCCCAGGGACCGCTGCTCCTGGACTGCAAAGTCAACCACTCCCCTCCTTTTCTACAAAACATCTACCTTTACATTTCCAACCCTCACAGTCAGTCCTGATAGCAATTATTCACTATTAACATGCTGACTTTTGAGAATTCATTCTCCCACCTAACTTTCAATGACCATTATAGACCTGGTCTTTTATTTAACTTACGTACTCAAGTAATTGACTTAAAAATTATTGATTTAAAATAATAGTTAGTGGTTTTTTGATAGTTTGGCTTTATTCATCTCTCTCCAATGTTGAAAATGCTGTCAGAGTTTAAAATATAAGCCAGTGTTTATTGGATATTTACTCATGGACCAGGCATTGTGCTAGGTGATTTTTTGGATTATGCTTAATCTATATGACTCTCTTATTCCCTCTTCACTGTGGAAAGTAGGTACTGTTCTTAGTCCCTCATCACTGTGGGTTGGGTATCAGGCTGCTAACTGTAAGGTTGGTGTTTCAAACCCACCAGCTTCTCTGTAGGAAAAAGATGAGGCTGTCTGTTCCCGTAAAGATTTACAGTCTTGAAAACCCTGCATAGGGTCATTGTGAGTCAGAATCATTTATTGTTGTTGTTGTTAAGTGTTGTCAAGTTGATTCTGACCCATAGCGACCCTGTATAGGGTTTCCAAGGAGCAGCTGGTGAGCTTGAACCACCGACCTTGCAGTTCAAACGGCTTTTTAGTGTGACGCATTAACCCACAGCGCCACACCAGGGCTCCCAGAATCATTTGTAATGGGTTTGATTTGGGGCTTTTTCAGTTGCTAAAGAGAAAATCTCTAAGTAATTGTCCAAGGGACTATGTGAGGGGACTTCAAAAAGTTCGTGGAAAAATTCTATTCCATTATCCCACGAGTTTTTGAAGCCCTTTCACATTAATGCTGGCAACAACTCCAGCCCAAGCAGCCGGACTCCAAAGCCCTGGTTTAAGCTGCTGGACTGAACTGTTCTTAGTTTCTATCATCCTAGCTGAGTAGGCTCATTACTTGTTAATTTTATTGTGAGCGTGTGCTGTTAAGACTAAATAATAAGCCACATTCTTCGACTTCTTTCTTCAGGAATCATTTATTGCAAGCATTATTCTTAGATGAGACCATAGTTTATCAAATGCTTTTGTAAATGACTTAACATAGTTTCTGAATTTGCTTTCATCATCGGTAAGCCTAATAGAAATATATCATTATTATATCATTATAATGTTTTATATAGTACTTTTTTGTACAATTATAAAAATGCATGGTGATCTTAGAGATTGTATGATTATACCTATTAGGTTTTAGACTCAGATACTGTTATTCATTATAGGAAGGACAAGTAGTTATTAAGTATGGGGAATAGTCGTATTTTTCTAGGCGCTGCCCTACATGATTTCAGTTTTTAGGGGTCTTTTAGAATCAGAAACACATGTTGGAAGTCCTGAGAATAGCAGGAGGAGAAGTTTTCCTGGCCCTCAGTAAGGAAAATCGAATTTGTTCAAGAAAAGAATTTTAGGTAACCTGGTTCTTCATATATTCAGACAGTTCTCATTCTTGAATGATATTCCTTTGCTCTAGACAAAGTTTAAAGTAAAAAAAAAACAAAAAACGAGTAGTGTTTTCTAAATAGATTAGATGTGTTAAATCACTGTTTTACCAGATTGAATGTGTGTTTAAGATGGAACCTGAGGAAGGTGAGCAGAAGGAAGGAACTCACCTCCAGTGAACTTACTTGTGTTAATATCAAGGATACACTCTGTGTCTGAGACTCTGACCATCAAAATTGCTGTAGCCATATTCATTTATGTACAAAAAGCTTTTCCCAGAATATCCAGATAAATTGAAGGAAGAGTGAACAAAGATTCGAGGGATGCAGAGGCAGGGAGGGACACTAATACACAAATGTAATTGCCTCAATTTAAACTTTTATTAAACTTAAATGTTTAGAACATCTTTATGTCCTAGTATAAATAATAGTCCTGATTTGACACTGTAGGTTAAGCACTGGATTGCCGATCTCAAGGTTGGCAGCTCAATCCTACCCGCTGCTCCTTGGAAACCCTATACAGGGTCATTATGAGTCAGAACTGACTTTTAACTGGCATTTAACAACAACAGTAGATAATAGGAAGGATAAGAAGAGCTTTCACTAGGGCACGATGATAGTATGTTTGTGTGGCTCTCTTTATAAATAACTTAAAAATATTTTAAAGTAGAATGGAAGATTGCCAAGAGCCAGGTAAACCTTTGACCTCATAGCGGCTTACTTTGAGCATTAGTAGTAGAGTGTGAGACTTCTAGCCTAGGGCTAGATGGTCATATTGTGATTTTAGTTAGACTGTTTACTTGTTGTGCTTTTCCCTTGGCTGTTTCTGTATCTTGTAAAAAGCAAATAATCACTTACATTTCCTTTTGTGGTTGTTCAGATTGGAATATCTGTAGTGCCACTGAGTGGGAATTTATCAAGTGCCATGTGGATTATTGAGATTATTTTAAAACCCTTTAGCAAAGGAATATGATAATATTAAACCCTGAAATATTTCTATACTTGCATAGAGTGCAGCTTAGCTATTCTAGTAGGTCACTTAGAGAAAGGACCAGCAGCTATTAGTTATTTCAGTGAGTGATACATTATGTAGAATGTACCTTTGAGGAATGTATACCACCAAATTACTGTAGACTTCTTTTAATGGTTCCAGTATTATTCTCAGATCAAACCCTCTAATAATAGAGTTTGTGACTAGTGAAAGTCCTGAGACTTGATGGGTTTACATCTAGTTTATTAATGTAAAGAAGTGTTGTCTCAGCATTGCCATTTTACTTTGAGTTTTACATTAAACTTTTTCTTTAATTGAAATATCTAATGTATGTATTAACTGTCATAAGTATTGTCATGTTAGGAATCAAAATTTTTAATCATCATGTATGGGTTGATCTTTGAAATGTGCTTTATATTGATTAGATCAATGGAATTAGCAGCATGTATTTACATTGGTGAATTTCCTGAGATGTTTGTATTATACTTTGTTTCAGTGATCGTGGTGGAGAAGATCCGAACCAGAAAGTAATCCATGGGGTTATTAACTCCTTTGTTCATGTTGAACAGTATAAGAAAAAATTCCCCTTAAAGGTAAAAAATTTCCTTTAAAACATGAATTATCAGACCTTTAATTTCCTGTATTACTTTTTTTTCCCTAATGTAATTTTAATTGATTTATTAGTTTTATCAGGAAATCTTTGAGTCTCCCTTTCTGACTGAAACAGGAGAGTATTACAAACAGGAAGCTTCCAATTTATTACAAGAATCAACCTGCTCACAGTATATGGAAAAGGTAAGAAACAGTATTCATGAAGGGGCTTCAAATGGTTGTGGAACATTCCATTATCTTTTAAACTTTTCCACGAACATATATAATGTGCTTATTATATATGAAGCATGGTTTTATTTGACTTTATAGTTTTCTAGTTGATATTTTTTGGTGAGAAATGCTCTGTGTTATTATTCTGAGTTATAGGGAGCCCTGATAGTGTCATGGTTAAAGGACTTGACTGCTAACTTAAAAGTCAGTAGTTTGAAACCACCAGATGCTTGTTGGAAGAGAGATGAGGCAGTTTGCTTCAGTAAAGATTTACAGCCTTGAAAGCCCTTGGAGTCAGTTCAGTTCTATCCTTTGAGTCAGAATTGACGCAGTGACAAATGAGTTTTTCTGAGTTATAGTTAATGTTCAGCACCTGTTGATACTGCTTTTACTGTAGCATTTGTTATGATGAAAAGTGCTGGTCTAGTTATCATGGTTGATGCTTTTTGATAAATCCTTATTGCTAGAGGTTTTCTTGTTTTTAATTAATTTTACTATTTATAAAATAATAAACTGGCGTTTGTGTTTAGTGTATTTAGAAAATAGGATGTTAAGTGCTGAAGCCAGGAATCTGGATAAGGGAAAATGTAAAAGAAATTTAAATGAATCACTGAAAGCAAATTTCATATATGTTTTCTTAGTAATAAATTTACTTCATACATGATTTATTAAAACTTTTAGCTAGACATTTTCACCTAAAAAATGTTTTGTTGCAGGTATTTTAGTATGAGTGATTTTTTTTTTTTTTTCTAAGCCAAACTGTATCCAGCTTTATTAAAGATATTTTTCATAAACAATCAGGATATTCAGTCAGGCCATGGACAGACAATTGTTAACAGTGTACAACAGCTTTCAAACTCCCTTCTTTGATGGACTACCAAAATCAGAAAGCCACTCTAAAACTCAATGAAGTCTTCAGCTGATGCTCCTAACAGGGAAATTTAGAGTGAGGGTTGACATTTCACGTTTAGCATGTTATTTAACAACTTTTCATGAGCTGACCGTGACTTTCAGAAAATGAAATGAAAATGGCAGAATTACCAATCTGAAGACCCAAAATCTTGGGTCCAGATTGCCTGACACATGAATAACCAGTTCTCTGAGGTCAGGTCCCAACAGGTCTCTGGGTTTCTGGGAGTCAAGTCTATGCATTTGTGAGCCAAGGTGGCTAATGTGTGTTAACATCAGGGAATCCCTTCTTCTCCTGGGAACCAAGGGGGATTCTCTCAAAACTAAATGGAAAAGGTATTTGCTTCCACATCAATCCAGCTTTGGAGACACTGTATTAGTGACATTTGCCCGTTTCCCCCAAAACAATGAAGTGTTTTGTGTGAGACTTCTGGTGCTTCCCTGACTGGGCAGCACAGGTGCGCGGGCTCCAGGGAAAGGTGGATGGTATTGCACAGGGGAGGCGCCCGCCTGGTAGACAGACAGCCTTTGGGCAAACGTAGGACTTTATCCTTCAACACTGTAGACTTGCTTTTCTGAAGGATGAAGCTGCTCAGGAGTTGTGGGCATTTTGAGCTTTCGCCTGCCTGCACTCGCCTGCAATCAGCTCCCGGCCCAGGACTGCGCCCGCCCACTGCGGAACTTGGAATGCGAGGCTTGAGCAGACCCATTTGGAGGGCAGGTGCGCCCAGAGAGCCAGCGGGGCCACAGAAACTGGCACGGTCCTTCGTGGGGGGGGCGTTGTCGACATGGATATAGCGGGGGCCAGGTGCCCACGGCGAAGGGAGACAGAGGCATTTTTTGATGTCGTCAGACAGGGACGCCACCTGCCTGCAGCCACTAACCCCACCCTCCTCCCCCTCTGCCTAGGCTAGCCTTCTGCCCAACCTCCAAGGCTCAGGCCCGCAGGTAAAGGCACAAGCCAGCACAAGCTGAGACGCCTTGAGGTGGTTTTTACCACCAGCAACAAGGCAGTCCTGCTGTGGCTCTGCGGGTTAAGGCACCGGACTGCAGAGCTTTTTGAACTGCAAGGTCGGTGGTTCGAGACCACCAGCTGCTCCTTAGAAACCCTATACAGGATCTTTTTTTTTTCTTTTTTCTTTTTCTTTTTTTTTTTTTTTTTGTGTGTGTGTGACTAGAGATTGCCATATTTAAT
>NW_006408682.1:4319366-4348877 GCF_000296735.1 Chrysochloris asiatica
TACAGGGAGGGAGAGGGAAGTGGAGAAACGGGGCAGATGGGAGAACAATTGGGCATGTTTGAAAGTGCTAAATGGGACAGAGATAAAGGATGATATATGCACAGCCTTGGAATGGCAGGGCTCTGAGATACAGGGATTGAGTCATGGTTGGAATGGGTGGGGGTGGGGGTGGGGAATCATGTTAAGATGCTTGACTGTTTTGTTTGTTTTTTTAATCTTGGTTTCCCTTGCATTATAATACAGAGTAGACACTGGAGAGGGAGAGAAAGGAATAATCAGGAACATCACACTAGAAGTCTTGTAAGTCAGTCTTCTGCCTATGACTGATTGGAATACCTAAAATGGGGCTACAGCGTACCCAGTGAACGAGGCTTCCTATGGAGCCACTGCAGTACATAAAACTATAGGTAGAAACCGGTACCACATCCAGATCACCAGAGATGAGAAATCTCCACTTGAAAGGACGAGCAGACCAGTCTGGAGCGGCTAGAAGAATAAAAGATACCTCTTGAAAGAAAGACCTGCAGGAAAAATGGAAGCAGATGGACTGTTACTGTAAGAACAAACAAATCGCTTCCCTAGGAAACATCAAGGCAAGTGGCCAGTACCTCTCAAAGCAAACCCCCTTCCAAGACTAAGACTCAACTGAAGTGCACACTCTGATTGGTGACCACACACATCACCGATGGGGGGAAATGGGGTAAAAGCAGCAATGAAGTGGTAAGCTAAACCCTGCAATGTTCATTGGACTTCTGTGGACCCAGTTGGGGACCTCGTTGGCAAGCAGTGTGAGGAGACCTGGGGACTCTTGGGCCCAGAGTCAGTGGCGTGGCCATGGAGGACTCGAGAGGAGAGTGGAGCTACCGGCTGACGGGAAGAGAGGGCATATGCACAGGAGCGCCCACACTTGCAGATGATACCCACGTGACCTGGACTGGATGACTGGATGATCAGAGCTCAACCAGGAGAGGAAAGAAGGGGTGGGGGAGGGGGAAGAGTGAGCTGATACAATCTGATGAGCTTGACCTATACCTATGGAGCAGCAACTCAAAAGAAGGAACAAATCTTTACAGCAAGAATCATTCCCACCGCTCCACACACAGAGTGGACGGAGATGGGCAACTTGGACACTGGATACTCAAATGGGGAGGGGGGGACTACAAAGGCAAGAAGTGACTGGCTTATAAGCTTTGAAGAGGGAACGTAGTGCTAGGGCGCATGGAGGAAGGCAGAATCTCCAGTGGGTACTATTCAATCTGTCTGGGCAGAGGTGATGAAAGGAAATACAGATGGGTAACTCGTGATACTGTAGTGAATAATGCTTATCAGGACTGATTATTAGGGTTGGAAATGCAAAGGTAGACGTTTTGGAACAAGGAAGGGAGTGATTAATTCTACAGGCTAGGAGCGGCGGTGTCTGGGACCATCAACGGAGAAGAGCTGAGAGCGGGACCCTACCCAGAGATACAGAGATGCCTGAGATGGAGACAGAGACGATGACGTGGAGTAATGAAGTGGCTGGGGACTTTGGATCCAGAGAGGGAAAGGGACTGTGGGCTAAAAACTGGGGAGGGGGGGCCAGTGTAGGGGGTGGGTTTCTAGGATACCCTTTGGTTGGTTGATGATGCATGGAGGGCATTGGAACCATGGCAATGAGATGATGTATGATGGAATGAATGTAAAACTCAAGTTCTCTCATGTAAACTACCATATAATTCACAATAAAACATTAAAAAAAAAAAAGTGAGACAAAATTCTGCATTTTTAGAAAACTTAATAAAAAATAATATTTCAAACTATACTGTCACCAGAATGCCCACACTGCACTTGGCATCCCCGGCACCTTTAGCTTTCTTTGCCTGGTGTGTTTTGGAGTCTCCATTTTCTGCAGGGTTATTTCCATCCTGGCCAGCATCAGCTTTCCCGTTTTCCCTTTTTTTCGGGGGCCTTTTTAGGGTTATGCTCTGACTTTGGAGCAGCAGGTTTAGTACATAACTTTGCGGACCTTCTCTGAGGTTCATCTTTCACTTTGGTGTTATCTCCCTTAGCATTCCCTTCAGCCTTTCTCTTGGGCATGGCGGCTTTGGCAGCGGGGTGCAGGCGCTGGACACAGCCATGTGGCTGCCAAAGCGTGGCCTTCGGTCTATCCGGGGACCGTTCTTGCCTCTTCTTTACACTGTTCCTTGAACGATATTTGTTAGTTAAGGAAGAGAATGTGTCGTGTGTGGGACTATCTGTAGAAAATAGGTCCAGAAACATCAATATTTACTGATAACACTTAAATATTTGACAAAGCCAAATATTGTTTAATTGTTTAATTCAGCAGTTGTTTAATTGTTTAATTCTACTAATTTTAATCCTGCTTTAATTCTGGAACTGTGGACATGTCTTTTAGACCTTTTTCCCTCCATCTATTCAGTGCTTTTCTTAGGTGCCTTCGTGTCAGCTCCAACTCATAGCAATAAAATGAAAGACTGCCTGGTCCTGCTTTTATCCAAGATCAATCTGATACCAGCATTGATGGACCCCGTTCCACATTCTCTTCTGAATCGGGAATGAATTTTTGGCAACTCCATGTCTGTTACCCTACTGCAACCATTTTTAAATTATCTTCAGCAAAATTTTATTTGCATGTCATATTAATGCTATTGTTTGATAATTTCTGCATTCTGTAAGATCACCTTTCTTTGGAATGGGCACAGATAAGGATCTCTTCCAGTAGATTGGCCAAGTAACTGTCTTCCATATTTCTTGGCATAGACTGGTGAGTGTTTCCTATGCCACATCAGTTTGTTTAATCATATCAGTTGGTATGCTGTCAATTCCTGAACCCTTGCTTTTTGCTAATGCCTTCAGTGTAGGTTGGACTTCTTCCTTTCATACCATGGGTTCTTGATCACATGTTATATCCTGAAATGGCTGAAGGTTAACTAATTCTTTTGAGTATGGTGACTCTGTGAATTCCTTCCATCTTCTTTAGATGCTTCATTGACAGTTCGATATTTTACCCATTTGTTGTTGTTATATGCTATCAAGTTAGTTTTGACTCATATGACCCTATGTAGGGTTTCTGAGGAATGACTATTGAGGTTAAACTGCCAACCTTATGGTTCAAGTTGTTTATCCTATAGTGCCCCAATATTTTCCCTGGAATCCATCAATATTTCAAATCAAGGCTTGAATTTTTTCAGCTTGAGAAATGCTGAGCATGTTCTTCCCTTTTGGTTTTCTTATTCCAATCTTCATTATATGTTGTCTTCTTTAGCTGCTCTTTGAGATTTGCTGTTTATCTGTTTAACTTCATTATTGCTCCCATTTGCTTTGCAGCTCTGTTCAAGAGCACATTTCAGAATCTCACATCCATTTCTGTCTTTTTTAATGACATTGAGCTTTGTTCCTACATGATGCTATCCTACAACTCTTTGGTTATTAGTGTTCAGTGCATCAGATTTGTTCTTGAGATGGCCTTTAAATTCAGGTGGAATATACTCAGGGTCATATTTTGGCATTTATGGATTTAAGAGAATTCTTTTCAGCTTCAGCCTGAACTTGGTGATGGTGGTGGTTGTGTGCCGGGCAGTCAGTTCTGACTCATCGTGACCCTGTATAGGGTTTCAAATGTTGTAACTCCATACGGGAGCAGAAATCCTCATCTTTCTCCCATGCAATGACTGGTAGTTTTGAACTGCTGACCTTGAGGTTAACAGCCCAACTTGTTATACTACCAGAACTACTGTGGCCTGGACTTGCAGTTGAGCAGTGATGGTTGGGTCCGCAGTCTGCTCCTGGCTTTGCTTTGGCTGATGATGTTGAGCTTCTCCATCATCTTTTACTACATATGTAGTCAATGTGATTGCTGTCTACTCTGGCTGGTGAGGTCTATGTGTGTAGTTGCCACTTATGTTGTTGAAAAAAGGTATTTGCAATGAAGAAGCTGTTGGTCTTGCAAAATTCTATCATGTGATCTCTAGTATCATTTCTGCTTCTGGGGCCAGGTTTTCCAACTATTGATCTTTCTTCTTTGTTTCTAACTTTTGCATTCCAATCACCAGTAACTGTCAATGTGTCTTGATGACATGCTTGATCAGTTTCTGATCAAAAAGTTGATAAAATTCTTCTATTTCTTCATAATGGCTTTGTTATTGGTGTGTAATTTGAATAGCAGTTGTATTAGCTGGTCTCTCTTGTAGGCATATGGATATTATCACAGACAGCATTTGTACTTTAAGAAAGATTTTGAAATGTTCTTTTTGACAGTGAATGTGACACCATTCATCATTACTTTGTTGTTCCTGGCATTCTAGACCATGAGTTTTGCATTAAAAATGGTCTTTAGCTGTCTATTTCAGTCCACTAATACCTAGGATATTGATTTTTATGCATTGGATTTCATTTTTGATGACCTCCATTTCCCTAGATTCATACTTTGTACATTCCTTGTTCTGATTATCAATGGATGTTTGCTGCTGCGGCTTCTCATTTTGAATCGTACCTCTTATAGCAGCAAATAAAAGTCTTGGAAGCTTTGCTAGATCCATGTCATTAAGTTAGACTTTGAGAAGTCAGCTCTTCCTCTGAGGACGGTACTACCAGACAGTATTTCTCGAGTATTCATAATGTTTTCAGTGGTTAATCTCTCAGAAGTGGAGTTCGTATTCCTTCTTCATCTGTCTTAGGCTGGAAGACTTCTTGAAACCTGTTTAGTGACCCAGCTGGTATTTGAAAGACTATTGGTATAGCTTCCAGAATCACAACCTGCACGCCACCACAATATGATCAACTGACAGATGTATGGGGTTTATTCAGTATAGATTTTACTAAGTTGTGATTAGTTCTTAACCCTTTTGTATCTTGGTTGGTATTGTTAAGTGCCATTGAGTTGGTTCCAACTCATAGCGACCCTGTGTAAGGTTTCCAAAGAGTGGCTGGTGAGTTTGAATCGCTGGCTTTTTGGTTCACACTGACTTCGTGGTCCAGTGCGTTATCCCACAGCACCACACCAGGACTTCTTCTGTATCTTTTAAAAAAAACAAACTTCATTGTGAATTCAGTGACGGTTTACAGAGAAGGTCATCTATTTTATGTTCAACGAACCATACGCTTTGTTTTATATCAGTGATTAGAATCCCCTGTATGTAACAACAGTTCTGTCACTTCGTCCCTGTGGTTTGTATTTCCATTCCTCCTTCCTTCTCATCCCTTCTCTGGCTAAGTGTTGCCTTCAGAGCAGCTGTAGTGGTAGCCAGGCACTTTCTAGTCCGTATGGTCTCAGAGTTGTGCTGATGATGCTCACCTGTTCCATTGGTTTCATTGCACTGCTTATTTCCATTCACCTTCAGTTCTCATAACTCTTCTTCTACACATGGAGGGACTGATAGTTGTACCTTGGATAGTTGTTCATGAGCCTTTAAGATTGCACTCCCTTTTAGACTCTTTTTAAAGGCTCAAGATCCTTTAAAATGAAGCCAGAGTGTCAGTGATAATATGACCTTGTTATATGTGGTGTAAGGATCCCTAGTGATGCAGTGCTTACGGTGCATGGCTATGAAGTAAAATGTCAGGTGTTTAAACCCACCAGCCACTTCACTGGAGAAAAGACCTGGGCATCTGCAGGTCTTTTCAACCTAGGAATCCACATTGGCAAGTCACCTAAGATTACAACCTAGGAATCCACATTGGCAATTCTGCTGTCCTGTATTGGATTGCTATGAGTCAGAACCAATTTGACAGCACACTAAGTAATAACATATCTGGCTCTCAGTAGGGGCCATTGGAATGAAATCTTGTTTTGGGAAACAGTGTTTATGTAATTAAATCAATTCAGGAAATCATGGTGAACCTTAATTGCTTTAAGTAGTATAATTCTAAGGTTTCATCTGTATACATCTCTTCCCTGTGGTGGTGTAGGATAAGCACTGGTCTGTTAACTACCAGCCACTTCTTGGAAACCCTACACAGGGTCTCTATGAGTCGATATTTAACAGCAACACTTAATTAATTAATGGACTCATTAGTATAGCTTTCCTGCTTTTCAAGAATTGGAACTGACTTGAGGGCACTTAAAAACAAGTGCCTTTAATAGGCTTGCTAGATTAACTAAATGCAATAGCTATTAAAGTCTAGGGCTGAGGGAAGTGAGGTAAAATGGAGAGAAAAACAATAGTAATTTAGGGGTAGACAAGGTTGGGGTATTTCAGTGCAGGGCTTCAAACCACTGGTAACCAGAGGATAAATGACAAAAGTAGAGGAAATACGTGGCATGAAAATAGGAAAGCTGCACGAATCAGTCCATCAATGAACTATTGCTGTGAGTGTCTACTCTTAGTGACCCTGTAGAGGGCTTCCGAGAAGTGGCTGGTAGTTAGAACCACTGATGCTGTGGTTAGCAGTACAGTGTGTATCCTATAGTGCCACACCAGGATTCCAGGTCACTTTTAAATCACTTATAGCAATCTCTAGATGATTTGTCTGCTTAGTATTTTTAAGGGCTGTCTTTATTTTTGAATAAAAACTTTTTGACCAGAATGATTCTCTAGTTAATGAAATATGGTGAGTAACTTTTAAATCAAGGCACCTTCTTGCCCACTCTTGATTTCCATGGTGTTGTTCTATAGGATAGTCAACCCTGTCCTTGAGCCTCATTTTCATCAGGTTTTTTTGAGAAGTTTACAAAAATGATGTGATACCGTCCTTCCTATTATATCACCTCTCTTGATTCCCAGGCAGACACAGCAGTGCTTTCCGAGGCTCCAGCATACTTAGTTACCTGGGGCCAGTTAAGTTCAGACTCTTCAGTTTCGTTGTTGTTGTTGTTGTTAGGTGCCATCGAGTCGGCACCGACTCATAGCGACCTATGCACAGCAGAACGAAACAATGTCTGATCCTGGGCCAATCTCACTACTGTTGTCACACTTGAGTCCATCGATGCTGCCACCTGGCCAATCCGTCTCATTGGTGGGTCTTCCTTTTTGTCTGACCCTCCATCTTACCAAACATGATATCCTTTCCAGCGACTGTTCCCTCCTGACAATATGTCCAAAGTATGAGAGACGAAGTTTGGCCATCTTGGCCTCTAAGGAGCACTCTGACGGCACTTCTTCCAAAACAGATGTATTGGTTCTTTTGGCAGCCCACGGCACTTTTAGTATTCTCCTCCAACACCATAATTCAATGGCATCAATTCTTCTATTGTCTTCCTTATTCACTGTCCAGCTTTCACATGCATATGAGGTTATTGAAAATACCATGGCTTGGATCAGGCGCACCTTAGTCCTCAGGCTGACATCTTTGCTCTTCAACACTTTAAAAAATTCCTGTGCAGCAGATTTGCCTAATTCAATACGTCGTCTGATATCTTGACTGCTGCTTCCGTGAGTGTTGACAGTTGATCCAAGAAGAATGAAGTCCTTGACTACTTCATGCTTTTCTCTGTTGATAAGAATGTTGTTTATTGGTCTAGTGGTGAGGATTTTTGTTTTCTTTACATTGAGATGTAATCCATACCGAAGGCTGTGCTCTTTGATCTTCATCAGTAAATGTTTCAAGTCCTCTTCACTTTCAGCAAGCAAGGTTGTATCATCTGCATATTGCAGGTTGTTAATGAGTCTTCATCCAATCCTGATGCCACTGTTTTCTTCATAGAACCCAGCTTCTTGTATTATTTGCTCAGCATACAGGTTGAATAAGTATGGTGAAAGAATAGAACCTTTTCACACACCTTTCTTAATTTTAAAACATGCAATGTTCCCTTGTTCTGTTTGAACAACTGCTCGTTGGTCCAGGTACAGATTCCTCATGAGTACAATTAAGTGTTCCAGAATACTGTATACTTTGAAATGTTGCCCATAGCATGTCATGATCCACACAATCAAAAGTCTTTGCGTAGTCAATAAAGCACAGGTAAACATCTTTCTGATAGTCTCTGCTTACAGCCAAGATCCATTGGACATCAGCAATGATAGCTCCCGTTCCACAGACTCTTCTAAATCTGGCTTGAACCTCTGGAAATTCTCTGTCAATGTATGCTTGCAGCTGTTTCTGTATTACCTTTAGTAAAACTTTACTCACATGGCATATCAAAGACATTGTTCGATGATTTCTGTATTCCATTGGGTCGCCTCTCTTTGGAATGGGCACACATATGGATCTCTTCCAAGCAGTCGACCAGATAGTTGTCTTCCAGATTTCTTGGCAGAGATGAGTGAATGCCTCCTGTGCCGCCTCACTTTCTGGAAAGATTTCAATTTTTATTCCATCAATTCCTGGTGCCTTGTTCTTTGCCAGTTCCTTCAATGCACCTTGAACTTCCTCCCTAAGTATCATTGGCTCTTGATCATATGCTACCTCTTGAAACGGTGGAACATTAACCATTTCCTTTTGGTACAGGGACTCTGTGTATTCCTTCCATCTTCTCTTGATGCTTTCTGCATCATTCTGTAATTTGCTCAGAAAATCTTTCATTAATGAAAGATGAGGTTCTTCTCTGTTGATGGTCCTAGGGACCTACGCTCCTAGACTGGAAAGTTAATCACTCCCTTCCTTGCTATAAAATGTCTACCTTTACATTTCCAACCCTCATAATCAGTCCTGATAACAATTATTCACTATTGTATCACAAGAGACCCATCTGCATTTCATCAGTTCAGCCTAGACAGATTGGATAGTACTCACTGGAGATTCTGCCTTCCTTCAGACCCCCTGACTCTAGAGTCCTTCTTGAAAGCTTGTAAGCCAGTCACTTCTTGCCTTTTAGGCCCCCTCTCCTCCCCGCATTTTGGGTAGCCATTGTCCAAGTTGCCCATCCCTGTGTACTTTGTGTGTGGAGGGGGTGGGAATGATTCTTGCTGTAAGGATCTGTTCCTTCATTTGATAGCTCTGTTCTTTTTATATAGCATACACTACCAGGGCTCCTTTAGTAAAGGTCTGTGTTTAACTATGGAGTCCTGGTGTGGCACTGTAGGATAAGCACTGGACCACGAAGTTGACGGCTCAAACTCACCAGTTGCTCCTTGTAAATGCTATGCAGGATTCCTGTGAATTGGAACCAACTCGGGAGCATTTAATAACTATTTGACTATGACTAAATATACTTTGACTTAAGTTTTTTTACATTTGACTTAACTGATCAATCTACTTGGTTCTATTGATATTATTCTTTAGTTTGATATTTAAGTGTATTGATAAACAGTTATTCCCCAATGTATGTCAGGGTTGCATTCTGATAGTTACATCCTAAGTTGGTTCTGATGTCATTTGAATACTTCAGTTTTTATTTTTCATTATTATTGCCATAGCTGGTATATGGCACTGTTTTGAATGTCTGTGAATAATCACCAGATTATGCCACACAACATTGTATGTAGTATTATTACTAATGGTAAGATGTACAAAAACAACAGACATTTGTAAGTATAGCTGATCAAAAGTCAAATACATTGTTAGTCAGGTCCTACCAGTTTTGATTTTTAATAATGTAGATCTGCTTTTCCCTGTTCCTCTTGAGTTTTCACATAATAGGATGATTGGGACTGGTAAATGAACACATTTAATTTTAGTTGTTCATAGATTGTGATGTTATGTGGGTCATACCTAATAGCGTAAATAAACATTTAAAATGATTGGTGGAATGTAGGTTTAAATTGGTTTGACAGGCCTTACGTTTTTTTGAGCTATTACAATATGGCTACCTAAGTTACCTGCTGATGTTGCAAGTTCTGTATTATCGTGAAACCTAGGAGTTCATAACTGTCTATTTGTGTAGGTTCTAGGTAGATTAAAAGATGAAGAAATTCGATGTCGAAAATACTTGAATGGAAGTTCATATATGAAGGTGATTCATGAATGTCAGCAACGAATGGTAGCAGACCACTTACAGTTCTTACATGCTGAGTGTCATAATATCATTCGACAAGAGAAAAAAAATGGTAAGTGATACTAAACATTAATGTGAATAAAGATGAATTTATAAACCTACCTTTTAAATCATCTCCCAGACATTTTAGATTTAAAACCTATTTTAGTAATTGCCTTTAAATTATCCAACATGAATTTTTGCAGTTTGATAATAGTGTCTTTTAAATGGTCAGTGTGGAAAAGTATTATTTTCAAAGTCAAAAGAAAAACAGAAAATATGTGTGCACATTTTTATACCACAAGAGCTAATTTTCTTAATACAAAAAGAGCTCTTAATAGTAGGAAAAAGGCAAAAGGTGTGCGAAAAGGAAACACAAACAGATTTAAAATATTTGAGGAGATGCTCAATCTCACTCATAATAGAAGAAATACAAAATAGAATTACACTGGAATACAAACCTTGAACAGTGAAAAAGTAGAATTTTTTAGAAAAAAAAAATGGCTGTGAGTACCATCAAATAGGGCATATATATAATAAGAGATTGATGCACACTGGCCCCATTGGTTAAGCATTAGACTGCAAACTACAGGTCAGTGGTTTAAGCCCATAAGTTGTTTTGTGGGAGAAAGGTGAGGCTTTCTGCTTGTGCAAATATTTAAAGCCTTCGAAAGCCTGTACAGGCTCACTATGAGTTTGGAACTGACTTGTTGGCACGTAACAACAATAACGATAAGATATATGTCAAACCTAGATCAAAAACCAAACATTACTGAAAGCAAATTGATTTATAGATCTTGGACAATCTAGTGAAAACTCAAGAATTTTCTCTTAATTTTAAATTGTGAAGATTACACTCTTTTACTAAAAATTATCTTGAAAAACATGCTGGGATGACATAATTTACAGCAGAGCAAGAGTTACCGTAAGCCACAATAATGAAGACAGTGAGACCCTGGTATATGAAAGGAAAACTAAATCATTAGGATAAATAGAGAGCTTTAGAAACAAGTCATCTTTTTATAGACTTGAGACCATGGTGGCAGTACAGAGCAGTGGGTGATAAATAATCTTTTCATCCCAGTGCTGAGTCAGTTAGTTATCCATTTTGATAACATGAAATTAGATCTGCTCCATACCACACACTACATTATTCATGGAGGGTATTTGATCTAAATGTAAAGGGTAAAACAATAGCATTATCCCAGAAGATAATAATATTATTTTACCTTTGACATTCTGATCAAACACATGGGCATGTTGTTAGAATCCCTATATAGGGTCGCTGTGAGCCGGAACTGACTTGTTGGCACTTGACAACAAGAAGCTAATATAGGAAACTACTCATGACTTTGGGGTAGGAAAAGGTATTTTAAACAGGACACAAAAAGCACATACTAAGTGTTGGTAAACATGTAGCCTAGTGGGAGCTTTTATACACTGAAGTAGGAGTATAAATTGATGCGATCCTATTGAAAAACTATAAACTGCTGAAACTGAATATATGAGTATCTTATCATTTGGCAGTTCCACTCCTATGTATATAACCTCCTGCCCAAAACCAGGTACATAATATGTTCAAGTGTATTTGTAGTAACCTTTAGTTGTTTCAAACTGGAAACAGTTCAAATGGCCAGTAATATAGAATGGATAAAATGTGATCTAGTCATAAAATGGACTATTTTAGAGAAATGGAAGTACATATATTATAGCTACATAAAACAACATGGAAGACTATAGTGTTCTATAGTCATGAAAGAATACATATCTAATGACTCCAGTTATGTAGAGTTCAGATATATTAAAACTAATATATGGTTTAGTAGTCTCGGTAATGGTTGCCTTCACAGAAGAGCAGGAGTGATTGGGAGGAGGCATGAAGGGGACTTCTATGGCATAGGTAATGGTCTCTTTGAAATTCTGTGGTGGTTATTCACACTGGGTGTGTTGTTGTGTGTTCACTTACATGGCTGTGTTGTGTGTTCATTGAACTGAACACTTAGGATTTGTACACATTTCTGCGTGTGTATTATATGTCAGTAAAATGTAAAATGGAAACCACTACACTGAGACATCATTTTTCACCTCCTGGTGGCAAAGATAAAAAAGTTTGATAGCACATTGTTGGCAAGGATACTAATGGGTGTTGAGTGCTGCTTAGCAGGACTAGAGTCCTGGTGTGGCGCTGTAGGATCAGCATTGGATTTCTAACCTCAAGGTTGATACTGAAAACCCACCGGCTGCTCGTTGGAAACCTTCTACAGGGTCACTGTGAGTTGGGACCAATTCAGCAGCACCTAACAACAATAATGTGTAAAATGAAATTTTGACACAGCAGTTCAACTTTTTAATACAGATACAGATATTCTTACCAGCGTACAAATGATTAATTGTGACATAGTTTGTAATAGCTGTTGTTGTTAAGTGCTATTAAGTCATAGTGACCCTGTATAGGGGTTGCAAGGAGTGACTGGTGAGTTTGAACCATCGACCTTGTGGTTGAAACTGACCTTGCAGTGCAGTGCTTTCTCTCACAGTGCCCCACCAGGACTCCTTGTAATAGCTAGAAATTAGAAATAATTTAAACTTCTATGGACCGTTAAGTGATTATAATATACCATATAATATAGTATTATACAGTTGTAAAATATAAGCACATTCTTTATGTATTGATATAAAAAGAATTCCAAATTAAAATGTTAAGATTTTACAACTGGAAATAATACATAAAACACATTGTACTATGTATATATAAAAAAAAAGCAGCGGGAGGAATATGTATATTTGCTTGAATGGGCATAAAACATGATTGAGAAGCTGTGAAACCACAGCAAGATTGCTTTCCTGTCGGCGTGGAACTAGATGACTGGGAGACAAGGCTGTGGGGGCACCATATATACTGTTTTGTACTTTTGCATGTTGAACCACGTGTTACCTAATGTAGTAAACTCAAAAAAATTTTGAAATACTTAGGACGTTAATAATCATTTTTTCTCCCCCTTAGACATGGCAAACATGTATGTGTTACTTCGTGCTGTGTCCACTGGGTTACCTCATATGATTCAGGAGCTGCAAAATCATATCCATGATGAGGGCCTTAGAGCAACCAGTAATCTTACTCAGGAAAATGTGAGTTGTATAAAGGATTGGAAAGGTTTTCTTAATCAGATTTAACATGACAGTTTTCTTTTGACTTTAATGTTCTAAAAGATGGGGGGGGGGGGGGCGGGATTCTTTAGTTTAATTTACCAAAAAATCAGCTGTTGTTATTAAAATATTTTTAAACTTAGAGTTTGTTGGCCTTAACCTTGTAATTCTCAGATTAATAGAAAATCATTGGATGAGACACACTTCTTAGCCATTTTATGTGTTCAGCGAACAATGTTAACTGCTCACCAAAAAAAAAAATTTTTTTTTTCTGTTTCTAAATAACTGTAATTCTACGTAGCTGGCATTAATTACTAGTAATACAGACAGTTTAAAACCTCTGTTCTTTACATAGTCTCTGCATTTGATTGTCTACAAAGCATATTTAGATGAAGACAGTCTTCGTGGAATGTATTTGCTGGCAACATAAAATGCTCAAGAGTGCCGTATCAGTCATAGCTGTGTACAGCATGGAGTCTTTCCTGTCAGTGTGTTCCTAACTTTACAATCAGTTTGAACTTCCTTATTTGTTACTGCTAGTGATGACTGAAGAATAAGATAGATGTGACATGAAATGTTACCTCAAACGCGATGGATTGGCACTGTGTTAGCACAGTCATTGTGAGGGTGGTGCAGTACTGGGCAGTGGTCCGTTCTCTTGAGACTTGCACTATGAGTCAGATCCACCACAACACCCAACAACAACAGCAACAATGGATCATTCTAAGTAGAATATTTGCTCTTTGTCTTAATGTGTGTACAAATGTCATTCTTCAGAAGCCGTAATTAGGACCCAATAACCTTAGTCATCGATTTATTTGTTTATCTGGCGAATAATTTGTTATCTATTCTTAACCTTCATGCCCTGCCACAATAAATACATAAATTTTCCATTTTGTAGAAATATTAGTTCATATTATTTAACCCTATTAACTTGTATTGCTTATCATGTGTATTTGTTTATACCCTGTGGTTTGTTAACTCTGGGAGGTGACTGTTATTGGACATAGAGGTATAGAGTTTGCTGGTAAGGACAGGGAGGTGGAAGTATGAGAATGAGACAACTGCTGCATTTGTGAGAAATTCAGATGATTTTAGATGACATAAGTCACTGTATCAAAAAAAATGGTTGACTTAGTTAAAACCTTATTAAGAAGTAGCACAGCATATGATCAAGAACTGCTGGACTGAAAGAGGAAGTCTAAGCAGCACTGAAGGCATTGGTGAAAACAAGGCTCCTGGAAATGAAGAAATATAAATTCAATGTAGAAATCATTGAACAACAGCATTAATATCATATGCAAGTTAAATTTTGCTAAAGATAAATAAAAATCGTTTGCAATAGTACACTGACAGAGAACTGTCAGAAATTCAAACTGGATTCTGGAGAGAATTGGAACTAAGGATATTGCTGATGTCAGGTGGATCTTATCCTAAAGCAGAGAATGCCAGAAAAATGTGTACTTGTGCCTTATTGACTATGCAAAGGTTTTCCAATATGTAGATCATGACAAACTATGGATAACATTGTGAAGAATGGGTATTTCAGAACACTTAATTGTGCACATCAGGAATAGACTAAAAGCAATTGTTAGAACAAGAGAATACGGAATAGTTTTTGAATCAGGAAAAGTGTGCGCCAGGATTCAAAGAAACTGGATTATATGAAGAAGAACGTGGCATCAGAATTGGAGGAAGACTCATTAACAGCCTGTGATATGCAGATAGTACAACCTAGCTTGCTGGAAGCAAAGATGACTTAAAATACTTACGGATGAAGCTCAAAGACCACAGCCTTCAGTGTGGACTGTACCTCAGTACAAGGAAAACAAAAATATTTACAATTGGATCAATAAATAGCATCATGATAAATGAAGAAAATGTTAAAGTTGTCAAAGATTTCATTTTGATTGAATCCATTATCAATATTCATGGAAGCAACAGTCAAGAAATCAGATGGCATATTACAGTAGGCAGATGGGCTGCTCAAGACCTCTCTAAAGTGCTCATGAGCTAAGATAACAGTTGAGGACTAAGGTACGCCTGAGTCAAGCTGTGGTATTTCCAGTCACGTCATATGCATATGAAACTTGGACAGTGGGTAAGGAAGACTGTAGAAGAATTGATGCTTATGATTTGTGGTGCTGGGAAAGAATATTAAATATACCAAAGACTGTCAGAGGGACAAAAATATCCATGTAGGAAGAAGTAGAGTCAGAATTATCCTTAGAAGCTAGGATGGTGAGATGCTGTCTGTCATAATTTGGACATGTTATCAGGAGGATCTAGTTCCTGAATTCTTGGTAAAGTTAGCAAAAAAGAGGAAGACACCCAAAAAGATTGACTGACACAGCAGCAGCAGCAGTGGGGCCAAATGTAGTTATGATATGATGTAATTATGAAATGATGGAGTTATGACATGATGGAGTTATGACATGATGGAGTTATGACATGGTGGAGTTATGACATGGTGGAGTTATGACATGGTGGAGTTATGACATGGTGGAGTTATGACATGGTGGAGTTATGATATGATGGTTCAGGCAGTGTTTTGCTGTGCATAGAGTACCTCGAATCAGAACTGACTCGGTGACACCTAATAACAATTTTAAGTTCTAGGTATGTATGGACTTAGTAGTTAATTTCATTGAGGGAAAATTTATTTTTGCAAAAAGAAAAAACAAGAGCCAAACCCACTCCCGCTGCCATTAAGTCAATTCCAATTCTTAATGACCTTATGTCAGGTTTCTGAAACTGTACATTTTTATGAAAGCTAAAAAACCTTTCTCGGATGGAGCAACTGGTGGGTTAGCACACGCAACCTTGTGGTTGGCAGTTCAGTTCTTATCTTATAGTGTCACATGGCCTCCTTGACTTTTACACTGTTGTTGTTAAGTGCCATCGAGCTGGTTCCAACCCATAGTGACTCTGTATAGGTTTTCCTTGCAGTACCTGGTGGGTTAAACCCTACATGTGGTTAGCAGTCTAGTGCGTATCTTACAGTGCTACATGAGTATTTATTCCTTCAAAGCTCTGGAATATTGTGCCACTCATCTTCAGGGGCCTATGTTCTGGCTCTTTTAGCTGGAGTAGCTCTTTCGACCTTCGGTAACTTTGAAGGCAGCTTTTATGTATGTAACTCTTCTTGAAGGTGACTTGCGTAACTCAAGAGACCGCATATTGTTCCCTGAACTTCTGATAGTACAGCATGAGGGACACGGGGGATTTTGAAGGGTCCTTCTGGTTGAGGAGTCTACACAGTCTACATTTTAGGTGTTGAATGGCAATGTCAGTGTTAAATGGCATTACAATGTCAATATTTAAAAAACTTGTGAAGATTATCTAAAACGTTTTCTGGGTCTGTATGTGTGAATAAAACATAATTTGCTTGGGGAAAACTTTACCTTAATTAATAAGCCTTTAATAAGCATAATTTTATCTTTGAACTTTTTAGGTGTGATTTTGTACTTTGTGTTTCATATTTGTAGATGCCAACACTATTTGTGGAGTCAGTTTTGGAAGTACATGGTAAATTTGTTCAACTTATTAATACTGTTTTGAATGGTGATCAGCACTTTATGAGTGCACTGGACAAGGTAACTTCCACAGTTTATGTTTATAAAATGCTCTTTGTTTCTCCATCATTCTTTAGTCATTGGCATGCTTAGGCCTTTTCAAAATTAAACCTTATAATTATTCAATTTTTGATGCAGCTGTGGAGATCAACCTCAACTAACTTAAATGTGAAAGTTAAAGTTAAAATAGAAATAATTTGTAACTTTTAAATTATCATTAACAGAATGGTTAAGTGATTATTTTTGGAACTCCCATTTATTATGCTATAGAAAGGGAATTATTGATAGTAACTATTATTGTTTAAATGTATATAATAGTTTTAATATTCTTTAGTATGTTTAAAAGTTTTTTTTAAAATACAGTACTTGAGATATGTTATATAATATTTAAAACAAAAATAAATATTTCAGTAAAACTCGACAGGACTTGCCTGGCTATTTTGAGTTGTACAAGTTTTCCATCTTTGACAAGTGCAGTCTTACTTGCAAGGCCGGTGGTTCAAACCCACTAGCTGCTCCTCAGAAACAGGGTCGCTATGAGTTGGAATCGACTCGACGGCACTTAACAACATTAATGGAAAAGGTTTGTGTTTTCCTTCTCTGAGAGGTTTCCGCTTTACACAGATGCTGCATTTCTAAGGTTTTACTGTGTTTTTATAAGCCTGAATTTTGGTATATTCTTTTAAAGGAAATTCCCTTAAAAGGTTACCATAAACATAGATTTATTTGTGTTCAGTTTTTAATAGTGAGTTACAGAGGATATGTTCCAACCAAAATAGAATAGATAAATATTGTGTAATAATTATAATGTAATTATCACCGTATATTAGCTATGGGAATATTGTTAACAATCACTAAAATGTCACTTTATGTGATGGTCTGTATTTTGAATTTAAAGGTTATGGCATATTCTGAATCAAGTGTACTTTCATCCTGTTGTTAAGTGCCGTCAAGTCCATTCTGAGCCACAGCAATTCTTTATAGGACTTCTGAGGAACAGCTGGTGGGTTAGAACCGCCAACCTTGTGCCTAACAGTCCAGTTTTCATAACATTGCCCCAGTACAATACCATTCCATGACTCCACTTATATCTTATTGCTGTTCTAATTACTGGCTTGTTTTTTATTTAGGCTCTTACATCAGTAGTAAATTACAGAGAACCCAAGTCTGTTTGCAAAGCCCCTGAACTGGTAAGTGTGCTGGTTGCTTAAAAGTAAATCTTATGAAAAGACTCTCTTAGAAAATAAAAACTGAAGATAATGTCACATTGATTTTTATAGCACTTTAATAAAAGTAGATAAAAATAAAATACTAAAAAGAAAAATGAGTATCATACATCATAAATAATTTGACTCTTAAGAAATGCAATAAGCTATATGCCATTGCCTTTCTTGAAGTAATAATTAAAAAAGAAAGCATTCTGTTTTAAAGTTTGGGTTTTATAGTGTGTTTGCTTTGAAATTATTTATTTAAAATTTTTTAAATATTTGATATGTCAGGGAAATCTGATGATGAAATTTTGGGAAACTTTAAAGAAAACTTTCTTGCAAGAGTAAGAAAAAGTAGTTGTTTGTGTCAAAAAATTATAGAGCTGCTCACAGTCTACTTGGGCATTCTTTTAGGAATCTGATTATATTAGTGATTTAAAATATTGATTTGATTTTTAACTTGTCAATATGTTTGGTTTTTTGTCTATTAGGGTTTTTTTCTCTGTTATGTTTTTTTTTTTTTTTATGACACATGCTTTTAAAGTTCTTTAGGTTATATTATGTTTTTTATAACAGATTTTAGGACAGCAAAGACCCTGTCCATTCTTCTTATTTATGTTGTTGCTAAATTGCCTCCTTTGAGACATAATATGTATAGAAGAACCTTTTTAAGACTTACCAATTTCTTTTTGAGCTTGCCAAGTACTGTGATAACTTACTAAAGAAATCAGCAAAAGGAATGACTGAGAACGAAGTAGAAGACAAACTCACGAGCTTCATTACTGTTTTCAAATATATTGATGATAAAGATGTGTTTCAAAAGGTAAGCTATCAATAGAAAAGTTTTGTTTGTTTTGACATAGTTTTGATTTGTTTTGGAACTTTAAATCATCAGAAAGGAATTGATCTTTTAATAAATTTTTTTTTGTGTGTAGTTCTATGCAAGAATGCTGGCAAAACGTTTAATTCATGGGTTATCTATGTCTATGGATTCTGAAGAAGCCATGATCAATAAACTAAAGGTAATGTAAGCCTTGATCCAATAATGTCTCTTTAGAAATTATTCCATTAGTACTCAAAGATAGTAATTGTAGCATTATTTAAATATCCAGTTCTGCCAACACTATTTCTTAAGACTTTCTATTCTCCATTGAATGGACCTCAGTCCTATGTTGAAGATCAGCTGTCCATAGGTGGATGGATTTTCTTCTGGGTTCTTCATTCTGTTCCACTGGTTTAAGTATTTGTCTCTGTACCACTCCCAGGCTCTTCTGACTACCATGGCTGTATATAGTAGGTTCTGAAATTGAAGAATGTGAAGCCTCTTACCTTGTTCCTTTTTTTCCATAATGCTTTGCTTATCCAGGGTTATTTTCCATCATTAGTTTTTCCATCTTTTTAAAGAATATTATTAAATTTTGGATCAGGATTGCATTGTTTTTGTGGATCACTTTGGGATCGTATTGACATTTTCACAATGTTAATTCTTCCTATGAGCCTACTATGGTTTTCTATTTATGCAAAACACTCTTGCAGTAGTGTTTTGTAGTTTTTTTGTGTGTAAGTCTTTTAGATCCATAGTTGAATTATTCCTAAATATTTTATCTATTTGAGGACTATTAAAAATGGTATTGTTTTCTTGATTTACTTTTCAGAATTCTCTTTGTTTGTAATGTAAAGGAATTCAAGTGATGTATGCTGATCTGTACCCTGCCACGTTGCTGACATCTTAATTGTTTATTGTCCAGTCTCTGGGATTTTCTCTGTGTATGATTATGTCACCTGTGAATAAGGAGAGTTTCCATTCTTCCTTACCAATTTTATGGCTTCTGTTTTCCTTTTTTGCGTTATTGCTGTAGCAAAGAATTTTAGTACAGTATTAAATAAGAGTGGTTATAAAAGGACATTGTTGTCTTACCCCCTGCTTTCAGAGGTAATGCTTTTTGTTTGTCTCCATTGAGAAGAATGTTGGTTTTGTATATATGCTCTTAATTATGTTGAAGCATTTCACTTTTATTCCTATTTTGCTAAGAGTTTTTAGCAGTATGGATGTTGGACTTTATCACATGTCTTTTCTGTATCAGTTAAGATGATTTTGTGATTCTTATCCTTTGATTTATTTATGTAGTGAGTTATGTTGATGAGTTTTCTAATGTTGAATCATCCTAACTTATTTAGTATGAAGCCCACTTGGTCATGATGTATTAATTGTTTGATATGTTATTGAATTTTATTGGCTGCACTTTTCATGACAGCTATTGCATCTATAGTTATGAGAGATGTTGGTCTGTAATTTTATTTTCTTGTGATGTTTTGTCTGGCTTTGGTATCAGCTTAATTTTGGCTTCATAGAATAAATTTGGGAATCTTCTTTCCTGATCTATGTCTGGAATAGTTGGAGTACATTTGGTGTCAACTCATCTTTGAATATTTGCTAGAATTCGCCAGTGAAGCCATCTCACCTGGGGCTTTTTTTTTTCCCCTTGGGAGTTTTAAAAACTATTACTTCTGTAGTTTTTTTCTTTCATCATAGCTTTGTTCAAAATTTCAATCTCGGTTTGTGTTAGTTAAGGATAAGTAGTATGTTTCCGGAATGTCCCTCTTTCTTAAGTTCTTAAACCTAAGAGTTGGAGTACAGTTTTTTATGACATTATTAATATTTTATCTAATTTGGCTTTGTTGTACCATCATCCTTCTCGTTTCTTATTTTAGTTATTTTCATCTTCTCATTCTTTTTCCTTTGCCAATTTGGCTAATCGTTTGGCGGTTTAATTGATTTTCTCAGAGAACCAACTTAAAGTCTTGTGGTTTTATTTATGGTTTTTCTGTTTCATTTATTTCTGCTCTAATATTTATTATTTCCAGACTTTTCCTACAGGTGAATGTGGGCTTTTTTGGCTGTTCACTTTCTAATTGTTTGACTTACAGGATTTAAGTTAATGATTTTGGTCCATTTGTTTAAATGTGTGCATTTATTGTTATAAATGTTTCTGAGAACTGCTTTTTCTGCTTTCACAAGATTTTAGTATGTTGTGTTTTCACTCATTTAATTCTAGGAATTTTTTAATTTCATTTTAAATTTATTCTTCACATTCATTGTAAGTAAGATATTAATTCCGTTTTTCATGTATTTGATTGTTTTTTCTATTACTAATTTCTAGTCGTATAGTGTAAAGGAGCTCTGGTAGCGTAGTGGTTACGAATTGGGCTGCGAACCTTAAGGTCAGCGGTTCGAAACTACCAGCTGCTCCACGGGAGAAAGATGAGGCTTTCTACTCCCGTAAAGATTTACACCCTCGGAAACCCTGTACGGGGTCGCTATGGGTCGGAACCGACTCGACGGCACTTAACAACAACAACAAGTCGTATAGTGTGATCAAGGCATCCTGGTGTGGCTCTGTGGGTTAATGCACTGGACTGCAAGGTCTGTTTGAACCGCAAGGTCAGCGGTTCAAGCTCACCAGCTGCTCTTTGGAAACCCTATACAGGATCCCTGTGAGTCAGAAACAACTCAAGGTCACTTAACAACAACAACAACAACAACAACAATAATGTGATCACAGGAGATGTTTTATATTATTTCAGTGTTTCTAAATTTATTGAGACTTGCTTTGTGTCCTAATATTTTATCTATTCTGGAGAATGATCAATGTGCACTGGAGAAGACACTTTGCTGTTGGATAAAGTGATATGTATATGCCTATGATGTCAAGATTGTGTTATTTAGATCTTCTGTGTTTTTATTGAGTCTCTTAATTGTAGCATTATTTGTAATAACAGGAAATAAATCATCAACAGGGAAATAGTTAAACATATGGTGTGAAGTTAAAAAGCATTGCTACAAATCAAAGAAACCTTTATTGAACAAAGATCTCAACATGTCAAGTTACTAATTTTCAGTATATCCTGCATCCAGGTCTGTGCACCTCTGAAGGTAGTGTTTCTATCTCTCTAACTTTCCTACAACAAGACTGGACTCTTCAATTTATTTATCTGTCAAAACAGTAGTTTGGGGATTTGTGGGGCACCCAAATCACATTCCTTTTAAATGTTTTTGGAATTTGAAGAACAAAAAGAAGTCTATGCAGGGGGAAAATCAGAGTTGTAGGACAGATGGGATAACATTTTCCAAGGCAATTCTCTTAGGACAGCCGTTGCTGCCCTGAAGAATGAGCAGTGCATTGTCATGGTGGAAAAAATTCCTATCTCAGCACTGCTTTCCTGCCCTTTTTCTCACCAGTGCAGTTTTAGATTTTCCTGCGTTTTTCTCTTAATAAGTCCCTGTGATTATCCAGTGCCCTTCGAAAAGCTCTGTCAAGATTACCCACCACTTTGGCATCTCAAAAAAAAGAAAGAAAGAAAGAAAGAAAACCAAACAATCTCAATAACCTTCTGAACTAACCTCTCTGCCTTGGAAGCCACAGTTTTGTCTAAGTTTTCATAACTTTGTCTCCCCTACATTCATGGGTATACTTGCAGCAATGGCAACTATCCATGTACACATATCCCTGTCAAATATTTATCAATTCGTGTGCATACGTCCATTTGTCCTCCCACACTTGTTTAGCCTGGATGTCTGTCCATGTAGCTACCCCTGGTGGTGGTGGTGGTGGTGGTGATGGTGGTGATAGTGTGCTGTTGAGTCGGTTCCTGTATAGGCTTCTGAGGTTGTAAATCTTTATTGCAGAAGCAGAAAAATCTTATCCTTTTCCCTTGGAGTGGCAGGTGGATTCAAACTGATGATCTTATAATTAGCAGGCACCCGTAGATCACTGTAATTATAGGACTTTGTATATAACAGAATCCTGGTGTGGCATTCTAGGATAAGCACTGGACTGCAAGGTCAGTTTTAACTGCAAGGTTGGTAGTTCAAATCCACCAGTTGTTCCTTGGGAACCTTGTACACAATTTCTGTGTGTTGGAACTGACTCAACGGCATTAACAACAACAATGTGTATAATAGTATTTATTTCTGTTGTCTTTAACTCTTGCATTCCTCCTTGTATCTTCCCATACCGCCATCATACTTTTACCAACCTTCCTCTTACTGTATATTGCCTTACCCTCTCACCAGTGAAATACTCTCCCCTCCCTCCCACCTCTAATAACCATCACAGAATGTTTCTCTTAGGCTCAAAACCCTTCCCTAACTTTTTACAGTAGTGATCTCATAAATTTGCTCTTGTATGATTGCCTGATTTCACTCAACATAGTGCTTTCTCTGTTGAATTCATTTACCTATTTGGCTTTGTCTCCATTTAGAAGTTCTGTAACTACATGATTTCCTCTCTTTGCTTTGTAATTATCATCATTACAAATTGATATCCCTGGTTCGTTATTTTCAGTCTTGTAGGTTTGTTGTACTTTGAATGCTTCTACATTTGGGTTGACTTCTGGATGGTATTGTCCAAATATGGTAATGTCAGGTTGTTGACTACTTTTGTTTTTCTGTCTGCCCTAAGAACTCCCTTTGGTATTTTTTTTTGAAAGTTGGTTTGGTTTTTAAAAATTCCTTTAATTTCTTTTTATCTGGAAATACTCTAATACCGCCATTGTGTTTGAGGGACAGTTTTGCTGGGTGTATGATTCTTGACTAGCAGGTTGTATGTATGTGATTATGATTCTTGACTAGAAATTGGAAGTGCAACTTTTGGACTCGGAGAGCAGAAAAATCTGGGGGAGCTTATGAGGTGGGTGTGGAGGGAAGGTATTATCAGGAGTTTCTATCAGCCTCAGTATTATCCATGTTCAGGGCACTCAGTCCAGAAGTAGTTTGTGAAGGCCATTGATGGAGCTGGTTTCAGTGTCTATTAGGACCACAGGACAGCTGGGGGCAGGATGACTGCTTAAATGCTGGTCTGGTGTGTGCAGGTTCTTTAGGTCTGGAGCCAAGTCCGCCTGAATCCAGGCACCAAAGCCGTGCACCAAAGCACTGCACCAGGCCCCTGCCTCACAATGGTGTGGTTTCCAAACCATATGACTCTGAACTCCCAGAGAGCAGGGTCTGTGCTGGGGATGGATGAGGGTGGGAGCTGGCCAAACCTCTGGTTACCAGGGGATGTGGGGATAAAGAAGAAATCACACCTTTCCCATCAGCTGTGTGGATCTGCTCTGCCAGGCCAACTTCTGTTGCCAAAGCTGCTCACAAGATGGCTGCACTGTGTGTAATGGGCCCTTCCTCAGTCAGCCTCCCTCTCTCACGGTCCCTGCTCAGCTTCTCCTCCCGGCATATACTCAGTCTACTTCTCTGATCTTTCCTCTGAGAAGTTCAGGATTCCTGAATTTTCATCTGTGTCTGTTTCATTTGGTTTCTCATATCTTTGTTGTAGAGGGTCCATGTACTGTATCTGCGTAGTTCACTGTCTTGATGGAAGTCTACCAATTGTTATTAAGCTAGTATGGTTTATTTATTTATTTTCTTAAATGTTTTATTGTGAATTATGTGATAGTTTACATGGGAGAACATTAGTTTTACATTCATTCTATCATATATCGTCTCATTGCCATGGTTACAATCCCCACCATGCAATCCTTCCCCCGTGCCCCCCAGGTCTTCAGCACACAGTCGCTCTCCCTCTCTGGATCTAAAGTCTCCAGCTGCTCCATCTCTCCACGT
This sequence comes from Chrysochloris asiatica, assembly GCF_000296735.1. Lineage (NCBI taxonomy): Eukaryota > Metazoa > Chordata > Mammalia > Afrosoricida > Chrysochloridae > Chrysochloris > Chrysochloris asiatica. Next base: position 4,343,763 of record NW_006408682.1, read on the forward strand.
CATCATCTCTGCCTCCATTTCAGGCATCACTGCTTCTCTGGGTAGGGTCCCACTCTCTGCTCTTCTCCCTTGATAGTCCTAGGGACCTCCGCTCCTAGACTGAAAAGTTAATCACTCCCCTCCTTGCTATAAAACTTCTACCTTTACATTTCCAACCCTCACAATTAGTCCTGATAACAATTATTCAATATTGTATCACAAGAGACCCGTCTGCATTTCATTGCATCAGCCCTGGCAAGTCAGATTAAATACTACTCACTGGAGATTCTACCTTCCTCCAGGCCCTCTGGATCTAGGTTCCCTCTTGAAAGCTTGTAAGCCAGTCACTTCTTGCCTTTGTAGCCCCCCACCCCCCATTTTGGGTAGCCAATGTCCAAGTTGCCCATACCTGTCTACTCTGTGTGTGGAGGGGGTGGGAATGATTCTTGCTGTAAGGACTTGTTCCCTCTTTTGAGCTACTGCTTCCATAGGTGTAGGTCAAGTTCATCAAATTGTATGAAAATACTTTTTTTTTCCCCCTCTTCTTTTTACTTCTGGTTGAGCTCTGATCATCCAGTCACTGAAGCCAGGATAAGTGGGTATTATCTGGAAGTGTGGGTGTTCTTATGCATACGCCCTCTCTTCTTATCAGCTGGACGCTTCACTCTTCACTCTAGTCCTCTGTGGCTATGTCACTGACTCTGGACCCAAGAGTCCCCAGGTCTTGCCACACTGTTGGCCAACCAGGTCTTCACTCGGGTTCACAGAAGTCTATTGAATGTTGTAGGGCTTAGCTCACTGCTTCATTGCTGTTTCTCCCTCACTTCCCCTTATCAGTGTTGAGCGTGGTCATAGTATGGTTTATTTTTTATTCTTTTTTTTTTTTTTTTTTTTTTTTTTTTTTTTAAACAGCAAGCCTGTGGTTATGAGTTTACCAGCAAGCTGCATCGGATGTATACAGACATGAGTGTCAGTGCTGATCTCAACAATAAGTTCAACAATTTTATCAAAAACCAAGACACAGTCATAGATTTGGGAATTAGTTTTCAAATATATGTTCTACAGGTATGAATATGTGTTTGTTTTTTTGTGGAGTTACACTAATCATTTCAAATGTTCTGATAAAAAGGATTAATAGATGACTGTTTAAATTTTTTTAAGTCAGTTGATTGTGTCTTCCAAATTTACATTTGGAATCGAGTAATTCATGATCAGAATTTTGAGGGAAGTGGGAAAAAGATGTTTTAGGTCTTTTATTATTTGAACACAATTCTTTTCAAGTGAGATGCTGTTGATCTAGTTACTTTCTTTCCCTTCAGGCAGGTGCATGGCCTCTCACTCAGGCTCCATCGTCAACGTTTGCAATTCCTCAGGAATTGGAAAAGAGTGTACAGATGGTAAGTTTATAGAAGAAGTCTTAGAAAACCTAAGGAGTTTTAATAGTTGTCCTCATATTATGTATCTTGTAAAGACTCCATATCACGTAAAAATTATGAATTTGCCAAACCGCACAGTCAAGGCCCAGACTCCTCCGAGATTGCCTTCACTTCAAACACCAGTCATACTCTGGATGGTCCTCAGAAGTGCTCTCACTTTGGACAAGTTGAGCTACTAATTTGCAGGTTCTCACAACCACACTCAGACTCAATAATGCATTATATCAAAAGGATAAAAATCAGAACCAATCAAAGAAACTTACTTGGCAAGGTCTGGGAGGGTCCCAAATGCAAAACGATCGCCCTCAAAGAATTGAATTATGAAAGTCCTCAGAGTATTGACAACACGGGAAGCTCACCCAAGCTTTGATGTCCAGAGCTTTTACGGAGGCTTTATTTGAATCATTGGCCAAGTGGTTGAGCTCAATGTCTAGCCCCCTTTCCTCTTTGGAAGTCAGGCTCATGGCGATGCATCTTCAAGCTGCAGCCATTTAATCCCATAGCTGGTGTTTCTGGCATGGCTAGCTCCCCACCCGGAGTCATCTCTTTAATGTAAATTGTGGAGGACCCAACTTGAGTTGTGTGAACTCTCCAGTGTAGTGCAGGGAGCCTACCGTGAATGGCAAAGACATTCCAGCCATTTGGGAAATTCCAGTAGTTTTTATGTCCCAGAAAGATTAGCCAAATTCTTCATTTCATGAATTATAGTTAGTCTTTATTTTGAGAGGGATGTAAATAACATAGTTATTAACATCAAAATGCTGAGAGTATCTCATACAGCTTTTTGTTCTTATTACCTGCTCTGAGCAGTTTTAAATTACAAAGACTTTGACACTTACATGTGGTTTTCCAATTTTCAATTTGAATTTCAAACCCTTTGTTTAAAAAAAATGAAAAACTTCATTTACCTCATGTAGTAGTCATGTTTATTTCTGAGCTATAATTTGGGTAAATATTTATGAAATGTGAATTCTGCTAAAAGAAAATAGATTGCAGCTGGAAAGTTCAAGTAAAAATTACTTTACATTATGACTGAGTACAAACCTTGGAATGCTTACTCAACAAAATTTACAGAGACTTTCTGAACAAGCTCTGGTTTATCCAAGCAATGGAAGATGCACCTGTGAAAAAGAATGCCATACTCAGACATGCATGAATGAAAGGTGAGTGACTGCTGAAGGCAATGGCTAAGGAACATGTTTGGAGAAACGACAGTGTTCTAAAATGTGCTGGTGGTTGCACAACTTTGTGAATATACTAAAAACCATTCCACTCTTTGAGTGAATTGCATGGCATCTGAATTAAAGCTCAGTAAAGGTTTCAAAATAAGATTATCTCATTAATTTTTCTTTCTTTCTTTTTTTTGGTAAGCATTGTAGAGTTTGTACTAAGTCTTACTTTTTTAAGTGATTTTTCACTTGAGTTTTCCTGGAATCCTAATTCCTAGGTTCAAGTGTTTATTTTTCCATTGACCAAGCTCTGTGGCTTTGGACAGGTCACTTCCTAAATCTCTGTTAAGTGATCCTAGTTGTCCTGTAGATTGCAGGTATGAGGACGACAGGAGGAAATCCATGCCAGTCATTTAGCCTAGTGTATAAAGTAAGTGCTCAATAAATATTAGCTGAGAATAAAAGTAATTATAATGGTGGTAGTAATAGTGGTAATAATAAATTAGATTGAATAAAACCTGTCAGGTATGTATGTTTCAGTGGGATCTGGAGAGTTGGTGAAACAGAGGAAGGTCCTCATTGAGATGGATTCACTTTAATGGCCTTAACAGTGGACGTAAACATAGCAGTGGTGAGAATGGCACAGGACCAGGCAGTGTTTCGTTCTGCTGTACATAGAACTGACCTGACAGCACCTATAGATAGGGCTTAGGGAGGTGGCATCTGACCTCCTCTGACTTCAGAAGCGGAATGAAGAATCGAACTCAGCATCAGCCCACCCCAGATTCCTGTGGAGCTGAGGTCAGAAAAGCTTCCAGCCTTCTACCTTCCTTACCGGATCTGGTACCACCCACCTCTCCCCCAGCACTCTCTGCTCAGCTGAGTGTCATCATTCATTGCAGTGGCCTCACAGAACTCATAGGAAAGTTAACAGGTTCTAATTCAGGATTAGAAATGTTAGGACACAATTGTCATTCAGGACGGCCTCTTCCCAGCCATGCTTGCAGGCAGACTTCTCTTTGGTCCTTGGTCCCTAAGCCATGGGTTCCTTTGGCTTCTGCTCTGGCCCTAGCAGTGTTACACATCTCTTCTAGCATTGCTGATAAATGCCCAAAGGACACTCCACTCCTATATGCTTCTGTCCAAAGACACTTCACACTAGTTCCACGGGCCAGTAAACCTAGTTCCCAATTAAGTGCTTTGAGGCACCTCCCTCCCACTGTACCTTGTCCACTGACTGGGAAGCCCATTGCTCTGTCTGGTCCTGTGGCATGTGGTTATGCTGCTGCCCCTGTCCTGAGTTGATGAGGTTCAGCATGCAGGGACTTCAGGCACAAAGAAGACACTCCACTCCTGGCTCTTCTACCTTTATTGTGTTGAGATTCTTCCTTCCGACTTCTGAGATGGCCATTTTATACCTGTGTTAGAGTTCCAAGTTTTCACAATCACAAATAACCTGTTAATAATCCCTCAGAATTGAATCACATAATCTTGTTAGCATCTTCTTCCCCCCTTCTCTTACTCAGACTCATCAGAAAAAAGTTAATTGGTGAGAGTTTACAAAGACTGTGGCTGGAAAAACATTAAATAATTCATTGCACACAGTACATTTTTATAGTTTGGAATTATTCAAGGTTTGGACATGTGTGTTTTTAACCCCATGATACTACATATCCCTACATTTGATCCATGTTGCCAAAGAATATTTTTTCTCTTCATTTAGATTTTTTTCTAGTTACCAGTAGAAAAAGTTTGTTCCTTATATTTTTTTTTTAATCAAGTTTTCAGTTTCTTAGGAATGAGAATCTATTTGTATGTTTAATAATGTATGTTTCTCACATGTGAATTAATTCATCTTGATTAGTGATGATTCATAGTTTTTATTTCTTCTTATAACTATCAGAAATTGCTTCTGTTTTACACATAACTGTCTTAAAATCATGGAAATGAAGCTGTATTAAACTTAATTAATTTTACATGTTAAGAAAATAAGTCTTCATTGTAATATTTCTTTTGTACCATGTCCACAAACCTGAATTTTAAAAACATATTTAAAGTAGTGTCCATTGATGCAGGTTTTAAAGTTGAATAAACTCATAGAATACAAACCGTTAATTTTTTTCAGGTCATTTGTGTTCTGTCTGTTGCTCTTGTAAGTTGCTGTTGAGTTGGTTCTAACTCACAGTGATCCTGTAAACAACAGGAAGATAATGATTTAAATTTTGGATTTGTTGACCTTGATGTGACAAAAATCTAAATGAGGATAGTCTGTAAGGAATTTTAACTGTGGAATATAGGTTCAGGCAAATGTGAACATTAGTAACATAAAAGTGTTGTTGCAAACCATAAAAATGGAATAATCTCTCTGAGGAAGTGGATTGTATAGGCTGTTACTGCATGATGGCAAGTTATTTCTAAGTCATAGTGACCCTGTGCACACGAGCACACACACACTGCCATCCTCACTCATAGTGACCCTGTGCACACGAGAACACACACTGCCGTCCTCACTCATAGTGACCCTGTGCACA
>NW_006408682.1:4350621-4403190 GCF_000296735.1 Chrysochloris asiatica
GACAATATGTCCAAAGTATGAGAGACGAAGTTTAGCCATCCTGGCCTCCAAGGAGCACTCTGGCTGCACTTCTTCCAAAACAGAGCTATTGATTCTTTTGGCAGCCCATGGCACTTTTCAGTATTCTCCTCCAAAAGCATCAATTCTTCTATGGTTTTCCTTATTCACTGTCCAGTTTTTGCATGCATAAGAGGTTATTGAAACTACCATGGCTTGGGTCAGGCGCACCTTAGTCCTCAAGCTGACATCTTTGCTCTTCAACACTTTAAAAAGGTCTTGTGCCGCAGATTTGCCTAATGCAATACGTCATTTGATTTTTTGACTGCTGCTTCTGTGAGTGTTGATAGTTGATCCAAGAAGAATGAAGTCCTTGACAAAACTTTAGTCTTTTCTCTGTTGATAAGAATGTTGTTTATTGGTCCAGTGGTCCAGAGTTGTTCTTAAGAGCCGTCAAAATGGTTCCAACCCATAGCAACCCTGTATAGGGTTTCTGAGAAGTGGTTGATGAACTTGAATTGCCAACCTTGTGGTTCAGACAGACTTTGCAGTCCAGCACATTAACCCACAATGCCACACCAGGACTCCATTCTTATGGTTGTTGTTAAGTTCTACTGAGTCAGTTTCGACTCATAGTGAACCTATAAAGGGTTTCCAAGGAGCCGCTGGTGGGTTTAAACTGCCTATCATGTGTTTCACAGCCCAGTGCTGATCCACAGTGCCACACCAGAAGTCCATTCTTCTGGTTGTTGTTGTTGTTGTTGTTGTTGTTGTTAAGTGCCGTTGAGTCGATTCCAACTCATAGCAACCCTGTATACGGTTTCCAAGGAACAGCTAGTGAGCTTGAACCACCAGTTCAAAGGACTTTGCAGTCTGATGCATAAGTCCACAGCGCCACACCAGGACTCCATTCTTCTGGTAGTTCATGGTATGTATATTCATTATTCCTTGTCAACAACTCAAAGCCAGAAATTATTCTTCAGTCTTAATTATTTATTGTCCAGTTTTTGCAACCATATGAGGATTTTTAAAATACTAGAGCAAAACAGACTAGGAAGAACTTTGAATGGCTAGCCATTGAAAACCTAGTGAATAGCAGTGGAACATTGTCAGATACAGTGCCAAAAGATGAGCTCCCAGGTTGGAAGGCACTCAAAATAAGATTGGAAAGAACTGCCTCCTCAAAGTAGAATTGACCTCAGTGACATGGATGGAGTTAAGCTTTTAAGACCTTCATTTGCTGATGTGCCATAACACAAAATGAGAAGAAATAGCTGCTAACATCCATTTATAATTGGAATGAGGAATGTATGAAGTATGAATCCAGGAAAATTGGAAGTCTTCAAAAGTGAAATAGAACACATAAAGATTGATATCAAAGGCTGTAGTGAGTTGAAATGTACTGTTACTGGTTATTTTTAATCAGACACTTACTGGTTTACTATGCCAGAAATGACAAATTGAAGGGGGATGTCATAATTCATCGTCAAAAAGGACATTTCAAGGTCTCTCTTGAAGTATAATGTTGTGATAGGATGATATCTATACACCTATAAGCAAGACCAGTTAATACCACTGTTATTCAAATTTACACAGCAACCATTAAAACTTGAAATTGAACAATTCTACCAATATTTTCAGTTTGAAATTGATCAAATATGCAAGCAAGATGTATCGATAATTACTGGTGATTGGAATATATAAATTGGAAACAGAGGAAGGATCAGTAATTGGAAAATATGGCTTCGGTGATAAAAATGATGGTAGAGATCATGTGATAGATTTTGCAAGACCAAAAACACCTTCTTTCAACAACATAAAAGGCAACTATAGATTAGAACCTAACTAGATGGAATGCACAGTAGTGAAATTGACTACATGTGTGGAAAGAGACAATGGAGAAAGCTCAACATCAGCCCGAACAAGACAAGGCGCAGGCAGTGGAACAGACCATCAAATTGCTCATTTGCAAGTTCAGGCTGAAATTGGAGAAAATTAAAACAAGGCCATGAGAGCCAAAATATGACCTTGGGTCTATCCCATCTGAATTTAGAGACCATCATTAATGACAAAAGACCAGAAGAGTTGTGAGAGGACATCAAAAACATCATACAAGAAAGTAAAAGGCCATCAAAAAGTCAGGAAAATAGCAAAGGGAATGTCAGAGAGACTCTGAAACTTGCTCTTAAAAATAGAGAAGCTACAAGAAATGAGAAAAGAGCTGAACAGAAAATTTCAAAAGGGCAGCTTAAGAAGACAAAGTCAAATATTATAATGAAATATGAAAGACTTGGAGTCAGAACAACAAAAGGCTCAACATTTTTCAAGTTGAAGAAAAATATTCGAGCCTCAACTTACAGTATTGTTGTTGTTAGGTGCCATCAAGTTGGCACCGACCCATAGTGACCTTATGCACAGCAAAATGAAACACACTGCCCGATCCTGGGCCAATCTCACTATTGTTGCCATGCTTGAGTCCATCGATGCTGCCACTTGGCCAATCCATCTTGTTGGGGGTCTTCCTCTTTTCCTCTGACCCTGCACCTTACCAAACATGATATCCTTCTCCAGTGACTGGTCCCTCCTGACAATATGTCCAAAGTATGAGAGACAAAGTTTGGCCATCTTGGCCTCTAAGGAGCACTGTGGCTGCACTTCTTCCAAAACAGATCTATTGGTTCTTTTGGCAGCCCATGGCACTTTCAATATTCCCCTCCAACACTATAACTCAAAAGCATCAATTCTACTACGGTCTTCCTTATTCACTGTCCAGCTTTCACATCCATATGAGGTTGTTGAAAATACCATGGCTTAGGTCAGGCGCACCTCAGTCCTCAAGCTGACATCTTTGCTCTTCAACACTTTAAAAAATTTCTTGTGCAGCAGATCTGCTTAATGCAATACGTCGTTTGATCTCTTGACTGCTGCTTCCGTGAGTGTTGATAGTTGATCCAAGAAGAATGAAGTCCTTGACAACTTCAATCTTTTTTCATTGGTAAGAATGTTGTTTATTGGTCCAGTGGTGAGGATTTTTGTTTTCTTTACATTGAGATGTAATCCATACCGAAGGCTGTGCTCTTTGATCTTCATCGATAAATGTTTTAAGTCCTCTTCATTTTCAGCAAGCATGGTTGTATCATCTGCATATTGCTACTGTGGACAAAATATTGAATGATGATGGTAACATGAAAAGACGATGGAAAATACAAAATCACTGTACCAGAAAGAATTGGTCCATATTCATTCATTGTAGGAGGTATCATGTTATCAAGAACCAATGATAGTGAAGGAAGAAGTCCAAGCTGTTCTTAAAAAAAAAAAAAAAAAAGGCACTAGGAATTGACAGAATACAAATTGAGATTTTGAAACAAAGTGATGTAGCCCTGGAGGCGCTCATCTATTCCAAGGAATTTCCAGGAGCAGGTCAGCCTATTGGAAAAGATCTATTTCTGCCCAATTGCAAAGAGTGGGGACACAACAGAATGCGGAAATCATCAAATAATACCATTACTAGCACATGCAAAGCAAAATTTTGCTGAAGATAATTACAAAACAGTAGCAACAGTACATAGGGAGCTTCCAGAAACTCTGGTCAGATTCTGAAGAGGATATGGAATGACAGATATCATTGCTCACATCAGCAGGATCTTGGCTGACAGCAGAGAATACCAGAAACATGTTTATTTTTGCTTTATTGACTATGTAATGACATTCGACTGTGTAGATCATGACACACTATGGATAACATTAGAAAAATGGGAATTTCAGAATAGTTGTGCTAGTGATAATTTGTACATAGACCAGGAGACAGTCATTTGAACAAATAAGAGGATGGTTTGAAATCAGAAAAGGGAGTACACATCAGGGTTGTGTCCTTTCACCATACTTATTCAGTCTCTATGCTGAGCAACTAATCTGAGAATTTGGATTATATGAAGAAGAACATGGCATCTGGATTGGAGAAAGACTCTTACTGACCTGTGATAGGCAGATGACACAACCTTGCATGCTAAAAGTTCAGAAGACTTAAAATACTGTGTGCATTGCACCTCAGTGTAAAGAAGACAAAAACCCTTACACTGGATCAATAAATAACATTATGATAAATGGAGAAAGATAGAAGTTGTCAAAGATTTTACTTTGCTTGGATCCACAATCACAGTCATGGACACAGCAGTCAAGAAATCAAAAGACATGGCTGTTGAGACTGTAAAATGTTGTAGCCACTGTGGGAAAATGGAATGGCACTTCTTAAAAAGTTGGATATAAAAATACCATATGGCCCAGCAGTCCCTCTACTTGGTATATGTCCTTAAGAAATAAGAGCTGTGACAGGAATAGATAGATGCACATCCATATTCTTTGCAGCAGTATTCACAAAAAAATTGTTGTTGTGATGTGCCGTGGAGTTGGTTCCGACTCATAGCGACCCTGTACAGGGTTTCCGAGGCTGTAAATCTTTACGGGAGCAGAACGCCTCATCTCTCTCCCGCTTGACAGCTGGTAGTTTCAAACTGCTGACCATGAGCTTCGCAGCCCGATTTGTAACCACTACCTAAATGCCCGTGAACAGAAGAATGATTAAACAAACTTTGGTCCATACACACAATGGAATACTATTCAACGTTGAAGAATAGTGATGAATCTGCCCAACTCAGCATAACATGGATAAGCCTGGAGGACATGATGCTGACTGAGATTAGTGAATCACAGAAAGACAAATATTGTGTGAGACTGCTGTTTTAAAAAGTTAAGAAATGGTATTCTTGCTAAAATAAACCTTCTGTTATGGCTACCAGGGATGGGAGAGAAGAGAAATTTCTTCTTTGAGGATTGGATGTTAACTTGGGTAATGGGGAATGCAATATACTACAAGAGAGAGGTTGGCACTGGAAAGATGATGGCAGTGGTAGACACAGGGAGGAGTGTAAGAGTTAAAGTGAAGAGAGGTAAAGGCTGTTAACTGATGGTACATGGAGGGGATTGCAGTCATTGTAATGACACAAAGTGTGTGATTTGTTGAATGTGGAACTGATGATCTATTTCTTAAACCATCACTCAATTCACAGTTAAGTACAGTCTAGTCAGTTCCAACTCATAGGGACCCTGTATATGGTTTCTGAGACTTTAAGCTCTTCATGGGAACAGAAAGTCTCATCTTTCTCCCACAGAGCGACTGGTGGGCTCAAATCTGGACCTGGGGCCTGCAGTCCAGTGCTTGTTATAGGGAGCCGCCGTGCGCCCATTCACAATTCACAACAGAAAGTTAAAAAAGAAATAAAAATACAAATTGTATTATGCAAATATACTGCTCAAGACCTCTTTAAAATGTTAAACAGCAAAGATGTCAGTTTGAAGACTAAGGTGTGCCTGACCCAAGCCATGGTATTTTCAGTTGCGTCATATGCATGTGAAAGTTGAACAGGAAGACTGGAGAAGAATTGATGCATTTGAATTATCACGTAGACAAAGAATATTGAAAGTGTCATGAACTGCCAGAAAAACAAACACATTTGTCTTGGAAGTGTAGCCAGAATGCTCTTTAGAAGCAGGGATGATGAGACTTTGTCTCGCACTTTGGACGTATTTCAGAAGGTACCAGTCCCTGGAGAAGGACACCATCATGCTTGGAAAAGTAGAGAATCAGTGAAAAAGAGGAAGACCTCCAACACAATGAATCAGCGCAGTGTTAGCAACAATGGTTTCAAACACAGCACCAGTCATGAGGATTGCACAGGACAGAATATTGATTCCTTCTGTTGTGCATACGGTTGCTATGAGTCAGAAACAACTCGAAGGTACCTAATAACAATCTTTTCTTCAGCTCCTTTACATGAGGATTTTTTCCACTAGCTTTAGCTACTCTCTGTTCAAGGGCAAGTTTCTGAGTCTCTTCTGACCTCCATCTTGGTCTTTTTTTCCTCTCTCACTCCTGTCCCTTTAATGACCTTTTGTTTTCTTCATGTATTAAGTCCTTAATGTCATCTTACAACTCATCTGGCCTTTGGTCATTAGTATTCAGTGGATCTAATGTATTCTTGAGGTGGTCTCGAAATCCAGGTGGGAAATACTCAAGGTTCTGTTTAAGTTTTAACCTCAAATAGTATTTTTGAGATGCCTCTTTTAGCTTGAATATTAGTTACTTTAAAATGAGAAAGTTAAGTATATTGGTGCTGATTATTTAATTGTGCAATAAGCTGAACTTGTGCAACTTTTGTCATTGTAATAACAGATTATTTTACAATATTCCCGTTTGGAACCGAATATTTTTTTCCCCTTGACTTTGTAGATTATGTAAAGTATTTTAAATGATATTTTAAATTAAGGCTAAAACTGTATTTTCTTTTGCTACGTAGATATTATCAGTAAAACTCTAGTGAAACTATTAGTTTCTGAGAATCTAAGAAGTGAAATATGTGTCTTATAGTTTACGAGCAACAACTTAAAGGTCATTTTACACTTAGATAATTTATAAAGAATACTTTTAAGGTTTGTCTTTTTACTTTAAACATGGTTTATTTTAAAAAGAAACAAAAACAGAAAATAGAAGCAAACACTGTTGAATGATGCTGCACGGAGGAGATTGTAATCATGGCAGTGAAACAATGAGTGTAAAAGCGATGTTCTCCCCCGTAAACTATCACTCTCAGTTCATAATAAAAACTTGGGGGGGGAGAGTTTATATTGCTTTAGTCCACAAACTTCTTATAATAGTTTACTAGTAATGGAATTTTATTGACAACCCATGATTTTAGTCAGAGCATACTTCTAGAATTCCCTTCCGACATACTTTGCTTGTTCTCGTCTGGACTAGAACCAGTTAGAGGATCCTTTTGTATTCTATATGCCAGCCATTTTCTAGTGATCAAGGGGTTGGTGGCTCTACTGGTAGAAGAGAATGCTGCAATATCAGCGTGGAAATATGCTGTACAAGTGTCAGCTCTAAATTAGTGAAACTGGAACAAACTGCTAAGGAATATTGATTCTATCGATTGCATTATTCAGTCGAAAAGGTAAAGTATGATATACAAATAAAAGCTTTAGGTGTATTACATATTGTATATCATGCCGGAGTCCTTGTGTGGTGCTGTAGGATAAGCACTGGACTGAAAGGTTGGTTTCAACTATAAGGTGGGCGGTTCACACTCACCACTTGCAACTTGGAAACCCTATACAGAGTCGCTGTGAGTTGGAACCAACTCAGCAGCACTTACTAAAATTACATTCCCATTCTGAATTGTGTCTTCCCAAAATGTGTGTCAGTTTGGCCAGGTCCCCTGTGGTTTGGCAGTTACACACTGTTGTAACAATAGGCCATGGTGTGATCTTACATTTACCTTCCATTTGTTGTTGTACCTCCTGACCTCTGTTTGTTAATGAGGATCAGGTTATGTTTGTTCTACCAGTGAGGTAACCCCCTTACTCAGGTGACAGTCTTGATCAGCTGTAAGGGGAGATGCCCTGGGATGTAGTTTGCATCACCTTTTATCTTACAAGAGATCAAAAGAGAAAGAAACAAGCAGAGAAAGTGACCTACTACCACTTAGAAAGAGTTGAAAGCAGAGCCCATCAATAGGTCCTGGGTCCTAGACCCTGGGGAGGAGTGATGCCAAGACACCTGGAGATCTACAAAAAATGCTGGGTTTACAGATGTTGTCAGGAGACAGGACGTTCCCCCAGGCTGGCCCCTAAATTCAGACTTTCTAAAATTTCTGTTTGTTAAAGCCTTCCACTTACAGTATTTCTCTTACAGCAGCACCAGATAACTAAGGCAAGAAACCAAAAACTAAACCCACTGCTATTTGGTCCATATTAATGAAGGCAATAATGAGGCACAACTCAGGATCATTTTCTTACTGTAGATCATATTTACTAAATAATATGTAGGAATCCTGGTATGTCATTATATGATCAGCACTGAAAAGCTAACTGCAAGGTTGGCGGTTTAAACCCACCATCCCCTTGGGAACCCTTTACAGGATTGTTTTGAGTTGCAACTGACTTGATGGTACACAACAAATACAACAGCAACATATATATTTAATATATACGAGCTCTTTTAAAGACAAACTATGCTTTGGACTGAGCTACTACAGTTACACAATTCACTTTAGGGAAAAGTGTTTAAATTTTTAAAACTATTAATAGAATGTAAATTTAATTATTCACTTTTACAATAACTATAAGGGGCTCTGAGAGTGTAGTGGTTATGAGTCAGGCTGCTAACCTTAGGGTCAGCAGTTTAAAACTATCAGCCATTCCCTGGGAGAAAGCTGAGGCTTTTTTCCCTGTAAATATTTACAGCCTCAGAAACGCTACGCAGGGTGTCTGTGAGTCAGAACCAACTCTGCAGCACACCACCACTGCCACCACCATTATAATAAATAAAGATTATCCAAAGTACTCTTAAACCTTGTAGTTTTTTAATAAATGTGGAAGGTAAATTGTAGAATTCACTTGACAGGTAACCATGCAAATATTAATCAGCTTGTCACTGCAGTAAAGGTTGTCATTGTTGTTGTTAAGTGCCATAAAGTTGATTCTGACCCATAGTGACCCTGTATAGGGTTTCCAAGGAGTAGTTGGTGAGCTTGAACCACTGACCTTGCAATTCAAATGATTTTGCAGTCTGACGCATTAGCCCACAGTGTCACACCAGGACTTCTTAGAAAAGTTATATGTTGGTAAATAGATTAGAAATGGAAGTATATTTATATTTTCATATGGAAATGTGTTTGATGACATTTTGTTCTGTAATTAGTATTTATAAAACCTAGTATTGGAGTCCTAGTGTGGTGCTTAGGATAAGCACTGGACCTGATGGTTGGCTTAACCGCAAGTTTGGTGGTTCAAATTTACCAATCGCTCCTTGGAAACCCTATACAGGGTCGCAATGAGTTGTAGCTGATGTGACAGCAGTTGACAACACCAAAGATTAATGTTAATATTATGCAAAAATGGAAATCACTATGTCATTTCTGGAGTTATATGAAAAGTCAAGTTTGCATAGCTTTGGTTAACTGGAAAAAACCCTAGACAAAATTGTGGGTGCAAAGAGCTACTATAATATTTGTATGGTCTTGGCCAGGGACTGCATGGATATGGCTTCTTGTGTCTACAATGAGCAGGTAGACCAGGTGGGCTACAATACCCTTTCTAATGTGAACTATTTTAGAAAAATGTTTGTAGCATAGCAATATCAAACTAATTTATAATTGCTAAAAATAATTTCTTTTTTTTTTTTTTCACAGTTTGAATTATTTTATAGCCAACATTTCAGTGGGAGGAAACTGACATGGTTACATTATCTCTGTACAGGTAAAATATATTCAACTCTATGTGGTTTAATGAAGTTTTACTTTGGTTTGATTATGTTAGTAATTTGGAAAAATCCCTATAGTTTAATTACAGCTTTTAACCTTTTCTCTTCCATTTCTCTTTCTGGTGACCATTAGACAAGAGATGAAATTCTAGTGCAGAACATTTTAACAGCATTTTATATAGTGTAGTGGTTATGAATTAGGCTGCTAACCTCAAAGTCAGCAGTTCAAAATTACCAACCGTTCCTTGGGAGAAAGATGAGGATTTCTGCTCCTGTAAAGATTTACAGCCTCAGAAATCCTGTATAGGATCGTATGAGTCAAAACTGACTCCATGGCATACAACCACAACCATAGCATTAATGCTTAATAGAAAATTTCTAAATTCTATAATTTATTCCATTCTATAGAAAATTACTTTTTTTAGACATTAGAAACTTTAAGTAGAAACTCAAACTTGGTAAGTCACATACTCCTAGTAGCTTATTCTAGTTTGCTGCATAGTCTCAGAGATTCCCTTAGCTTATAACATCGTAAGGAAACATAACCTCTTGATTTTTATTTGTAGCACTGTAATGAACTGCATTAGTAAATGTTTTTCCCAGAAAGTCTCAATTTCCAATAATTTCCAGTTCAGAAAATAAATGTAATCAGACTCTCATCATTTCCTCTGCCTCTTTCTGGAATATTGGAGTCTACTTATTGATGGTAGAGTTAATACCTGAATAATGATAGAGGATACCATTGCTGTTAGTTGCCTGAAGGTATTGGTCAAAACAAATATTTAAGTTTTCTCACTTTTGCTAAAGTTGTGCTTTGAAATGTACACTGAATGAACTGTCCTTTTGGCTAAGAATGCAAGAGTATGTATGTTTATGTCTCTTAGAAATGGTACAGTAACATTAAAATTGCATTAGTTGTCATAACCCTCATTAGTTTTTTCTGTCTATTCACGCATGAGAGTAAGTCTAGAAGTATTGCTGCTAGGGTTCCTGTTCATCCATGCACAGGTTTTCCCCAAACAAAACATGTTTGAGCATGTCTCTACCATCAGCAGTGGCTGTAGACAAGTTCTCTCAATAATATACTTGTTTGAGTTTCTGTAGGATCATTTAAAAATGCAGTCCAGTCAAAAGAATAGCTTCTGAGGGAATCTGCTGGGCCAGGTAGATTCAAGGCAGAGAGGTTAGCTTAGAAGGTGATGCTGATTTGGTTTTTGTCATCTTGATAGATTTTTCTTAAAGGACACCAGCCAATCAGGGTTTAGCAAGAAGTTTTAAGAAAGTGGCAAACTGTCTCAGTAAGGAAAAGGCCAGAAAAGCTGTGCCAAGGAGTGTCTTTACATCACAACACATATGCTCATTCTTCAAGGGGAGCAAGGGCTGCCTTTGGAGAATTTGGTTGGGAAACCTTACTTCATCCACCCTCCATTGAACCTTGCGACTTCTTTTTGTTCTCTAAACTCAAAGAACATGTCAAAGGGACATGATTTGAGTCCCTTGAGGATACTAAAACTGCTTTTGATGTGGTGTAAATGCAGAATGCAGAATGCTCCTGGAAAGGGTTGTTGTTGTTAAGTGCCATCATATGTAGGGTTTCTGAGGGGCAGCTGGTGAGCTGAACCGCCGACCTTGCAGTTCAAACAGCTTTGCGGACTGATGCATTAACCTACAGCATAACCAGGACTCCTGGAAAGGGTTAAGTAGATGGAAACATTGTCTTCAGAAGTGTCTAGATCTAGATGGAAAATATGTCAAGAAGCAGTAGATTCATGTTTTGATATTTTTGTTTAATAAAGGATGCGATGATTTTGTAGCAATATTTTTTGATTTACCTTCGAAAGAGAAATTTCGTCCAGTAAAACTACGTTGTTGTTTTTAAGTGCTGTTTAGTCAGTTCCAACCCATAGTGACCCTGTATAGGGTTTCCGAGAAGCAGCTAGTGGGTTTGAACTGCCAACCTTGTGGTTCAAACTGACTTTGTAGTTCAGCACATTAACCCACAGTGCCATACCAGGACACCTCCAATAATACTTGCCATTTATTTGACTGTTGTACACCTTGGAATATGATGGCTGGTTATGATGTTGTTGTTGTTACGTGCCATTGAGTCGGTTCTGACCCATAGAGACCCTGTCTAGGGTTTCCATGAACCCACAGCACCATAGTACAGTCTTATTATTTGTAGAGGCTTATTCTTATTGAGGAGTTCTGGAGTGGCGCTGTCAGACAGCAAAGTCGTTTGAACTGCAACGTGGTTCAAACTCACTAGCTGCTCTTTGGAAACCCTATACAGGGTAGCTATGGGTCTGACTCAACTCGACGGCACTTAACGACAACAACAACGTTCTTAGTGAACCAATTGGGGCTTTTACCTTTTTTCAGAATTTTGTGAAATAGTGGGGGGTATCGAAAAGTTTATGGAGAAATAAGAGTGGAAAGAATGGAATTTTTCTGTGAACTTTAGAAGCCCCCTTGTGAAGAGGTGCATATTGATATTCTTAATAACTCTTCACTTAATACGTGACCTTGTAATTGACACATTGTGAATGTTTTCTACTCTCATTTAGTTCATACAGTTGATTTTTAAGAGGGGGAATAAACAAAACGTTTTTAAATTTCAGTAATAAATCTTAATGTAGTTTATTTTTACAAACCTGCCCTGAATATTGATTAAGCTATGTTGTCTATTCTCATTGCTTCAGTAATAATAAATCTAGAAAAAAGGGTATTTTTTGAAGGGTTCATTTTTTTGGTGTTCAGCATCTCACTCTATGAAGGTAAAAAGACAGTGCATAGTTTTTGCCATTCAAGGTTGGCTTGAAAGGCAGCAATTTTCTTAATTTGTTTTAGAACTATAGTAGTTTCCAATCTAGTTTTGGATCTTGTTTGTTTGTTTTGTCTTGTTTTAGGTGTGTGTGTGTGAGAGAGAGAGAGAGAGAGAATTAAAGCCAAATAGTTCTGTTTTAGGAAAAGAGATAATGACTTTGTAAATACATTGTTTCTTACTTTGACTCTTGAAAGGCACTGGAAAAACTTGCAATCTATCAATGAAACTGTTCTGTAGAGTTTTTGTTTTGTTTTTTATTTATTCATTTAACAAAAGGTTATCAGATACCCTCCATACTGAAGATACTTGTGTGGAGAGCCTGCACTGCTCTTAAAACTCAAAGACTGCTTAAGAAGGTTGCCTTTCATCCTCAGCTGATCAGTCACATTTCTCTTTCTAGAAAACCCTCATTACTCCTATTTCACATATAATCAGAATTACGTATTACTTGTTTATTTCTATACTTCACTTCATTGAAACCCAAGAAACAGCTTTATTCGTTGTATTTGCTTTTTTGTAAGTAACGTAAGTCACTAGTCTTTATCAACAGTTGAAGATACAAATATACAGTGGTATTTGGAAGGATTTAAAGTCGGAAGACCTCAGGTTAAATACTAGCTCACCATTTACTAGCTGTGTAACATTGAGAAAGTTCTCTGAGCCTGTTTTCTCATCTGAGACTTGATTAAATGCATCGTTTATCAACTCAAAGAACATCTGTGTTCTAAGAACTTCTAAGTACCAGGTATGCAGATAGAAACATGGAGCCTCCGCCCTCAGAAAGCTCACTGCTAGTGGAAGGAAAGACGAGTAAGCAAGCAATTATCCTGCAGTAGTTTGAATGTTGTGATGGAGAGGCAAACCTAAGCTGTTATCATATAGAATGGTGGTGGCAGGCAGGTTGTGGCAAGGGAAGGCTTCTTGGTAGATAACATTAAAATTGCGTTTTCAGGGATTAGTAAGATTTAGCCATGTTAAGCAAAAAACAGTGGTGAGAGACTATTATCAGTGGAGGTAAGTGTACTTCAAGAATCTATGATGTAGCCCTGGTGTGTCATGGTAGGATAAGCACTGGATGTTAAACACAATGTTGGCAGTTCGAATCTCTCCCAGGAAACCCTGTACAGGGACACAGTGAATCAAAATCCACTCAGCGGCCCTTGGCAACAGCAACAATGTACTATACTGAATGTGACAAAGATACTGAGTGGGAGAAAGCATGAGCATTCCACTAGAATGATGACTGGAAGTTTGAATAGAAATGTGCTGGGAGGACAACTTGATGAAGAGCTACAAACACAGTACCTGGAAATTGTTCCATGGTCTAGATATTGATAAGTTTTATTTGTGTCAGTGCAAAAAGATGAGAAATGAACTCAACGAGCTGATAACACTTTGTTGTTGGGTCAGTTCTGACTCATAATGAACCTGTGTAGGGTTTCTGAGGCTGTTAGATGGGAGCAGAAAGCTCATCTTTCTACCAAGGAGTGACTGGTGGATTCGAACTGCTGACCTTACTGTTTGCAGTCCAAGGCATAACTGACTAAGCCACCAGAGTTCCTTGATTATGCTTTGTTGTTGTTGTTGTGATGTACTGTGGAGTCGGTTCTGACTCACAGCAAACCTGTACAGGGTTTCTGAGGGTGTAAATCTGTACGGGACCAGAAAGCTTCATCTTTCTCCCGAGGAACAGCTGGTAGTTTTGAACTGCTGACGTTGCAGTTCGCAAAATTTGATCCCTTAAGGTGGTGACAACCAGTTGTTGACTTTCTCTTTTCAACTAGGTGGCCTGGGGTTTCATGAGTACCCTGTTGCTGGAACACCTTTACTTAATGGTTTTAGCATCCATTGGTGATCCTTGGTTGAATTAATCATTTCTTTACTGATTACAAGATACTCTGTCATTTCCTCAACATTATTAGCTGACATTCTTCTTTAAAGAAAATTTTGCTGGAAGAGATTAATTAGGTTGATGACAGATAATAAATTGACTTCTAGCCTTCAAAATCTTTAATTACACAAATAAAAGAAGCATAAACTCTTGAACAAGGTTACTAATTATTACCAACAGGAAAAATACAGTCTCTGGAGTAAATTCATGTGAAATGTAACTCCGTTGACTTAAAAGTTAGAACTTTAAAACTAAATCTCATGCTGATTCAGTTTATGATCCATTTACAAGGCAAGTAATGCAAGTTCTCTGTGTGTGTGTCTGTGTGTGTCTGTGTGTGTGTCTGTGTGTGTATGTTTGCTGTAATCACTAAACCACAGCTATATGCGTTAGGAATCAGTTCTTTAATTTTCATTATTTGTTTTCTGGTTTTTTGTTATTTTTAAGTAGACCACTTAGAGACTACAGAGTCTATAATAATATTTTGTCATACTGTTTGTTATAAGCTCTTCATTGTGGCAGTATCCTGCTGCTGTCTTCCCAGGATAGCTATGTTACAGTTGTAAAACTGTAGTATTTTAAGTCTGCTTGTAGACCTTGCTATGCTTGAACCTTACCTGAGGTTAGACTACATGTAGAGAGCACATGAAGTTGTTGATGGGTAACAGGCTGTCATTCCTTCTCCTTCGTCTTGTCCATTTCTCCTCCTCCTTCCAACTTCTTCTATGTTGCCGACCCTTCCTCTGTAAGTATTTACCCTGTTAGTAATAGAGGCTCTGCAGTAACGCACTCGACTGCATAGTTGGTTTGAACAGCAATGTCGGTGGTACAAGCTCACCCAGCTGCTCCTTGGAAACTTTATACAGAGTCGCTGTGGGTCAGAACTGACTCAACGGCACTTAACAACAACAAAATAATATATAAGGGATCCAGGTGTGGTGGTGTAGAATAAACACTGGACTGTTAATCACAATGGTCAGTGATTCAAACCTACCATCCACTCCTAGGAGATCCTGTACAGGGTCACTGTGTGTTGAAACTGACTCGATGGCACTTCACGACAACAATAATAGCTAAGACAAGGTTTAAACCTACAAGTAAAGGTTATGTTAGTTTAACCCTAATTTACATTACATGCTCAAAACTTCCTCTTCACCCAGAAAGCAGGGGGTGGGGGAGGCAGGAATGAGTGGGCGGGGGGAGGGGGCAAAAGAAACAAACTATTACATGTTAGCAGAAGTGCTCACAGCAGTTTAATAAGTCTCCCATTTCCCTCTTTTAGGAGAAGATATCTGAAATAATTATTGCTGAAGTAATTTTGAAATGTTTCTTTGAATGGTCAGTTTACTGTCAATTTTAATTATAGGTGAAGTTAAAATGAACTATTTGGGCAAACCGTACGTAGCCATGGTCACAACATACCAAATGGCAGTTCTTCTTGCCTTTAACAACAGTGAGACTGTCAGCTATAAAGAACTTCAAGACAGCACTCAGATGAATGAAAAGGAACTGACAAAAACCATCAAATCTTTGCTTGATGTAAAAATGATTAACCACGATTCAGAAAAGGTTTGTAGAACTATTTCAAGGAGTTTACACATTAGTTATAAACATGAGTGCTGTTTCATGGGGAGTTCAGTTTTCATAGTAAGGTTGTCATTGTTAATGTTTCTTGTACTTTATAAAACAGCTGAAGCAACTATACAAACCTAGTGCAGACTTTATAGCTCTGAATTTGAGGAATCCTGGGGAATGCTGTGCGATTTACTGCCTATATAGATGCCTTTTGTAGTTTAACGATCAGTTCTCTTGTACTGCAGCATTTTACTAAAAAATGGAAAGAAAATGAACATTGGGAGGATGCTGATGAACTGGATTTTTAAAAGTAGCTTATCAGAAATCTTCCATGTGTTTAAATGCTTGCGTCTCTTCCAGTTTTGACTTACGGTGACACTGTGTGTCAGAATGGAACTGGACTCCCTAGAGTTTTCAATGGCTAACTTTTCAGAAGTTGATCATCAAGCCTTTCTTTTGAGATGCTTTTGGTGGATTTGAACCTCCAAACTTTCAGTTAACAGCTGAGTGTATTAACTCTGCCCACATAAGGACTCTTTATATGTTTAGTTGAAATTAAATTACATAGTTCCATAATAGTAAATGGCAGCCTGTTGGTTTTGTAAATAGGTTTAGAAACCTCTCATATCTTTCTTCTAAGATGTCAATAATTACACCTATTTGTAGTTATACTTAAAATGTATCATTCCATCTCCTCTAATTTCAGGACTAAAATCATTACAATGTGTGTTTTGATGTTTTTATAGCCATCATGAGAATTACAGACATACCTTTTTCTTTCTAATGTTCATTTATTTTTAAACTTTTTATTGGTAGTTGGATTAAGTTTTTTTTTTTATATACCATATCTTGATATTTACATGGTTAGGAAAGTACTAAATATGGATTAAATATCCTGTTTCCAATTATTGTGCCTAAAAGAAAATTTCTATTTCTATTATATATTGAAAATACAATAACTGTTTCATGTTTATTTTGGTGAAGATAGAGCCTGCAATTTCTCTCGTCAGTTCTTTTTGCTGACATCATCAGATTATGTTGGCATTTTATAGATCATAATCAAACAGCTACAAACGGCATCTGTTCTTTAGTTCAAACCATGCCTTTTGGAATTTTGAGAAATTATTACTTTTTCTGACTTCCAGAGTCTTAACATGTTAAATTCTGGAGTACCCTAGTGCCTAATAGGTATTAATTTTACTTTCTATAAAACATGTTATTTTTTCAGTCCAGAAATTTGCAAAGTAAAAATCAAGGCTGCTTGTTTGCATGCTAAGCATTTGCTTATGATTCTGCCGAGTGCTTCTTGATCCTGCAGACTGGGATGCTCCACGATGTACTATGAGTGGCTTTCTCAGACTGATCGAGAAGTTGTGATTCTAAAAATGTATTTAGTGACTTGAGCTTGAGGAAAAGGCACTTGCTCTTCCTTACAGAATGACTAGAGCGTGGACTGAAGGGTAAACCCTATCCAAATCGCCCCAGGGTCAAGGTGAAAGGGTGCTTCTGAACCATGTGAAAAACAGCTCTCAGCTGGAGTCAGAGGCTATTTTGTTTGCAACATTTTCAACATGATTGTTCAGGGTTTTGTTTTTTTTTTTTTCAAAATGGAGAATGATGGAATAATTATGAACCTTGGTATTTCATAAAAGTTGATAAATTCTTTAGTTTTTAAATTGTTTAAGGAGATTAACTCTTTTTTTTAATCCTAAACGTAATATATATAATACAATAGCTGGACCAGAAATTAGATTATTCATAAAATCCAAACTGATTGAAATCCTGGCAAATGTAACGTTAGAAAACAATTGGTTTTGTTTGTTTGTTTGACAGTAAATAGTTGTTTGTTTTTCTCTTAAACTAAACGTTTGTAATTTAAGTATTAGGAGAGTTTAGGATTCTTGCTTGGTTGTTTACTCTCATTATATATTGTTAGCAGCAAGTTCTTATATGATGACACTATTTTCTATAAAGCTGTGATTTTTTTAATATAGGAAGACATTGACGTAGAATCATCATTTTCATTAAATATGAACTTCAGCAGTAAAAGAACAAAATTTAAAATTACTACATCGATGCAGAAAGATACACCACAGGCAAGTCCTCTTCCATGTCATTTCTTTGGTAAATACTGAAGTGTTATAGTTTACAAATAGTAACATTGACATGATGTGAAACATCATACCCTGTGACAGCACATCTTTTCTGGCTAATTCTTGGCATTTACTAACCTAATAAACATTAAAATCTCTGCCAGTTTTTTTTTTTTTTAAAGTAGTGATGATGATCTAAGGAAAAAGGTGTAGGATAGTTATGTTTTATCTTAAATTGTATTAAAATGTGTCACTTTGCTTTGCGTTCTACCTAGGAAGTCTTGTCTTGAGAAGTAATATAATCTCTTTGTATATTTTCTTTTCACTGATTGTTGTTAGTTGCATTGAGCTGATTCCAATTCATGCATGTGTGCAAAAGTAAGCCTGCTCCATAGGGTTTTCAGGGTTCCGGCTTCTCAGAATCAGATTGCCAGACCTGTCTTCCAAGGTTCCTCCTAGGTAGGTTCAGAACTGCCAGTTGTTGCTTTTAGTTGGACACCTAACTGTGCTACCCAGGGACTCTTTTCATGTACTAGACTAAGAGAAATTTATACTGACAATTTCTTTCAAAGAATGGTAGGCATGTAGAAAAAATGCTTTTCATACTTTAATGTGCTAATAAATCACCTGGGGAGTCATATTAAACATGCACATTCTGATTTAATAGGTCTAGAGTGGGGCCCAAGACTCTGCATTTCAAACAAACCACTAGATGAGCTACAGTTTGAGTAATGAACATACGCTGCTGGTGATTCCTTTAAACCAGCAGTTGATTATTGCTTTGAGGGATAAGCTATTCATATCACTGAAGTTTCCTGATTACTTCCTTTGTGCCACCCTGTGCTTGGGTTCAGTGCAGGATGTGAAGGTATACAATATGCTAGGCCCTCTCTCAAAACTTACCCTATGGGGGAGACAAACATTAATTCATTGCCATTACATTTGAAACCTAATATAGTCATGGTTTTACTTTTTCCAAGCTAGTGAATAGTAACTTGTAATAGATATGAATCATATTTAATCTTTCAAAAGCTGTCATGAAATGCCTATTGATACGGCCTTATTTCTGTGTTTCTTTGAACTCTACAGAGATGAGCCTTTGTGGCCCATCCTTCCTGACTTCTCTACTTGAACCAGTTAGGATCCTTCCCAACATTTCCTTTGAAACCTGATCCAGTCTGCCCTTGTAGCCAACTAGCTGCACTTGGTACAACCTTATCTGAAAGAGTTTGTCATCCTTGATTAAACAATGGTCTTTAAAATTAGTCTGTTATTTCAGTCCTATTTTATTGCCTATTTATATTAACAATAGAGCTAACTTCCAACTTTACCTTAGAAATTAAATACTTTTTGATACTTGCACATGATACTTTGTGATATTGGGAACATCATAACTAGCTAATTTGATGCTAGATTCTAACTGGAGAGTTATTTGACCTCACTTGTTTAAATTAATTAAAAAGAAGTCAGTGACTTGATAATGTCTCCTTTTCTAATCTTTCCCCTTGTACAACAGGAAATGGAGCAGACTAGAAGTGCTGTAGATGAGGACCGGAAAATGTATCTCCAAGCTGCTATAGTTCGTATCATGAAAGCGCGAAAAGTGCTTCGTCATAATGCTCTTATTCAAGAGGTAAAGGGGGAGATGTGGCCTCAACACTTCTTGGGGTGGTGTACATTTTCAGTGTGTGCATTAGATTTGCTTTTTCTTAAGTGATCAGACAGAAATAATATCTCTACATATCAAAAAGAAATTATTCGTAACTTAATGAAAACGGAACTCAAAGTTTTTAGTAGTATATTCAGATTTGATTTGGCGTAAATTTAAAGATCTAAACCTCACCAATTCATTGGAACTTCTTGAAGAAGACTGACCACATCAAATATTTATTCATTCATGTGTATACAAGTACCTTCCATCTATTAGGGAGTCCTGGTTTGGTGCTGTGAGATCAAGCATTGGACTGTAAGGTCAGTGGTTCAAACTCACCAGCTGGTCCTCAGAAATTCCATGCAGGGTCACTATGAGTCAGAACCGGCTCAACAGCACTTATCAATCACAATACTAGTCACCAAGGAGCCCTGGTGGTGGTGTTACTTGTTGGACTGCTAACCACAAGGTCAGCAGTTCGAATCTACCACCTGCTCCACGGGAGAAAATGAGGCTTTCTGCTTTTGTAAACAACAACCTTAGAAACCTTACACAGGGTTTGTGTGAGTCAGAATCACCACCACCACCATACTAGTCACTGGGGATAGGCATAATGCAGGACAAAACAAAACAGGTCTCGTGCTACCGTATAATTGAGGAGAAATTCATTATTGAAATGATAGGCAAATGAGTAGGATGTTACATGAACATCTACTGAAAGAAACGTATACAATAGTATTGATAACATACATAGAAGACCTGGCTTAGGACTTGTTAGGCTGATTCCTTGAGAAATTGTGATTTGTGTGACAGCACTTTAGAATCAGTCTCAGTGACTCCCTCCCGCTCCCTCCGTATACTCCCTGCCGCTCCCTCTGTATACTCCCTCCTGCTCCCTGTGTGCACTCCCTGCTACATTTTCAAAGTTTGATATTGTTCATGGTTGTTGTTATGTGCCGTGGAGTTGATTCCGACTCATAGCAACCCAATACAGGGTTTCTGAGGCTGTAAATCTTTACGGGAGCAGAAAAGCCTCATCTTTCTCCCGCAGTTTCGAACTGCTGACCCTGAGGGTAGTAGTTCGATTAATAACCACTACGCTACCAGAGCACTGACTTATTTATAGGCTATGTGAGTATATATATATCATGGTCATTATTTAGATAATTTTGTTGGGTTAGCTGTAGTAGTATTGTTATTTTAAGCATCCGTTTCTTATGTGGATTTGCTTTGTTTGAAACCTCAATAAATTTTGAGATTCTTCAGTAGCTGATTGATAAAAAGTGATAATTTGTAAGAGATTTATGACATCCATTTCTTTTCACACAGGTGATTAGCCAGTCTCGAGCCAGGTTTAATCCCAGTATCAGCATGATTAAGAAGTGTATTGAAGTGCTAATAGACAAACAGTACATTGAACGCAGCCAAGCATCTGCAGATGAATACAGTTATGTAGCGTGATGCTGCACCCCTTCATGTGTGGGTGTGACAAGATCGTTGCCATCACCATTTGGGGTGTTCCTGTGGGAAAAAGCAGGCCTGTGCCTCCATCATTGGTCATTTGGCAGCCCCTGTTTTTCTGCTGTTTACAACATCACCAGTGCCACGTCATGAGCGTCAAGGAAAATGCCTATAGATATTTCAAGCTCATGTCATTGTGACATTTCTTAAAACTTTATTAAAAGAATGAGTGCCGTTTTGCTGAAATGTGGAAATTGGGTTAGGTACCATGCTTTTTCTCCCCTTCACGTTTGCAGTTGATGTGGGTTTTTTTTGTTTTTGTTTTTGTTTTTGTTTTTTTTTTTAATGTATCTTAAAGGACATAAAATTAAAAAAACAACAACAACTAAATACTGTAATAAGACAGATAACCTAATAATTGTATCTACATTAAAATGACAAACATGATATTGCTGCTTGTCAAATAAAAAAAAAATAAAGAAAGAAATAGAATGCTTTTTTTTATGTGGATGGAATGTCCGGTTGACTGTGAAATTCTATATATAAATATTGGTGAGTCATCAAAGTAGGTAATACAGCTTTAGTTACCTTTTTATCTGAATGGTTTAACTCGCTTTTAAGCCTTCTTAAATTCTACATGAAAAATGTCTGGATTATTGTTCCTGAATGTATAAGAAAATACATTCAACATAAACAATGCTTTATTTTTATAGATTAGAACTACATTGGATATGACTGAATATTGAAGGTTTAATTTCATCAAGAGTTTCTGGTGATGTTCTATGTACACAAAGTATAAGGGGAATATGTGGGGACCTCATATCTGGCACAGAAAAGGCTTTTCATTCAAAAGTTGTCATTTCTGTTCTCATAATACATTAATTCTAATATACGTTAATACCACAGCTCTATTTATTGTCTTGTCTTTTTACCTTTCTTTGAGTCGAAGGACATCTTGTGATACCAATGTTTTCCTTTCTTACTTAATACTCCGTCGCCACCTTCTTTCTTTAACACTTCAGAGAGACTAGATGCAGTCATTCACTGGTGTGTTTAGCAATGCACAGCCTGTGGATCTTTGTTAATCTGCGCAGTGCATTACGCTGGAAGCAGAACAAGAAATTCCATTACTATACATGTTAGCAGTTCAAGTGTTCACGTACTTGGATCTAATACCATGTTTATTATTTGTCTAGCCATCCTACATATACACACTTTTTATAAAAGCTTTTACATTGCTCAGTATATTCCAAATTATTTTGCTTGTAATACCTCAGTTTTTGTCTCTCTAACAGTAGAGCCTTAAAAAACAAAAACTAAGTTCAATGACATTATCAATACCTAAGAAAAATCCCACCTGCAGCTATGGAATGCAGTAACTATATAATTCCTAATACACAGTCGACATTCAATTTTTTCTTATTACAGAGATGACTTTTACAGTTTGGTTTGTTCGATTGCAGTTTTCTAACTCATGTCTCTTACATGCTTTAAACATCTTCTTAGGTTATAATGACTTATACACTGTATTTATTTTACCTTTTTTTCCAAGAAGAGAGAATGGCAAACGATATAATAGAGTATTGTACATTTACTGTCAAAAAACAAACCCTTGTTTTAATAACTTGTTGATAAAATTTTCCACATTTATTCTTTTAAAATATATATTTATAAATGTCAATCCTTTTAAGACCAAGTTATTTTCTGCTTTGAATTTTTTGTTGAAACCATGTGTTTTTAGCAACGGAAGTCTTTTTGAATGGCATGAAACAAAAATTCTTTTCTTTAGATAGTATAGATTTTGATGAAATTCATGGGACACATACCTGAAGGGTGTTCCTGGTACTGCTGGGATTGGTAGGATGAAGCCGATTTCTTCACATTCATGTGGTTACACAGGTCCCCACCAGATGGCAGCATAGACTCAAAGTGAGAGGCCAGTTTCCCAGTAAACCCCCTAGGTGGAAAATGTAGCTGGCTCAATGTTCAATGGGTCACGAAAGGGATACACTAATTTCTATTTATCCTGCTATCTACTTGTCAAGAAAATATGTCTAAAAACGGACAAAACGCCGTGCTGGAATATGCAGATATGACCGATGCAAGTTTTCTTTATATCTTTCCCCTGTCTTAGCAGAAATGAAACGTTAAGATGTACTTGTGAATAAAAAGAGGCCAGTGACAATCTTGTCAGACTAGGTAGGTAATTGCAGTTGTCACTAAAGACTTGAAGCCCTGTTGTGCAACACCCAAGTGGACGAATAAATAAATGAAAACAAAACGGAGCAGGAAAAGTTTTCTACAGTATTTCTGAAAACAAAAATTATGTGAGCAAAGTTTGTTAAATAAAGTTAATAATGAGGTAGTTAATGTGTAAATTTATATTGTGTGCCAGACAGCACACAAGCTTTAGACATTTTATCATCTCCCTTTGAAACCAAGTATTATAATTGATAATGTAGGTGTGAATTTATACTGGGATCTAGTTGAATATTTTATTATAACTTGCTTTAATGTAAACAAAAGCAGACACTTTGAGATTTGTGTTTTATTTATATCTGATTATTCCTTATAAGGACTCCTGTGTGGCACTGCGGGTTAATGTGCTGGACTGCAAAGTTGGTTTGTTCCTCGGAAACCCTATACAGAGTCTCTGAGTCAGAACCAGTTCAACGGCACTTAACATTTCCTTACATGATTTTATAATGTATATGCTAGGATACTACAAAATTGCTGTAAATTTTTTGTAGCTTTTATTGAGTTAAAGCTCTGTGACAGGTGTTTTTAATTCAGATAGTCCTGTTTAGTAGACATGTGCCTTTCTTTCATAGATGAAGAAACTAAATGAAGGATCTTTTCCGGGAGTGATTGCTATAAATTGTAGGACCTGAGTTTAAATCCTAGTCAAAACTGTGGACCTAATACAGTGTGGTGTAAATGCAGATACATAGAACTATCTAAGGTAGATAAAACTTCATTTTATAATAACAGTTTCTCTTGACTTTTAAGAATAAAATGGCTTTTCTAACTAGTGTGACAATAAATACTTCATATTTTAGTTTATTTAAGATATTTGGAATATTGTAAGTATATGGGGGAGCTTTAAAAAGCTCATTGAAAAATTCCATTATCTTTTTATTCAAATTTCCCAAAGTTCTTGAAGCCCCCTTATACATGTTTAAGGGACTTGATACATAGCTAATTTGTGGCAAAAGATATTTGTGAATTTGTTTGTATTATATTCACACGTTCAGCTCTAAACCATTTATTTCACAGTGCTACTCTTAAGCAAAACTTGTTATTTTTGCATATTTTGAGCTGTTGTGTAGCAATGGGTAATTTATTCAGCTTGTAATTTTTGGCTTCTAGGACAAAGTCTTGGTTGAACAACTGCAAAGTCAAGGTGTCAACATGAAAAATCCTTGTTCTGTGGGCTGTTGGTTGTGGACCATGGGCAAAAGAGCGGAAACAGTGATGATGAGATGGTCTAATTGAAGATTTCTGTGTTAATAAAGTTTATCTAAAAACAAAGGAATCAAATTAAGCTGAGATAAAGACCCCTGTTTATGTAGGGCTTACCAGTTGGGCTGCTAACTGCAAGGTCAGCAGTTTGAATCCACCAGCTGCTCCAGGAGAAAGATGAGACTCCACTCTGGTAAACATTTAGAGCATCAGAAACGCTATACAGGGTGTGTATGAGTTGGAAGTGACTTGATGCCATGCAACCACCAAAAGGTATAGCCCCACAGACCAGAATTCAGGAAAGGTACGTTTCACTGATAGGGATAATGAGCACTTTTCCTACGCAATGACTGTACTATCCAGGAAATTGCATGATGTTTTCTCTTTTCTCCACCCCAATTTGCAGCTCAGGTAGTCCCTCTTTTTTTCACCTAACAAACTTTGGTGCCAATATATTATGCTGGGCACAAGAGCTGCACTGGTGAGTTGCACTGATGCGGTCTGTCTCCACAGGCTTTTGGTCTTGTAGCAGTCAATCATGAAGATGTCATTCAAAATGTGTTTATGAAGGGAAATCCTGGGTACTATGAGGAAGAGTGCATAAGAGAAGTTACAAGGACAAAGACAATGGAGGTGGGAGAGAACATTCTAAAACAGAAGTAACGGCAAAGATTTTGAGGTAAAAAAAACAACAGCTGAAACCTAGAAAATGAAAGACCAGTCTGGATAAATTGTGTGGATTTTATGTAAGGGAGTGATTTGGCTATTGAATTTAAAAATTTTTTGATTTTTCTTCTTAAGCTGGATGGTGGATGCATGAATATTTGATTTCATTTGTAAGTTAAATGTTTGCTTCTGGTTGCGCCACCATCTCAATTGCACCGTAAAGCTAGGAAGTGAGCCACTCAGATAAAGGAAAAGAGGTTTTCATAGCAAAACACCCAACATTCTGCACTTTTCCACACTGACCTCCGTGTTTAAATGAAGAGCCAGTTTGCATTTTATAAGAGGTGGTATTTTGGGAGTCCTGGTGTAGTGCTGTGGGTTAATGCATTAGACTGCAAGGTTCATTTGGAACTTAAGGTTGCTGGTTCAAACTCACCAGTTGCTCCTTGGTAACCCTATACAGGGTCACTGTGAATCAGAACCAACTCAATGACATTGAACTACACTGTGTCTAAAGGGAGACCTGGTATGATGCTATAGGGTAAGTGCTGGACCCTAAAGTCGGTTTGAATCACAAGGTCGGCAGTTCACACCCACCAGCCACTCCTTGGAAACCCTATATAGTGTCGTTATGAGTCGAAACCGACTGATGGTACTTGACAACAACAATTGTAGCTAAAAAAGAGGTCCTGATAGTTTAGTGGATTACAAGCTAGCCTGCTAACCGCATATGGAGTCCACCACTCGCTCTTTGGGAGAAAGATGAGGTTTTCTGCTATTGTAAAGATTTTTTGTTGTAGTTAAATGCCATCGAGTCAGCTCCGACCTATGGAACTCCATACAGGGTTGCTATGAGTCGGAACTGACTAGGTGGCTCACAACCACAGTAGCTGGAAGAGTCAGCTCAGGCTAAGGGCTCAGTAGTTTAAACCCAATCTCACACCTGGTATCTGATGTGATCAGGAAGCCCTATGTGCAGTAGGAAGTACTAGAAGCAACCATCTGGGGTTCTTTGGGAAGCAAAGATAAAGGTAAGGAAAGACTAAACAGACAACCATGTGTTTTTATTTTCTTCCTTGCTGGACCATCAAAATGACTCGAAAAAGGGCAAGTATTTGGCTAACTGAGACACCTCAAAGGACACAACTATTTGAGTGTTGTGATTTAAAAGACCATATTTGAAAACACAATGAAGTGTGATGTGAACTCAGAATTAGGTTAAGCCCTTTTCTTGCTGTATTTAGTTTGCTCTTAATTCTCTTTATAAGTAATTTAAATGGATTCGTTTAAGTGTATCTTAATGAACTCTTTTAAGGAGCTCTGGTAGCGAGCATAGAGGTTAAGAATCGGGCTGCTAATCTCAAGGTCAGCAGTTCAAAACTATGGTGATTCCGCGGGAGACAGACGAGGTTTTCTGCTCCCGTAAAGATTTATAGCCTTGGAAACCCTGTACAGGGTCACTATGAGTCGGAACCGACTTCACGGTACTTAACAACATCAACAATGAACCCTTTACATTATATATGGTGGTAGTGTGCCGTGGAGTCAGTTCAGACTCAGTGAACTCAGTGACCCTGTATAGGGTTTCTGAGGCTTTAAAACTTTGTAGGTGCCGAAAGCCGCATCTTTCTCCCGTGGAGCAGGTGACAGGCTGGAACCACCAAACTTGTGAAGTGCTTATTGTATAAGGAGCAGTAAACTGCCATGCAGTACAGTATGGTTATTTTGAATCATTGCAAACAGTGAAGCAGAGAGCCGGCTCCACTCACCCAAGACTGCACCAGCATCCAGAAGCGCCCCTCTGCAGCCTCTTGCTACTGCCAGCCCCTCTTTTCTTCTTTAAAAAATCTTTTTTCTTAGTTCTTCCCTCTCAATCCGTTTTCTTCTTCCTCTTCCTTTGTCTCCCCATGTTTTTTGCATCTTGCCTAGCCTCTACCAGCGCCTCGTTTAGCAGTGCCCACCCACACTTCTCCTAGTTAGCTGGGCAGGGTCTCACACAGCACTTTCTCCTGGACTGGGCTGTTTTTTCCTTCCTCTCTTTTAGTTCTCCTCCTGTCTTTCCCCCTCCTCCCTTGCTTTTCTCTGATTTTTTCTTCCTTCTTACCACCTTTCTTTTCTTTTTTGAATCCTACAGAGTGGGTACACGTCCTCCCCACCCTCATGGTCAGCAGTGTCCTCTCCATCGAGAGCTGTGCACGCTCCTCCCACAGAGTGAGCTCCGTTTCTCACGAAATCCATGTTTCACCGCGAACGCTTGTGTCTTGTTTGTTTGCGGAAGTTGAAATAGTTGTTTTCGCTGAGACATTGTGTTGGTGTATATATATATATTTAATTGATCGTATATTGAGTGGCGTATTCTCAAGCACTCACTCACTACCTGTTAGTAGCCTGATGGATGGGGTAGAGACTGGAAGCGTGAATGTGGTTTTCTGTTCATAGTTTAGGGCAGGATCTGGCACCTCTTAAAGCAGGGGCGCTATGCCAGTGCCTGACCCCAAGCAGAGCAGAGGTAGTACAGGAGGGGAATGCCACTGGCTCTCAGGAGAAGCGCGCCACCTTGAGGCCAACCTCCAGCTTCATTCTGTACTTGTGTGTCCGCAGTGGCTCACAAAAGCCCTAGAGGGCTTGCTGCTCCACACCCACAGTCCGCCTATTTTTTTTTTGTTACTTTTCCTGTTCAGCTTCGTCTTCCAGGATCACCATTGTGTTTCACTCAGTCTCCATGTCTTTGTTGCAGAGGATCAGTTCATTGCACCGCTTACTCCGCCATCTTACCTGGGAACGTCTACCTTGGTTTTTCCAGAAGGAGAACCGAAGGCAACTTCCTTGATTTTGTTGTAAGATGCTGTCTTAGACTAACAGAACAAGATGTTGCCTGATCCTGAGTCATCTCGGTGATCTTTGATATATTTGAGCTCATTGTTGAAGCTATTTTGTCACTATGTCTCTTTGAGACTTTTCCTTGTTTTTGCTGACCCTCTGCTTTACCAAGCATGCTGGCCTTTTCTAGCAATTGATCTTTTCTGAGAACACATCCAAAGTAAGTAAGACAAAGTTTCACAACCCTCAATTCTAAGGGGGCATTCCAGTGTAGTGTTTCTTTGAAGTCTCATTGGTTTGTTCATATAGAAGCCTATGGTATGTTCTTTTCCAACACCACAAGTCAAATGTATGAATTCTTGTTTCCCTTTTTCATTGTTCAGCATTCACATGAATATGAGTCCATCAAAAAGACTATGGCTTGGGCCAGGCACACCTTAGTCATAATAGTGACATCTTGACTTTTCAAAAAAAATTAAAGACTTTTTTGCATCCGATTTTCCCCATGCAACATTTGGTTTCTTGTCTGTTGCTTTCATGGGTATTGATTGTTGATTCAAGTCGAATGAAACTACATCTACTGTGATGGCTATGGAGTCCTGGTTGGCACTTCAAACCACTGTCTGCTCCTCAGAAACACTAAACAGGGTCGCTCTGAGTCGGAACTGGCTTGATGGCACATAACCCCAACAACATGATGGCTATAATTGAAACAATAGATAATAGCAAGGATTGGTGAGGATTTGCAGAAATGGTACAACTGCTTTGAGAAAGAAAGAATTTGGCAGTTTCTCAAAAAGTTATACATAAAATTGTTATTGCTATTGTTAAATGCTGTTGAGTTGGTTCTGAGTCATAGTGTCCCTTTGTACAACAGCACAAAATGCTGCCCAAGCCTGTGCCATTCTCATAGTCCTTGCTGCGTTTGAACCCATTGTTATATAGCCATGGTGTCAATCCGTCTCATTAAGAGTAATCCTCTTTTCCACTGACTCTCAACTTTATGAAGCATGATGTCCTTCACCAGACTGGTACCTCCCAGTAACATGTCCATGGTTCATAGATTAAGTCTCACCAACCTCCCTTCCAACATTTTGCATTGTTTGTAATCACGAAGTTTGCGGTAATTTGTTTATTTTGTTCCACGCATTATAGTCTGTTACTATCATTATTTGGAATCCTGGTGTGGCGCTGAGGGTTAATGCATCAGACTGCAAAGTTGTCTGAACTGCAAGGTTGGTGGTTCAAGCTCCTTGGAAACTCTATACAGGGTCACTATGGGTCGGAATCGACTTGACGGCACTCAGCAACATCAGTATTTGTTGCTCAAATTTTCCAAGATTTGGTCAATGAGGGACACATTGAACTAACTCCTGTGTCCTTTTAATGTGTCCACAAGCAACAAGATGATTCAGACTCACCTGTACCAACCCCACTCCTGACCTGGAGTTTTCTCTAAATACCATTTCTCTAAATAGCCCTAGTTCCTGCCAGTGGAAAATGGTATTTGAAAACAAAGATCTGAAAAATACTGGCATGTCAGTGCTTTTAGGCCTTACTTGTTAAGAGGTTACTTTTATTTATTTATGTAAGTTTTTATTGTGAATTAAATGATAGTTTACATAGGATAACATCGGTTTTATATTCATCATTTCATTGCAATGATTACAATCTCCTCTGTGCATCATCATTCAACAGTATTTGCTTCTATTCCCTCTGTGTTTTTTTTTTTTTTTTTTTTGGGTGTGTGTGTGTGTGTGTTTTGGGGGGTGTACACAAAAACACTCAGGAATATATAATCATTTAAACAACCAAAGGGCACATTCTGCTAGCCTGCCTCCTGGCTGCCAGTACATAGCCTTTTTCTTACCTTGAGTCTAGAGTCCTCAGCAGCTCTATCTCTCCATGTAAGAGGTTGCTTTTAATCATCACAGCAAAACTGAAAAGGGTTGTTGTTGTTGTTAAGCACTGTCGAGTCGATTCCAACCCATAGTGACCCCGCATAGGGTTTCCAAGGAGCAGCTGGTGAGCTTGAACCACTGACCTTGTAGTTCAAACGACTTTGTAGTCTGATGCATCAGTCCAGAGTGCCACACCAGGAGAGGGAGTAGACATTATTAAACCAACTTTTGATATGAGGAAATTAAGATTCAGTGAAATTGTACTACTTGGTGAAGGTTGCAAACTAGTTATTGGCAAAACCAAAATCTGTTCATCTCTAAAGTTCTTTCCACTATATTTGTTGCCTCCTTTGGAACCAATATTTTTAAGTTTTAAGTTTCACCAGGAAGGTTAGTGTCTTCGTTATCTAGTGCTGCTAACTCAAAAATGCCACAGGTGAATAGCTGTATCAAATAGAAATGTATCCTGTCATAGCTCTGGCTTTGGGGAAAGAGCCTTGTCTCCACTCAGCGTCTGTGGACCCAGCATTCCTTGGAGATCTCCATGTGTCTTGTCACCAGCCTTTCCCTGGATATAGGCGCTTCACAGTGCAGGGACCCCAGCACCAAAGGACAAACTCCACTCGACTTTTCGTTCTTGGTAGCAGTAGGTTCCCCCAAGCTTTGCTTGCCTGTTAAATCTCTTTTATATTTCAAAAGAGATAGACTCAAGATACAACTTAATGGTGTAGATTGCATCTTGCGTCATTAACATGATAGAAGTTACAGTACAGGATAATTACATCAGATGAGGGCACATCACATCACATCAGCTCATGGGGAGTTGATTAAATAGGTTAGATCTCATCATAAGTGTTACTACATCTTAACTGCTAAACCACTGAGAATCCAGACTCAGTCATGTTGACACAAAACCTTAACTATGGCTGTTGACTTACTAACTTTGACCCTGTAACTTTGCCAGTTTGGACAGTTGTGCCCAGGATTGCTATGAGCACTTATGTGTGCTGCTTCTCACCTTGGAAATTAAATAGAAGTGATCGATCTGCAAGAACAATAACTGAGATCAGGAGCTGATTCCTTGCATGTATTAACGCTGGATGTAGAGGACACAGAGAAGAAGTTTAGGCTTTAGTTTAGTTTTTGTGTTCTAGCTAATTTTCACCAGTGCCTGCAGCTGATGAAATCTTTGGAATTAGGTAAAGATTGTTATTATTGTTAATAAGAGCTGTCGAGTCGGTTCTGACTCATAAGCCTGACTTTTAAAGAGGACCATGGTCTTAGATCCAGTAATACTAGACTTGCTAGTTTGTGCAGTAAATTCCCATGAGGATGAAGCTGTTATGGGTTGAATGTTGTTGTTAAGAGCCGTTGAGTTGGTTCCAACTCATAGTGACCCTGTATAGGGTTTCTAAGGAGTGACTAGTGGGTTTGAACTACTGATCTTGTGGTTCAAGTCGACCTTGCGGTCCAGTGCATATCCTATAGCACGGCACCGGGGCTCCATGGATTGAGTTGTGTCCCCTGAAAACATGCTGAAATCCTAACCCTGGGAATCTATGAATATGACCTTGTTCTGAAGTAGGGTCTTTGGCGATGTTATTACCCTGAGGCCATTTTAAAGTAGGTAGACCCTAACTCAATATGACTGGAGTCCTTTGACAAAGAGAGCGATAGGTGCACATAGGGAAGATTCTCAGCATCTGTCTCTCTTTCACTCTCCCTTTTTTCCTAAGGACTCCAATTCATATGAAAACAGCTCTTCTCATGTTTTCTTCTTCCATTTACTATGGGTAGCCACGTGGGGAAAGGTGCACTGCCCAGGTAAGGTTTCTTGAGAGGCTGGGAACTTGAAACAACCCGTGTCCCACTTTGAATAAGGGAAAGTATAAGGGAACGTGTTTACACCTGATGGGTTATCAGCGTGAGGCAGGCTGAAATCTCTTCACATCAGGTCTTGGTGCTAGCCAAGGTCTCACCTGCTCAGGCTCACCCAGCTTTTGTTTGGAAAGACAGCTGGTAAACAGGGGAAGATAGTGAGGATTTCTCTCAGCTGGCCATTCTTTTTGTTCCAGCTCTTTCCTCAGAGTCCGTGAGCAGTCGATTATAATTAACAAACTCGTGATAGGATACGCAGGAAACTCTTCTTTTGGACAGCTGTAAGCAGAGTTGCTCCAGGTTTGCAATCATCTCTGAAAACCCTTCTCCACTCCAGCACGGCTGCAGAGTTGACCCGCCACTTATCCTTGGGTCCCAAGATGTTCTAGGTTTAACCTCAGGAGTTCTGGCATTTCTTCCTCCACCTTAATCTTTGAATCGCCCGGAACCTTGTCTCTTTGGTTTAATTCTTTGTGGGCACTGTTGGGAGATGAAGTCTTAAGCAGAAAAACAGCCCACTTTAGCTTACCTTTTCTTTTTAGAATAGTCATCTCATACAATATTTGTCTTTTTGTGATGGACTAATTTCATTCATGGAGGACTAATGTCCTCCAGGTTCATCCATGCTCTGAGATGTTTCAGATTCATCTTTATTCTTTAACACTGTATGTTGTTGTTAAGGGCTGATGGGTCGGTTTCGGTTCATAGCGACCCTGTATAGGGTTGCCAAGGATCAGGTGGTAAGCTTGACCGGCCAACCTTGTAATTCAATACTGTAGAGCATTCCATTATTCCCCAATTTGTTGATCCTTTCTTCCATTGATTGGCATTTATGCTGTCTCCATTTTTTTGCTACTGTAGTGCTGTGATGAACATGGATGTGTCACTGCTCTTACTTTGCTAGGATCTATACCAAGTAGAAAATGAACATTTCTGAAGGGTTTGTTGTTAGCTATTGCTGAGCTGGAGCTGACTCATGGTGAATTTATGGCCAAGTATTTTGTGGAATGTTCTTCAGTCTGAGTTTGTGTGATGTTTCTTCATCATTTGATTTATGTTCTGCACCTCAGCAGGATACCACCAAAGTGATGCTCTGTTCTTATTGCATTCCAACAGGTGAGTAATGGTGACACATGATTTTGGTTTGCCCCATGACTGGTGATAATACACTTTGGTCATTAAGGTGGTTCCTCTCAGTCTTCTGCACCATAGGCTTCTCGTTTTTCCTTTTGTAATTAGTATGTATTTTATTAGAAGGTATTTATTTATATTAATATGGATTTACGATTTCCTATTTTTTACTCAAAGTGTCATAATCCATTCCTATCTATTTATTTTGATGCTCAAAATTTCCTCAGTTTGGTCAGGGAGAACGCCTAACATGTTCCTTTCTATTTTTGGAGTACTTCTTTACTTTCTGGGACAAGATGTCCCAGGTTCATCTGTACTTTTGGAGCTCCAGTCCTGAAACCTGCCCCTTCTGCACAGAATCAATCTGGCTGTTCTCCTAATCTTTGTACTGGGACTCAACTTCTTATGTTGGCTGAGTTTTACAGTTCTGATTCAAGAAGAGCCAAGATAAAGTTGAGGGTAAAGTAGAGTCTGTTGTACCCAAATAAGATGCTATAAGATACAGGTATGGAGAAAGATCTCTGAATCAACAGTCTAGGCACCTTGCAAATATGGGGGACACAGAT
Organism: Chrysochloris asiatica; assembly: GCF_000296735.1. NCBI lineage: Eukaryota > Metazoa > Chordata > Mammalia > Afrosoricida > Chrysochloridae > Chrysochloris > Chrysochloris asiatica. The sequence goes on from NW_006408682.1 coordinate 4,383,863, forward strand.
GGAAGATCTAAGATGGACAGTGATTTAATTTTAGAAGATAATTTGATTTGAAGTGAGTGGCCTCTCAGCAACAGGTTGAATATATTTCGCTCAAATTGTGAGCTAGAGGACTCCTGCAGTCAGTTTTATCAACCTAAGAACAAAGGATGGAGAATTCTAGTGTCATCTGAGCTCTGTTAAAGAAGCCCTGTGTACTGGACAGTAGCAAATTATGCATTAGAGCATCAGGACCCCCTTTCTTCCCTGAAGGAGTCCCTGGGTGGTGCAATCAGCATTTGTCTGCTAATCAAAAGATTGGAGGTTTGAGACTACTGAAAGACATCTCGGGGTAAAGGCCTGGTGATCTGCTATTGTTAGGTATCCTGACATAGCGACACTATACATAACAGATGGAGTCTGCTTCTGCCCCAGCCTCACAATTGTTGGCATGTTTGAGCTCACTGTTCCTGACACTGTGTCATTCCATCTCATTGAGAGTCTTCCTCTTTTTTGTTGATGCTCTACTTTAGCAAGTCCTTTCTGACATGTCCAAAGCACAATATATGAAGTTTTACCCTCCTTGCTTCATAGAAAAGGTGCATTCTGGCATTCAAGACAGATTTGTTTGTTCTTCTGGCAACCCTTAGTACTTCAAAATTGCTTCATCCACACCATAATTCAAATGCATTGATTATTCTTTGGTCTTCCTTATTCGTTGCTCAACTTTCAAGTGCATATGAGGCAATTAAAAATATCATGACTTGGGCTGTGTATACCTTAGCTCTCAAAGTGACATCTTTGCTCTTTAATACTTTAAAGAGGTCTTTTGCAGCAGATTTACCTAATGCAATACGTCATTTGCTTTATTGACTGCTATTTCTATGAGTGTTGATCATGGATCCAAGCAAAATAATGTCTTGGACAACTTCAATCTTTTCTCATTTATCATGATGTAATGTTGGTCCAATGGTGAGGATTTTTGTTTTCTTTCCATTAAGGTGCAACCCATACTGAAGTCTTTGGTCTTCAAAAGTAAGTCAAAATCAAGTTCTCTTCACTTCCAGCAAACAAGGTTGTATCATCTACATATGGAAAATTGTTAATGAGCCTTCCTTCAATCCTGATGTTGCATTCTTCATAGACTCCAACTTCTCTGATTATTTGCTCAGCATACAGATTGAATAAATTTGATGAAAGGATATAACCCTGGCACATACCTTTCCTGACTTTAAACCATTCAGTATCCCCTTGCTCTGTTCTAGCAACTGCCTTTTGTTCTATGTGCAGTTTCCTAATGATTTTTCAGATCTACTTCTAAAAAATCAGCCACTGAAAATGCTGTGGAGCACAGTTCTATTCTAACAACCATAGGATCGCTGTTAGTCAGAGACAATTCAACATCAGCGGCTAACTTGTTTTATGGTATGGGAAAGTTGAGGATTCAGTCATCATTTACAAGTCCCTTGGCAGGCATACAAAACAGGGCCAGGTAGGCTGGCTTGCAGTCCTTGAGTCATCCAAGGAACTGTTTTCTGGACCTCAGATCAGGATCATGCAGGAGCAAAGGCTCAGGAGACCTATCCCAGAGAACTCTCACTCAAAATGCCCATCTTGAACAGGTTTTTATATGTTACTAGGCTGGAAGATGTCTTCAAGTAAGTGACTTGTTTGAGAAATTGGGGCCAGGGAATTGGTTTTGACCAAGAAACTCTTCTCCCAAGAATGTCCTAGGAATTGTATTTCTTTAGTAAATGATTGTTGTTGTTAAGTGCCATTGTGTCAATTCTAACCCATAGTGACCCTGTATAGGGTTTCCAAGGAGCAGTTGGTGAACTTGAACGTCCGACCTTGTAAGTTCAAATGACTTTGCAGTCTGGCACATTAACTCACAGTGCCACGCAATGATTGAGTCACAATATTGCCCCCCAAAAATGCTAAAAATTTGCCTACTTTCTATTTTTTCAAATTGATTTTTTAGGAGAACTTTATATATACTTGGTAGTAATCTTTGGTCAGTGATAATTATTGCAAATACCTTCTTCCAGTTTCTAATTTGTCTTTTTAGTTTCTCTAGAGTGTCCTTTGTGTTTGTTATTTTTATTGTGTGTGTGTGTGTATGTGTGTGTGTATGTTTATACAGCAGTTAAGCATACACAGCCTTGAACATCTTATGAGAACAATCTTACTGTGTGCCCTCTTCTGAATAATGCTGTGAGAAACATTCGTGTCCAAATTTTAGTATGGACGTATGTTTTCATTTCTTTTTGGGAAATACATGGCAGTGGAATTGGTGGGTCACAAACTAACTCTGAGTTTAATTGGTTGAGGAACTGCCAGATTGTTTTCAAAAGTGACAAAACCATTTTATATTTCCACCACTAGTGTCTGAGGGGTGTAATTTCTCCACTTCCTCATCACTAATACTTGTTATCATCTGATTTAAAAAAACCAGATCACCATTGTAGTGTGATGGACACTGAAAAATCAGCCATTGAGAAACCTATAGAACAAAGTTCTACTCTTATACATAGGCACACCACGAATCAGTGCTAATGCAAGGGCAACTGCTTCCTTTTTACAGTGTGCGAGGTGGTAACTCATTGGGGTTTTTCCTTGCATTTTTCTGATGACTAATGGAGGGGGATATCATGTTTGGTAAGGTGGAGGGTCAGAGAAAAAGAGGAAGACCCCCAGAGAGATGGATTGGTCAACTGGTAGCATCAATGGACTCAAGCATGGCAACAATAGTGAGGTTGGCCCAGTATCAGCAGTATTTTGTGTGCTGTGTATAAGGTCGCTATGAGTCAATACCGACTTGGTGGCACCTAACAACAACAACAATGATGTTAAGAAGTCCTAGTGTGGTGTTGTGGGTTAATGCGTTGGACTGCCAAGTCAGTTTGAACTGCAAAGTCAGCAGTTCAAGCTCACCAGCTGCTCCTTGGAAACCCTATACACGGTCACTATGAGTTGGATGTGACTTGGAGGCACATAACAACAACAAAGGAGTGAAGAAAAACTAGCAGTAACCAATACAGGACCTGCAGCCTGATTTCAAGCCATCTGAGTAGTCCAGAGAATCTGAAACATTATTATTAGATTGAGGTAATACTGGATTGGACTTCTTCCTCCAATACCATTGGTTCTTGATCATAAGCTACCTCCTGTAAATGGTTGAACATTAACTAATTCTTTTTGGTGCAATGAATGTGTGTATTCCTTACATCTTTTCTGTTACTTCCTGAATCAGTCAATATTTTGCCCATGTTGTTGTTGCTGTTGAGATGGTTCTTACTCTTTGTGACCCTTTGTGGGGTTTCCAAGGAATGGGTTGTGGGGTTGAACATTCAATATTTTGTCCATGTTGTTGCTGTTGTTCAGTGCTATAACTAGGTTCCAACTTATAGTGACCCTGTGTAGGGTTCCCAAGGAGCAGCTTGTGAGTTTGAACTGCCAACTTTGCAGTTCAACCTGACCTTGCGGTCTATTACATTATTCTGCGGTGCCATACCAGGACTCCATTCTGTCTATAGAATCCTTCAATACTGCAAGTTTGAGGCTTAAATATTTACTTCAGTTCTTTCAGCTTGAGAAAAGCTGAGCAAGTTCTTCCCTTTGGTTTTCTAAGTCCATGTCTTTGCACATTTCATTATAATACTTGACTTTGTATTCTTTAGCTGCTCTTTGAAATTTTCTGTTCAGGTCTTTGACTTCCTCATTTCTTCCATTCACTTTAGCTTTTCTGCATCCAAGACCAAGTTCCAGAGTTTTTGCAGAGATTCACGTTGGTCTTTTCAATCTCTTGAATGACATTTTGTTTTCCTCGTTTATGATGTTCTTGATAGCATTCCACAACTCATCTGGTCTTCAGTCACTAGTGTTCAATATATTAAATTTTACTGAGATAGTCTCTAATTTCAAGTGGAACATATTTAAGGTCATATTTTGACTCTTTTGGGTGTGTATTTCATTTTCTTCAGGTTTAGCCTGAACTTTCCTGTAAACAATTGATGGTCTGTTCCACAGTTAGCCCCTGGCCTTATTTTGGCAGATGAGACTGAATTTCTCCATCATTTCTTCCTATGGGTATAGTTCATTTGAGTCCTGTGTATTCTATCTGGTGAGGTCCAGTTGTACAGTTGCTGTTTATGTTGTTGAATAAAGGTATTTGCAATCAATAAGTCATTGGTCTTGAAAGATTCTATCATGTTATCTCCAGCTTTGTTTCTATCATAAGGGCAGTATGTTCTAACTACTGATACTCCCTTTTTATTTCCAACTTTCAAATTCCAGATGCAATATCAATGCATCTTGGTTTCGTATTTGATCAATTTCAGACTGAAGAAGTTGGTAGGATTCTTCAATTTATTCAACATTAGCTTTGGTGATTGGTGTACAAATTTGAATAACTGTTGTATTAACTAATCTTTCTTGTAGGCATATAGATATTATCCTATCACAGACAGCATTGTACTTCAAGATGTCTTGAAATACTCTTTTTGACAATGAATACGACACCATTCTTTTTGTTATTCTTACCATAGTAGACCATATAATCGTATGATTCAAAATGCTTGATACCTATCCATTTAAGCTCACTTAGAATATCTATCTTTATGCATTCCATTTCATTTTTGAGAACTTCCAGGAAATAACAGCAAGGAAAGCAAACAATGTATTGTGCTAAGAAAATCTGCTGCAAAGTTCTATGGAATGCCAGAAGAACAAACAAATCTGTGTTGGAGGAAGTACAGCCTAAATGATCCTTAGAAACTAGGACTCTGTCTTTCATACTTTGGACATATTATCAGGAGGGACCAGTCCCTAGAAGAGGACATCATGGTTGGTAAATTGGAGGGTCAGTGAAAAAGAGGAAGACCCTCAACAGGATGGATTGGCACAGTGGCAGCAGCAATGGGCTCAAGTCTAACAATAATTGTGAGGATGGCACAAGACTTGCAGTGTTTTGTTCTGTTGTTCATAAGGATTGTTAGGAGTCAGAACCGACTCCATGACACCTAACAACAAGAACAGCAACAGTTTTCTTAGATTCGTAGTCATACAGTCTACCATCCAGTTATTAATAAATGTTTGCAACTGTTTCTTCTCCTTAGGAGTCATGCCCCCTCAGCGAATGAAGATCCTGAAAGCTTTGCTCCACCCATGCCATTAAGGTAGACAGTACTTTGAGGAGGCAGCTCTTCCCCAGTCATATCATGAGTGCTTTCCAACCTGAGGAAAGCTCCTCACTGTATCAATAATAACAATCCAGTATTACTTGTGCTTTATGACTATGCAAAGGCATTTGACTATGTGGATCATAGCAAACTATGTATAACATTGTGAATAATGGGTATTCAAGAATATTTACTTGTGCTCATGGAAAATCTATACATAGACCAAGAGGTAGTTGTTCAAACAAAACAAGGGGATAGTGAGTGGTTTAAAATCAGAAAACGTGTGCTTCAGAGATGTATCCTTTCACCTTACTTATTCAATCTGTATGCTAAGCAAATAATACAAAAAATTGGGCTATGTGCAAAAGAACATGGAAGCAGACTGGAGGAAAAAGTTCATTAACAACCTGTGATATGCAGATGACACAACTTTGCTTATTGACAATGAAAAGGAGTTGAATAACATACTCATAAAGATAAAAGATTATTGCCTTACATATGGGTTACAACTCAATGTAAAGGTGACAGAAATCCTCACAACTGAACCAATAAAAAAACATCATGATAGTTGGAGAAAAGATTGAAGCTGTCAAATATTTCATTTTACTTGGCTCTATAATAAGAGCCCTGGTGTGCTGTTGCAGGCTAATGTGCTGGACTGCAAGGTCGGTAGTTCAAGCTCACCAGCCGCTCTTTGGAAACATATACAGGGTTACCACGGATTGGAACTAACTTGACAGCACTTAACAACAACAATCATGAACACTCTGGAAGCAACAGTCAAGAAATCAAATGATATAGTGCACTGCCAAACCTCTTTAAAATGTTAAATAGCAAAGATGTCACTTTGATGACTAAGTTGCACCTGACTATGGTATTTTTTAAGTGCCTCATATGCATGTGAAAGCTGGATAATGAATAAGGAAGACCAGAGAAAGATTGGAGCATCTCAATTATGGTGCTGTAGAATATTGAAAGTACCTATGGACTTTAAACAGATTTGTCTTAGAAGAAATACAGCCAGAATGCCCATTAGAGCAAAAATAGTGAGGCTTCATCTGTCTTACTTTAGACATGTTATCAGGAAGAACTAGTCCTTCCAAAATGACATCAGTCTTGGTATAAAGTAGAGGGTCAAGAGGAAGACCCCAACGAGATTGGCAAAGGAGTTGTAACAGTGGACTTAAACGTAACAATGACAAGGACGGCGCAGGACGAGGCAGTGTTTTAGTCTCTTATACGTAGCGTCGCTGTGAGTTGGAAGTGACTCATTGGCAACTAACAACAACAACAACAACAACAACAACAACAACAACGCTGGATTGCAAGGGCCCCTAAAACTACTAGAATGTAAAGAAAATCAATCTCTAAAGGAAAATGACATCATATTTGACCTCATTTTTTTCTAGAAATAATTGTAAAAGTGTAATGATAAGCACACAATTAAATACAACCACCTATATGAGGGGACTGAAGCACGGGGGGCTCTGTGGGATAAGCACTGGACTGCGAACCACAAGATCGCAGGTTCCAGTCCACCAGTCAGTCTGAAGGAGGAAGAAGAGGCTTTCTGCTGGTGCAAAAATATATAGCCTCAGAAACACTATGCAAAGTTGCTATGAGTCAGAACGACTCGACATCACTTAATAAAAACAACCGTTATGATAGGACAAGGCCAAATAAACTTAGAACCAGTACAAACAACAGACAATAGGAACAGACTCACTCATGTTATATAAATGACCCCCAAATGGCCTCTGTGCACTGGCTCCAGACTGTTTATTTCTGCTCAGTAGACTGGGACCCATTAGAAAAAGCTTGCTCTTACCAAACTCAAATTTTTATCCATTCAATTGCTTTAAAATGAGCACAGATTTATTCCTCTTTTTTCTCTGTAACAAACAGAAATTTATTTTCTCACAGTCTAGGAGGCAGAATCCCAAATTCAGAGTGCCAGCTCTAGGGGACGGTTTCCTTTCAGTCCTGGGGAATGGTCCTTGTCTCCTTTCAGCATCTCTGGACCCAGCATTCCTTGGAGATCTCCCCGCGTCTTGGCATCATTCTGCCCCTGGATCTAGGAGCTTCACGGTGCAGGAACCCAGCTTCCAAGTCTGCAGTCCACTCCTGGCTCTCTTTCTTGGTGTTAGTAGGTCCCTCACAAGTATAGATTCTTAAACACTGTTTAAAGCCTGCTTAGTAGATTCCAGGAAACTGTGACCAACAACCACTAGCTACAGATAAGATAAACCGTATAGTGTATAATGAAGTCCCAGTGTGGCGCTGTAGGATAAGCACTGGACCACAAAGCTGGTGGTTCCAACTCACCAGCTGCTCCTCGGAAGTGCAGTGAGTCAGAAACAACTCAGTGACAATTAACAACAAGTATTGTATAGTGTCCCCTTGATGGTGCAATCTAATAAGTACTTGAGTACTTATTGAGAAGTGACAACCTAGAAAATCCTATGAAGTGCAGTTCTACTCTGCAACATATGGGGTTGCTATGAGTGGGATTTTCCTTTATAGCAATTGGTTTTTAACTTTATGGTTACAAAGATTCCAAGATGTTGCTGCTCTTTAGAACTCGGTGGCTCAGAGACCCTTCACTTTGCTGTTGAAGGACTCAGGAACTCCCTTGTCTTCTTCCCCTTCTGGTGCCCCCCCTCCCACCCCATGCCATTCAGAGGTCTCCTACTGTCTGACGCTGGGTCAGAACTGATTTGAAGGCACTTAATAACAACAACAACTGTCTAATGCTAAGGACTCCCCACGTGTTGGCACCAACATACAGCTTGCTGTGCACTGCCATCTTGTGGTCATACTTTTTTTTTTTTTCTTGAAAAGCCCTGAAATCTCCTCAGCTTATTATAAAAGATGTTGTTGTTAGGTGCTGTGGAGTCGGTTCTGACTCATAGTGAGCCTGTACAGGGTTTCCGGGGCTTTCACCGGAGCATAGAGCCTCATCTTTCTCCCATAAAACAGCTGGTAGTTTTGAACAGCTGACCCTGAGATTAGCAGCCCAGTTCATAACCACCACACTACCAGAGCTTCTTCATCAATAGGAGCTTCAAGTTCTTTTCACTTCCAGCAAGCAAGGTTGTATCATTTACATATCCCAGGTTGTTAGTGAGTCTTTCTTTACTACGATGCCATGTTCTTCTTCATAAAATTCAGTTCCTCGATTATTTGCCTAGCATCCAGATTGAGTAAGTATGGTGAAAGGATACTACCCTGGCACACACTTTTCTTGATTTAAAACCCTTCAGTATCCTCTTGTTCTGTTCAAATGACTGCCTTTTGGTTTATGTACAGGTTCTTCATGAGCACAATTGTTAGAATACCCAGTCTTCACAGTTTTATCCATAGTTTGTGATGATCCACACAATCAAGTGTCTTTGCATAGACAATAAAGCACAAACACACATCTTTCTGCTATTCTCTGCTTTTAGCCAAGATCTGTCTGACATCAGCAATGATATCCCTAGTTCCACGTCCTGTTCTTAATCTGATTTGAATTTCTGTCAACTCTCTGTTTATGTACTGCTGCAACCATTTTAAAAATGATCTTCAGCAAAATGTTACTTGCATGTGATATTAATGATATTGTTTGATGGTTTTTTGCATTCTGTTGATTCATCTTTCTTTGCAGTAGGTACAAACATGGATCTCCTCCAATCCTTTGACTAGATTTCTTGTCAGAGATGAATGAGGACCTCCAATATTTCATCAGTTTGTTGAAAGATTTCAATTTGTATTCTATTGATTTCTGGAGACTTGTGTTTCTCCAATGACTTCAGTGCAACTTGGACTTCTTCTTTCGGTACCATTGATTCTTGATCCTGTGCTTCCTGTTGAAATGGCTGAGTATCGAACAATTCTTTTTGATACAGTCAATATTTTCTTCATAGTACTCTTCAGTACTGCAAGTTAAGACTTTTCTTCATGCTTGAGAAATACTGAGCTTTCTCTTCTCTTTTGGTTTTCTAACTCTGGGTTTTTGCACATTTCATGATAACACTTAATTTTGTCTTCTTGAACTGCCCTTTGAATTTTTCTGTTCAGCTCTTTGACTTCCTTATTTCTCTCAGTTACTCTAATTTCTCTACACTAAAGAGCAAGTTTTAGAGTGTCTTCTGACATCCATTTTGGTCTTTTCTTTCTTTCCTGTCTTTTTAATGACCTTTTGTTGCCTTCATGTATGTTTTTCTTGATGTCATCCCACAACTCTTCTGAGTTTTAGCCATTAGTGTCGAATGCATTACATCTGTTCTTGAGATAGTCTCTAAATTCAGGTGGGACATATTCAAGGTTATATATTGGCTCCCATGGACTTGTTTGAATTTTCTTCATCTTCGGCCTGAACTTGAATTTGAGCAATTAATGGTCTCTGTTCCACAGTTGGACCCTGAACTTACTGTTTACTGATGGTATTGAGCTTCTCCACCACCTCTTCCCACAGATGTAATAATTTGATTCCTTTTCTTTTCCCACAGATGTAGTCAATTTGATTTGTTTGTATTCCATCTGACGAGGTCCATGTGTATAGTTGCCTTTATGCTTAAAAAAGGTATTTGCAATGAAGAAGTCACTGGTCTTGCAAAATTCTATCATATGATTGCCAGCATTGTTTCTATCACTAAGGCCATATTTTCCAATGACTGGTCCTTCCTCTTTGTTTCCAACCTTTGTTTTCCAATCACCAGTAATTATAAATCACCATAATTATCAATGCATTTTGATTGCATGTTTGGTCAATTTGAGATGGAAGAAGTTGGCAAAATTCTTCAATTTCAGCATCACTGGTTATAGTGACTGGTGGGTAAGTTTGAATAATAGTGATATTAACTGATCTTTGTTGCTGGTATATAGATATTATCCTATCACAAACATCATTGTACTTCAAGATAGATTTTAAAATATGCTTTTTGACATTGCATGTGAAGCCATTCCTTTTCAGTTTGTTGTTCCCGGCATAGTAAACCATGCAATTGTCTAGTTTGAAGTAGCCAAAACCATGTCTGTTCATTAATGCCTAGGAGTCCTGGTGTGGCACTGTGGGTGGATGCGCTGGACTGCAGTCAGTTTGAACCCTAAGGTTGGTGGTTCAAGCTCACCAGCTGCTCCTTGAAAACCCTATACAAAGTCACTCTGGGTCAGAACTGACTCAAAGGCACTTAACAACAACAACAAATGCCTAGAGTATTGCTCTTCATGTGTTCCATTTAACTGTTGATGACTTCCAGTTTTCCTAGATTTAGCCTTTGTACATTTCATGTTCCGATTAGTAATGGATATTTGCAGCTGTTTCTTTCCTTTTTGAGTTTTGCACCATCAGAAAATGAAGTCATTGAGTACTTTGCTCCATCCACATGACTAAGGTAAACTGTACCTTGAGGAGACAGTTGTATTTTGAGTGCTTTCCAACTTTAGAGGGTTATCTTTCAGCTCTATATCATAGAGCATTCTGCTGCTCTTCATAAGGAGTCCTAGTGTAGCATTGTGGGCTAATGCATCAGACTGCAAATTCGTTTGAACTGTAAGTTCGGTGGTTCAAGCTCATCAGCTGCACCCTGGAAACCCAATATGGGGTCAGTATGGGTCAGAATTGACTCAACGGCACTTAACAACAACAACAATTCATAAGGGTTTCAGTAACTAACCATTCAGAAGTTGTCTGCCTTGCCTTGTTTCTAGTTTGTGTAAGTCTGTCCACTACGGGTGACCCTGCTGGTATTTAAACTATTGCTGGCATAGCTTCCAGCCTCACAGCAATACACAAGCCACCACAGTATGACAAACTGACAGAAAAGCAGTTTCTATTAGACAGTGCTGGTCTAAATACATAGAATGATATAAACATGCAATTGTTGGCGAGTCGGTTCTGACTTATAGTGACCCTGTATAGGGTTTCCAAAGAGTGGCTGGTGGGTTTGAACCTTTTGGTTCAAATCAACCTTGTGGTCCAGTGCTTATCTGACAGCACCACAATATAAAAACATGTTGTTGTTAAGTGCCATTGAGTTGGTTCTGATTCATGGTGGTAGTTGTGTGCCATGGAGTTGGTTCTGACTCATAGCGACCCTACATAGGGTTTCTGAGGCTGTAAATTTTGACGGGAGCAGAAGCCTCATCCTTCTTTTGTGGAACTGCTGATAGTTTCAAACTGCTGACTCTGAGATTAGCAGCCCAATAGTAACTACTACACTATCTGACTCATGGAGACCCTGTATAGGGTTTCCAAGGAGCAGCTGGTGGGTTTGAACTGCTGACCTTGTGGCTCATGTTCCAGTGCTGATCCTACAGCACCACACCAGGAAAAAAAAAAAAAAATCAATAGCACTTGAGAAAATTTTAGGAAATGTCTTAGTGATCTAGTGCTGCTAAAGCATCAAAGTATTACAAGTGGATGGCTGTAACAAACAGAAACTTAGTCTGTCAAAGTTTAGGAAGGAGAAGCCTGAATTCACAGCACCGGCTCCTGGGGAAGGTTTTCTGTCTGTGGTACACAGTTTAAGAGGAAGGTCCATATTTCCTTTCAGCATCTATATCCCTGGCATTCCTTAAAGGCCATTCTAAGCTCTTGACATCAATCTTCCCCTGGATCTAGGAGGTTCCCAGCACAGGGACCTGGGTCCAAAGGGCACTCTTTCCTGGTAATAGTAAGTTCCTCTCTCTCTTCTTGCTTTCATCTCTTTGGTAAACTAACAGGTTTTGTAGCTATACCCCAGGGACACTCTCCTTACGTAGGATCAGTGTTGTGTTTGCATTAAGGGGGTTGCACCCCATCCTTAATCCTGTTACAGTTGATTGTTTGATCACATCCGAATACCACTTCATGGAGGATCATTACATAGCTGCCAAATCACTGTGAATCGTCCCCAGTCAAGTTGTCACATAATTTTGGGGAACACCGTTCAATCCATGACAGGAGATATCCAACAAAATGGAGTAATTAACAAACAGGTTTCTACCTATGGGCTCAAGGAACAACTAAAATCACGAGGAGGAGCCTAAACCTGAGCTAGAACAAAGTGACCATACCAAATATAAAAGGCCTCAGATGGAGACATCCTTAGTTGTCAAGAGCTCTGGTGGCGTAGTGGTTACGAATTGGGCTGCGAACCTTAAGGTCAGCGGTTCGAAACTACCAGCAGCTCTGCGGGAGAAAGATGAGGCTTTCTACTCCCGTAAAGATTTACACCCTCAGAAACCCTGTACAGGGTCGCTATGGGTCGGAACCGACTCAAGGGCACTTAACAACAACAAACCTGCAATTCTAGCTGCTTTTGCATCTCCATCATCCTTTTTGGTTACAACGAAGCAGCTTTCCTTTTCTCTCTGTGCTGTGCATTGAATGCATTCGTTATTTCTTCTCATTTTTGTATATTCGTTCACCTGACCCTCTCAACTAAAGGTCTCTTCTCTTCCAGTGTTTCTATCTCAGAAGTTTTTAAATTAATGTTTGTTTCCCTTCCCACTCACTAACATGTAAGCTCTCTGAGGGAAGGTAACTTATCTGATTGGACCATTCCCATGCTCTCTGAGGGAAGGTAACTTATCTGATTGGACCATTCCCATGCAATTAAGATTCGCATGGGGGTGGATCATATAGAGTGTGCACATGGAATGAGCTGTGTCACATAGAATGTGGTCCCGGCTTTGTTTTCATTGACAATGTGACACTTAGCAACTATCTTACTCTATCCTAAGTTTCCAGCTCTCCACCTAGAAAATGAGATCTATTCCAGAAGCCCCTGCTTCTACTAGTCATGCAGACTGGCCCCTGTAGTGTACCAGTCAGAGTGGTAGGAGGAGGGTGAAGAGAGGACTGTTCGCTCCACCCTGCTCCTCACACCCTCTTTTTCAAAAGAGATATTGAAAAGATCTAAAGCAGAAAGTCACAAAGATTATGCACTAAATTTAACAGAGTCTCTATTATGTGACAGATTCTATGATAGACTTTCTGGGTCTTTCCTCTGTATTTTTAACAGAACAGGCCTTTGAAGTGGACATCATTATCCTTTATTTTTTAAAAAATTTTTAACAGATGCATGAACTGAGGCTTAGAAAAGTTGAGTGATTTGCACAAGATCACCAGGTAATGTGGCTGAGCTGAAAGTGGACTCACTTCCCTGGCTCTGGTCAGAAGGCATACGGCATGTGGAGAAAATATTAACCTTTGGCATGAGCCTCTGATTTTGAAATTGACCTCTACTTCCTTCAGGTTGTAAGGCCTGGGCCAGATTATTTAACTTCCTTGAGCCTCAGGTTCCTCACTGGTAAATTGTTGTTGTTGTTGTTATGTGCCAAGGAGTCGGTTCCGTCTCATAGCGACCCTGTACAGGGTTTCCAAGGCTGGAAATCTTTACAGGAGCAGAAAGCCTCATCTTTCTCCTGCAGAACAGCAGGTAGTTTTGCACTGCTGACCTTGCGGTTCACAGCCCGATTCGTAACTACTATGCCACCAGACCTCCTGTAAATTAGGCAAATGCAATTTTACCTTGGGGGACAGGGCTCACAGGGCTGGGAATTCAGGTGTGTTTCAGTCGCTGCCATTTCCTGTCCTCCCTCCAAGTTTGGATGACTGAGCGCCATGTAGTTTATGAGGAAGGGTCCACCTCACCTACACTGACAACTCCAGGGGAGGAGAACGCAGTCCGCGGTCTGTAAGAGGTTACCTGACTCCTAAATCTCCAGAGTTAGCGTCAGGACATTCATCCAGTGTATTAACCACTACAGTCTCCTTCCTTCTCACCCACTGGTGCCCCAAAGGTACTTCTACCTTAGGCAATACCTAATCATTCTTGCTTCTTAAATTCTAACTTGGGCAATAACTGTCTCTTGTGTCTTATTTGACTACACTTGCTGAGAAGATCCTAAAGGTGTTCCAAGGTCTCTGTGGCCTTGCCGATTCCTGTTGTAGTTAAGTGCCGTCAAGTTGGTTCTGATGCATAGAAACCCTGTATAGGGCTTCCGAGAAGCGGCTGGTAAGTTTGAATCGCTGACCTTGCGATTCAAACTGACCTTGTGGTCCAGTGCTTGTCCTGCAGCGTCAAACCAGGACTCCTGTCTATTCCTGTTGAGTGCAGTTGAGTGGGTCCCAACTCATAGCGGCCTTGTATAGGATTTCCAAGGAGTGGCTTTTGAGTGTGAACCACCAACCTTGCAAATCAAACCGGCTTTGAGATCTAGTGCTTTATTCGGCAGTGCCCCAGCTGGGCTCCTACTGCTTTTAAACTCCAATCTCTTGTTGCTTATAATTTCCTTCACATTCTCCTTCCTTCTAATCTCTTAATACCATTCTCTCTGCCTTTTCATATAAAAATTCTACTAATTCTTCAATACTCAAAATGCCACCTTCCCTGATCTTTTCAAGTTGAGTTAGAAACTCTTTGTTGCAAGTGCCTACAATGACTTTCCCCCACTTTTATACAAGTATGTGTCAAAAAATACTGCTACAAAATCACAGAAACCTTTATTAAGCTAAAATATCAAAGTGTGAAGATACTGTTTCTCAACATGCCCTCCATCCAGGTCTATACACTTCTGAAGGTGATGTTTCTCCTCTCTAACCTTGCCCCCCAAAATCCTGATGCTGTTGGGTAAGCACTGGACTGCTAACCACAGGTCGATGGTTCAAACCCACCAACAGCTCCTCAGAAACCCTATACAGAATTATGAGTTGGAACTGACTAGACAGCGCTTAACATCAACAACATTGCCCCAAAGAATTCTATGCTCTTCGATTTATACCATGACAAAACAGCATAGGCATCCTTGAGGGACTCAAATCATGTTCCTTGTAAATATTCTTTGAGTTTTGGGAAAAATTAGTCTGAAGGGCAAGATCAGGGTTGTAGGGTGTATGGAGTAAAATTTCCCAAGGAAATTCTTGTACGACAGCCCTTGCTGCCCCCAAAGAATGAGCAGTGCATTGTTTTGATGAAAAAAAAAAAAAAGAAAGAAAGAAAAATTCCTCAGCACAACTTTCCTGGATTTTTTCTCACTATTGCAGTTTTCTGTTTTCTTAAAACTTGGTCTTAATTATAAACCTTTGGATCGCCCTGTGTCCTTTGAGAAAAAAAAAATCTATCAAGATGTCCTCTTTGGAATCCCCCTCCCCAAAATCAAACATTAAAAACTGTCACCATAACCTTCTGAGGTGACCTGTCTGCCTTGAATTTAACTGGACCAACAGATCTCCTAGAAAACCTTAGAATAAGATGAGTGCATTACTGAGAAAACTGGTCTGCAGGCATCCATTGTTTGAATTATATGAAACAAACCCATGCACGTATGCACTGGAACCCTTGTTGTTGTTGTTAAGTGCTGTTGAGTTGATTCTGACCCATAGTGACCCTGTATAGGGTTTCCAAGGAGTAACTGGTGAGTTTGAACCACCAACCTTGCAGTTCAAATGGCTTTGCAGTCTAACACATTAACCCACAGCGCCACACTAAGACTCCAACTGGTGTGTTATTGGGACCCTAGTCACAATGTTTTTCTACTTTCTCTCAAATATCATGGAGTTTGGTTGGAAACCGTCTAAGGGCATTTTTGTCTCTGTCACTTCTAATATTAGGGACTCATGAAAAACTTGAGTTAATGAGTAAGTATATCAGTAATTGGAACTTCTTTTTGTGGTCATAATTCCTTTTCTCCACTATAACACCTCCTCCTCCCCTTTGCTCGTTTCTCTGAATTTCTCCACCAACTACTCATTTTCCTTCTCAAAACCAGAAGCTCCACATGTAGAGTGAGGAGTTCTGGCCAGGGTTGCTATGGAGATGGGGGACAAAATATACAGGGTACATTGTTCCTTAGACATCCAAAGGTGGAGTAACTAGAACCTTCCTTTGGACTTCTTATCTAGAATGAATTTACTCTTCAGAATAAGGCTTTCAAATATGCCCATTCTTTTGTGTCTCAGAGAAGATCTTGTGGAAGCTTCTCTTTTCTCCCAGTGAATCCTTCATTTCTCCAACCAGAAATGCAATCTGGGGAGAACAAAGATACACCTTGGTCTGCAAGGGCCGCTGCTCGAGATGACATCAGAATACTAGTCTTCTGCTTAGGCCAGGAATGCCCTCAGTGCATTTCCTCATGGTAGCTCTAGTTCTCATCTCTTCCGTCTACTGCAGTTAAAGCAAGCTGCTTTGTGACTGTATTATGGGAACTCTGGCTGCCCTGTGGACACAGCAGGGCCCTGGAGGTCAGGACAGGCTCAGCAAGAGTTAAAGGAGAGCTGGTTCTTATTCCAATCAACCACGGGCATAGCAGAGATGTCTCAGGACCTCAGAGTGTGTCATGAAGCCCGTAAGATTTTCTAAACCATGGGGTTGAGTCCTGACTCCAAGAACATCCCCCAAAGACCTTATACCCCACAGAGTGGCTATGAGTTGGGACCAAGTCGGCAGTACTTAGAAACAACAACATAGTATTCAGAGTGTAGTTGCCTGAGTGAGTCTCTGCTTATTGGTAAAGGCCATCACAATCCTAAGAAACTGTAATACACCTCTGTTGTAGGCCCCAGAAGCGTTTATTGCTAAACTGACCTGAGGATACTTCTTAGTTTCAGTAACTTCTCACAGCTTGATGCTGTTTACACATCTGAATCCTCCATTCCTGCCTGTTGTTAAGTGCTGTCAGTGGATTCTGACCCATAACGACCCTGTATAAGGTTTCTGAAGAGCAGCTGGTGAGCTTGAACCGCTGACCTTGCAGTTCAAACGGCTTTGCAGTCTGATGCACTAACCTACACCATCACACGAGGACTCCCCATTCCTGCCTGATTCTCCTTAATTTCATAAATCTTCTGGGTAAATCATTCTAGCACTTCCAAGAAGGTTGTGGTAGTTGCTTTCAAGGAGCATTTACTTGTTGAGTAAAATGAGACCTTGTCACAAAAAGGAAATTACAGAATGTTAACAGTGTTTCAGCAAACAGGGAAGCAAAGAGAAGTCCTCAATGAGTCGAGGAAAGTAGGGAAGGCCAGTGGAGCCTTCTTAGAGAATGTGGCATGGAGCTGGGCCTTGGAAGACAGACAGTAAGCCTTGATGGGGGAAGAAGGACATGTGGCAAAGTGAATGTATGCTTGGGGACTTGCCAACTTCCCAGTATGCCTCATGTACAAGTTGGGTGAGAGAGACCGTATGACGAGATGGAAGCTTGCACTGATGTCATTGACCAGCTTCTTGCCAAGCTAAGAAAGTCGAACCTTTGTAGGATTTGAACTTGAACCAGTGCAGAATTTTTAGTCAAGGATTTTCCAACCTTCAACCTGGGAGCCATTCTTATCCCCTATTGGAGTCCTAATGTTAATGTGTTGGACTACAAGGTCAGTTTGAACCATAAGTTTAGCGGTTAAAGCTTGCCAGCTGCTGCTTGAAAACCTTATACAGGATCCATATGAGTCGGTACCAACTTGGAGCACTTGACAACAATAACAATCACAATCTCTTTAGAATTCAGCCAAGTCCCTCCATATCTAGAATCACCCACAACTTTTGTTCCTGCTACCATCTCCTCTCACCTTGAATGATATATTAGTACTCCTGTCTTCCAGTCTCCAACTCCTCTGTTACATTGTCTACTCCTGATGTATTTTCCCCCTAGTAGCCAGACTGGGAAGGGGCCCTTGGTAGAGCTACGCATTGGACTGCTAACTGCAAGGTCAGCAGTTCAAATCTACCAGCCTTTCCACTGGGGAAAGATGAGGCTTCCCACTCATATAAAGATATACAGCCTCTGTTACCCTCTACAGGATTGCTATTGGTCAGAAGTGATTCAATGATGTGCAGCAGCAGCTAGACTAGGGTGGTCCCTGGGTGGTGTAAGTAATTCAGCGCTCATCTACCCCACCACATGACTTACATGAGCATCCAGGTCACTGCAGGGTAGGTACTTGGAGCTCAAATAAAGGTCCTAAAATGATGAAAAAAAAAAAAAAAAAAAAGATCACTTCCTCTCTCAGTTAATGGCTTCTGCTTGCCTGTACTACCCACACCCTTGGGCAAGGCAGTGTGGCCTTTCAAATGCTCCTGTTTTCTTCTGCTCCTCCTTCCTCTGTCTTTCTGTCCCTGATTCTCTCCAAAGAGGTGACTATGGTATAGTAGGAAGAATGTTTGTTTCTACTTTGTCTAGTACTTGTTTTTACCTGGAACAGTAGAAAGAATTCACACAAAGTGCTTCTTTGAAAAGAGTTACATAAAACGCCTGGAGTAAAATACCAAACTGGTAACAGCCATTACGTTTGGAGAGCAGGACAATAAATGGCATTTTACTCTTTCCACTTTTCTGTATTTATCAAACTTTTTTTTTTTTTTTTTAAGGCTTTTATTGTGGATTGAGTGAAAGTTTACAGGGCATATCATCAGTTTTACATTCAACAAGTCATACACTTGTTTCATTACAATGATTATACTCTCCTCCATGTACCATCAGTTAACAGTATTTCTCTCTATTCACTTTAGCTTTTTAAAAAACGAACAAAAGAACCCCACTCAGGCACATATAATAATTTACATCTCCAAAGGGCACATTCTGCAAACTGTTCTTGGCCACCAGCTCTTAGTCCTTCTCTTCTTAGTCCATGAATCTACAGTCCTCAGCCGCTCCCCCTCTCCATCTCTGGTGCTGCTGCTTCTTTGGATAAGTTCCCTCACTCTGCCTGTGCGTTCTTCTCTTGATGGTCCTAGGGTCCTCTGTTTCTGGACTGCAAGATTAACTACTCCTCTTTTTTTGTTACAAAATTTCTACCTTTACAATTGTGACAGTCATGATTAGTCATGATAACAGTTATTCCCTATTAAATCTTACGCATCTTATCCCCATCTCTTTTCACCAGACTCATCTAGACAAGATGACAGCTATTCAGTGGGGACTCTTTCTTTCCCCCCATACTCTTACACTAAATTCCCTCTTGAAACCTTGTAAGCCAGGCACTTTGTGCCTTTATTGCCCCCTCATTTTAGGTAGCCTATGTCTAAGTTGCCTGTCCCTATCTACCCTGTGTACAGAGGAGATAGCATTGACACTTGATTTGAAGACTCTTTCCTTCTCTGTTGGTATTTAGAGTAATTACCGCTCTGAGTATAGGTCAGATTCATCATGAAGATGTATCTTCTGTCACTGTAGCTGTTCAGTCTGCTTGTCCTTTCTAGTGGGAATGTCTCA